>NC_090269.1:231960461-232269627 GCF_040414725.1 Anabrus simplex | reverse complement strand
ACCGATTTGAAGGTACTAACGAGCAAAGCATAAACAAAGCATGCGCACTAAAGTTATAGGAGAATAATTGGGCAGTCGGTCTTGGAGACTGGATGTTAGTTCTGGGGGGTAAAGCTGCCATAGAGCATTTCAGGATCAAGATAACTTTTTGCACTGGCTGCTCTACTTCTTCCTTGTTTCTCCAGGGTAACTCCCTTGAATTTCAAATTCTCAGCAGCACTTCGAGCTTCACGATAGTAAAATCCCCTATTAAATTTCCTATCTTCAAACAGAATAATCTGGCTGGATATTACTTTATGAGCCTAATAAAGAGTCATATCATGTGCTTGTAGCTCATCACTGAGTTCTGACAACTCTTGAAGAGCATCACACGTAAGACCATCAAAAATAAAATCAACAATCGTAATTTTTTTTCAAGAGACCATCGTAGATAACTCTTTCACTCTTGTCCCTGTTCTCATTCTGTTTTGCTCATTTGAAATGTGACACAAGTAATCCATAGTTTTTCCAAACTGGAGAAACACTTGAAGCTACCCAATGAATATTCTTAATTCTTCCAATGTGTTACAGTTGCTGGTCCAGATCGTCAAAAATATTTCTCATTTTTCTGGCATTTTTAGGAGATTGGTAGTATAATGTATAAGGTTTGTCAAGAAATGACTTAAAATAATTAATCTGTGATGGGAAGTCCTTCGTAATCACATCTCCAACAGGAAGTTCAAGTCTATGGTTTGCGCAGAGTCTTAATCCAAGTCATTATGCCTTTCTTTTCTTCCAAACATCACAGTGGCTCCATCACACGTTACTGCAATAATGTTTTCTTTCAAACATTTTTGAGAGAAGCCCCATTCATTCAAATGTTAATCAGGCATTGAAAAATACCTTGGGCAGACACATTTTGCAACTTAACAGTATCAATAAACAGATTTGTATGTTCATCCATATCAGGAAGCATTGCCCTGACATGTATTATTAAAGATGATAATTGTCTAATAGTAGTGCTCTCATCAATTAGCCAAGAAATCTTGCAATTAGATTAAATTTTCATTAGGGTTTTCTTTATTTCAACTCAAATATGCTTAACTATGTTGATACAAGCATTGGTCGAATGCAGAATTTGGCCCATGTTGTTACCATTCACTTCTTGGAGATGAATTTCAGATTCAAACTTATTGAATGTCTGATTTTTCTTGGCAATTCTTTAGGCTGTTCTGAAGATATTGGAGGTTATCTCTTTGTCATGTTTAAAAGCTTGAATAAAAGAGACCTCCAACTTTTTCTTTTGCAGCAGTTGATATGCCAGTGGCAGCCTTACAAATGAAACTAATTTCATGACCATGGATCCTTTTTTTGAAGTGGAGTAATTTGATTTTGATTTTCACCAAAAGAAGTAATCTGAACATTTGCCTATGACTTAGAAGTATTCACCCCTTTTTTGTTTCTGTCCGGGCTCAAATTGATTACTTCTTGGCATAGTGCATTTTGCAGCCAAGCTTTTTATATTTCACAATCAATGTCTTTTTTTTTTTCTGCAGGGTCTAACTCTTTGGGAAGATTTTCATTTGCACCTGCATGTTTGGTAGCCACAACCACATGTTCAGCTTTTACAGATTCAATTGAACTTGTTTTCAGCACACAACATTCACTCGATTCATTCTCAGAAAGTTTTGATTTCTTACCTGCCAGAGTGGAGGAGAAGAACTGACTGATTTTTTAGTTCATTGCAATTGATAAAGACCATAGGAAACAACCACTTCATGTAAAAAATGCACAACAGATTCAACCACAGCACATTAAGAAACAAAGTTAAATGAACACGAAGTGAAGTGAAGCTGATCAGCCACACCAAGGAAGGTCCCAAATTCATATCAGCAATCACGTACAGTCAAAAGGGTAGTGTTATCGAACCAGTTCGATATCATATACTTTACTACAAGTCATATGTATTTGTAACCACATATAAGTGGACAAAAAGTATTGAATAGGTGGTTTAATAAATACTTTCATTGGATTTTAAGTTAGATCACATACTTTGCCGACATTTCGAATACATTGCAGTATTCTTTGTCAAGGCGACTGAAATACCCCTGCTCAATCCGAGGTAATCAGACTCCCAGGGAAATTGAATATGAATATTTGTGTGTGCATGCCATATGATTTCATCTCACCTCATTCCCGATCCTGTATCAGGAAAATGGAACTAAGGGGTAGACATACACTCTGTTATAATTTGCAGAGCAGTGTCATGAAATTTGAAATTGAAAATACAATCATCCAAAGTATACAGCCCATTATGTCCCCAGAAATTTATCAATTCCACATGTTTTTCTAGTATTCAACTTTTGTATGTTCAAATCTAAGAACATTGCACCAATAATCAAATGTAGAGGACGGCATGAATTACTGTAGAAGAACTGGATTTGTTGGGGGTAATATAACTGCTAGAGGACATGTGAACATACTTTGTTATAATTTACTGAGCAGAGTGGCCACACTTTTTAATGTGCTAATGCTATGAAGCCAAGCTCTGCATTCAGGAGGTAAGTAAGCTTGAATCCCACCATCAACTGTCTTAAAAATTTTCGGTGGTTTCCCATTTTTTTTTTTTTTTTTGCTATGGGCTTTACATCGCACCGACACAGATAGGTCTTATGGTGACGATGGGATAGGAAAGGCCTAGGAGTTGGAAGGAAGCGGCCGTGGCCTTAATTAAGGTACAGCCCCAGCATTTGCCTGGTGTGAAAATGGGAAACCACGGAAAACCATTTTCAGGGCTGCCGATAGTGGGATTCGAACCTACTATCTCCCGGATGCAAGCTCACAGCCGCACGCCTCTACGCGCACGGCCAACTCGCCCGGTGGTTTCCCATTTTCACTTCCAGGCAAATGTCTGAACAGTTCCTATACGTCACAGCCAATTCCTTCCACTTCCTTGCCCAATTTTATTCACTATCATTCATTTTATCTTCATTAGTTCCTCAACTCTCTCTGTGGATCAGTGGCAGAGCGACAGCCTCTGGATCCCAAGATAGTGGATTCAAACCCAGCAGAAGTAGTCAGATTTTTTAAAAGTCCATTCGACAATCCACGTCAAAAATGCCGGCATGTAAAAGATCTCTGGCAACACATCTGGTGCATTCTCGACAGAATTAATTAAAACTCAGCCATAGACACCCAAGAGAGAGTTAGTAGGCCTAGAGTAAAATGGAACGTTGAAATTGATGAGCAGATAGCCAGAGGGCATAAAATTAAAATGTCTGCACACGGTAGATGAGGCCATACTATAAGATCCTCAGCTGAGGTTAGTGTCAGAAACAGCAACGAGCCATAATAAAACATGCCTTATAATTTCATCTCACCTCATCTCCAACCCTGTATCAGGAAAACATAACTGAGGGGTAGACATACACTCTGTTATAATTTGCAGAACAGTGTCATGAAATTAAAAATTGAAAATACAATCATCCAATCATCCATTACAATGAAAAAAAAAAATGGCCATTGTGTAATGTTTATGAGCAACTGCCAGCACCTTCATCATGACCATATATTACCTTGATGGTAAATCTTTGATGACCGGGCGAGTTGGCCATGTGGTTAGGAGTGCACAGCCGTGAGCTTGCATCCGGCAGATAGTGGGTTCGAACCCCACTGTCGGCAGCCCTGAAGATGGTTTTCCATGGTTTCCCATTTTCACACCAGGCAAATGCTGGGGCTGTACCTTAATTAAGGCCAAGGCCGCTTTCTTCCCAATCCTAGCTCTTTCCTATCCCATCATCACCATAAGACCTATCTGTGTCGGTGCGACGTAAAGCAACTAGCAATAAATAAAAAAATTTGATGGCTGTAATTGGAAAGTTAGTATCACAAAAGGAAATGTCTGACATGAAACTGCCTCAACACTGATCTCAAGACTGAACAGCCAGAAAATAATCAATAAAGTATAGACAATCGTAGTGACTTGTAAGGATGAAATCTTATAATTCAAAATGTTGAATACCAGAGAAGATTCTGAAGTTGAGGACAGATACATCATTTCTATTACTTAGGCAGAGTATTCTCTCATGATGATAATATGATGTGATAACTACAAGCAACACCAAGGAGTATAATGTGACAAAATTAAACAAAGTGCAATAAACATCCACAACGTCAAGTCTGCCTGTACAACTACAAAAAATCAGCTCTAAAAACCCTTGAGATCCTCTCTTCAGCATCTCTCTCTCTCTCTCTCTCTCTCCAGTTGTTCTACTTATGACTGAGCATCGTGGCCCAAGGACTTTGTTGTTTCTTTTATAAGCTGATATCATTCTGTACATACTTGCGTTTTCCGGACAGTAACTCTCCATGGTAAGTCCATGATCTCTCTTACTTGATCAACCCATCTTTGTGTGACCCGTCCTTGTATCCTTGTGCTAGGAACTTTTCCTTGGACAATTAATTTTTCCAGGTTGTCATCCTCTCTTCTCATAATGTGATCAAAGAATTGCAGGATTCTCTGGTACACAACTTGGCATAGACTTTCTTGTATTCCAATTTCCTGGATGACAGAATCATTTGTTCACCTGGCTGTCCACGGTATTCGCAACATCCTTCTCCAACACCACATTTCGTAAAGAAGGTCCTAGTATCTTTGCAGGTTGGTCCTGAGAAGGACCATTTGCAGAAGTTCTCTCTAAGTCCATGTGTAATTGTTCCCTACCTAGTACCATGTATTCTTTGCAGGTTTTTCTTTTTTCTTTTGTATAATATTGTATATACTTGTCCATTATGTAAATTCCATACGCTTAATAATAATAGCACCACATTTCAAAGGCGTTGATTCAGTTCCTGTCTTTAGCTTTTATGGTCCAAGTTTCGCATCCATACAGGAAGATCAAGAACACAAGCTAATGGACTAATCTTTTCTTTGTATTCATAGATATTGCTCTCCAGCATAGGTATGTATTTATTCCCTGTTCATGCTAGAAGGCTTATATCAGGACAACCAAACACAGAATTAATACCAGACTGAGAGAACGTGTCATTGTCATCTCATCTAACCTAAGAAACCTGCAGTGGCAGAGCATTTCCTCTCTTTCCTCGATCATCAAACTGAATTTGAGGAAACCACAGTTCTGGCTACTACCTTCCTCCATCATGCACATCTCTGTTAAGAAGCTTTGCAGATAACGAAACACGACAAGTGTTTCAACAGAAAAGAAGAGCGGGTTACAAATTAGCAAAGTTTGGCGACCGTTAGTCACTACTAGATGACAGAAAAATGGCAGCGCTGGGTCACATTGTGTAGGTCCTGGAAACACCAATCTGAGAGAGAGGCAAGTCAATACTAGCACCACAACCGAGCCTTCTCATTGCTAGAAAAGTACAGACACTCACCAGTCCTAGTCATTTTCTCTTGGTAGGGGCTACTGAAAAGCAACTGAAACATCAACACATTTATAATGTCAACATGGCCTAATACCCAGAAGAAGAGCAAAGCTTGTCAATTGACATCAACCATTAAAGCCTGGACAAGTATAGGATATAGGCTCCCATGGTAGTGTGCACTGAGTGGCCTTCAAATACTGTATTCAAAAGTTGGAGATAAGGATCTTGAAAGTACAAAAGAACCTTGTTTATCCGGCCCTCATTAATCCAGATCTCCGGTTTATCCGGATCAAAAATAATAGTTTATTTTTAATTGCACAGTGTTTCTTTTATGGTGTCGACTCTTCTTGAATGTCTTTTCTGCCAAGGACAGTTAAGGACAGGAATTGGAAGTAATTCGGCCATGGTCTATCAAAGGTACAGTCCTGGCGTTCGCTTGGAATTGAGAATAGGAAACTGTGGAAAACCATTCCCAGTATGGCCAAGGTGGGATTACAACTCGCGCTCTTCTGAATGCAACGTACTATTAATTCACTGATGGTGAACTCGAAAATGAAACCGGCGCTTCATCATAAGAAACAAGGACTCATGGAGAGGCAACAATGCAGCTGGAGAAACTGATGGCCTATTTAGAATCCTTGACTGAAACCACATCAACAGAACTGTTGTTAGTAAAACGTCTTCATGATCGTGCTGTGCGCAAAAGCTATACAAATGTAAAACAGAAAAAAAACTCACACATTATTTTAGAGCATAAAACAGTCGTAAATGTACGAAAAGTGTTTTGTATATTTTTTTGTACAACTGGGAAAAAGGTATCACTGTACAACTTATGTTAACAGGTTATATAACATGTACTGTACGGTTTTTTTTTTTAATTTTATTTTTTCCAGATTATCCAGACTTTTTTATAATCTGGATCAGTTCCGGTCCCTTTTAATGTGGATAAACAAGGTTCTTGTGTAGCAAGAATTATCAGTGGTACAAACAAGTTGCTACAATAGCACAAAGGTATTCACAACAAAGCAGGGATAATGGTTAAGTAAGGAATAAGAATGTTAGATGAACCAGTACATATGATTGGCTTTCAGTGTCAAATCATGCAAGTTAAACACAGGATTGGCAAGTTACCTCGAAGACTGATGAAATCAGTTCTAAATTATAGGAAAAGTAGAGGGAGAATACAAGAAATGACAGTTAAAATGATGTTTAATGAATTCAAGCTAAGAACTACAGAAGCAGAGGAGGTCATGGCTATGGTAACAGTATTAATATTCACATAGAACTATAAGCTTACTTTGCTCAGTTAAATGGACTTCTACCGAAGCACTCAGTTCATTCACGGGGGTTTTCGGTTTGAATACTCAAGTGCATGACAGTGTATTATACATCAACTGAACCATCATGACAAACAGGTGCCAAGACAAATGACATGGCCCAGTGAGTTTAAAGAGGCTGTACTAACGATAAGTTTACTCACCCCTGTTTTTTCATCCCTAAGTCGTAGACCATCGATGGCTATGTTGATGTTAATTCTTTGTTTGTGCTCCCCTGCTGCACGGATGGCCATCTTCAAGTCTGCCAGGGCTTCCTGGCACATCCTGTCCCCTCGTGCTTCACTCACTTCCAAGATCCCAATCAGTTTGGCTTTAAAGCTCACCCCTTCTCCCAGAAATCTTGATGGCTCATTCTTGTCTAAACAGGAGTAAAAGAAAGATATAAATTTAGAATAGTTAGCCTTTCACTAAAGGATAGCAATAATATTAGATCGCTCTATATTTCATACTCATAAATGTGATATCCCTGATACATACACAGTATATTAGTTGTCCTCTTAAACCTTGTGATGAAATATAACATCCTAAGGAAATAAAATTAATCATGTTAAAACTTTCATGGGACAACACACATACAGTACATGTTTATTTATGTTTAATATTAGTTTACACAAGATAAACAATACCATGAAACACTTCAAATAATTTGCTTATAATAAGAGCCTCCTGTATCAAAAAGCACTCCAGAATGGCCTTCTGTCTCCTCTTAATTTACAATGCAACATGTACAAAACATGCCAATCAATAACAATCACAAGCCATGATAAAGAGGATCAGTACATATAAAAAAGGATAGAACCCAACCCTCTAACTCCCAAATTTTATTCAGAGTCAATTGGGAGAAAATAAGGCAATGCAGTATTATGACAATAATTATTATCAGGGTTGGAATCTGAATGCTCATTCTGATTGGTCTCAGTTGCACTATTTCTTTAGTATGACAATAGTGGTGAACAAAGTTTTGTATCTGTGCAAAAATTTGACCTCTGGTTTCTGACGGATCTTGATTCACAACTCTTAGACACTGAAAAAGTGGATTTCACAAAATAACTGTGTTTTATAACGTTTCATAGTACTGTACATAGGCCACAGACCATGTCTAAAATCACACTGCATTATTTGACCCATTTGACACTGGATGAAAATTTGTGAGTTAGAGGGTTGGTTTCTGTCCTCCTTTTAATTATCCTGATGATACAAATGTTAGATGAACTCAACACAAAGCTAGAAGAATATGGAATGAGAATTAATAAGAAAAAGACCAAAAGTATGATAACTGGAGGAAAAAGATTTTGTTTTTGGAATTGGCTTTACGTCGCACCAACACAGATAGGTCTTATGGTAACGATGGGATAGGAAAGGCCTAGGAGTGGGAAGGAAGCGGCTGTGGCCTTAATTAAGGTCATCCCCTGGTACATTGCCTGGTGTGAAAATGGGAAACCATGGAAAACCATCTATCAGGGCTGCCGACAGTGGGGCTCAAACCCACTATCTCCCGAAATGAAATGTCATACGGCTTTTAGTATCGGGATATCCCAGGATGGGTTCGGCTCGCCAGGTGCAGGTCTTTCTATTTGACTCCCGTAGGCGACCTGCGCATCGTGATGAGGATGAAATGATGATGAAGACAACACATACACCCAGCCCCCGTGCCATTGGAATTAACCAATTAACCAATTCCCGGCCGGGAATCGAACCCGGGATCCTCTGAACCGAAGGCCAGTACGCTGACCGTACAGCCAACGAGTCGGACACTATCTCCCGGATGCAAGCTAACAGCTGTGTGCCCCTAACCACATGGCCAACTCAGTGCAGGGGGTGCAGAAATAGAGCAAGTCAATAACTTTAAAAATTTGGGAAGTACGATCGGGGAAGATATGTACTGCACAACAGTAATTAAGAAAAGAATTGCTATGTCAAAAGAAGGCTTAAAGAGAAAATTGAAATTACTTTGTGGGCCACTAAACAAAGATGAGAGGAAAAGAATTCCCAGGTGTTATATTTGGAGCATTGCGCTGTATGGTGCAAAGACTTGGACAGTACAGAAGAAAGACGAAAGAAAATTGGAGGCACTAGAGTTGTGGATATGGAGGAGAATAGGACAAGTGAAATGGGAAGACCGGGTAGGGAATGAAGAGTTGGAGAAGACGATCTGCAAATCATTAGAAGGAGAAAAATGAACTAGATTGGACATTGTTTGAGGAGGGACTGTTTACTGAAAACAGGAATAGAAGGAATGGTGAAAGGCAAAAGAAGAAGAGGAAGGAAAAGATATCAAATCCTGGACAACATCAAAGGAAAGAAATATTTAGAGATGAAAAACTTGTCTACAGACAGGCAAAAATGGAAGAGGTTTATCCCATGACAAGACTTGCCATAAGGCAGAATACTTGAATGATGATCCCCTTCATTATGGACTGCAATTATTGTATGGAATTTTCATTACACTCTGTGTATACATTAGAGGAAACTGACAGGTAGGAGGTAGAATACAGTTCTAAATCTGACTAAGGGTGCACTGGGTGAAAGGCCAATGGGATTTATGCACATAATCAGTTGTGGAGTGATATACAAGATCAGATTAAAAAGTTTCCAGACTAGCTCTGTTATGATGATTCTGTGAACATGTGTGTGTTGTAGTCTGCAATTATTTCATAGACAGAAAGGTGGAACAAGCCAACATGAAATTTTGTGCTAATTTTAGCAAATTTGGCACACAGGCATTGAAGATGCTTCAGCAAGCATATGATGACGAGACAATGAGTCATACACAGTGGTTCAAGTGATAGAGGTGGTTCACAGGTGGAAGAATGTCCCTTAAAGATGAAGAGCAATTTAGAAGATCTTCCATGAGTATCACTCCCTGAAAATGTGGAATAAATTTGGGAACTTGCATGTGAGGAGCATTAGAGGATGATTGATGACATTGCAAACATTGTTGGTGTGTTGTGCAGACAATCTCTGCATCAAAATTGGACATTTGATGTGTCACTTTCAAGATCATCCCCCGATTTCTGAAACCTGACCGAAAGACCATCACATTGCAGTGTGTCAAGATCTCCGTAAACGTACCACAGATTATCCATACTTCACGCCCAGGATCATCATCAGCGATGGGTCCTGGGTGTACAGGCATGATGCTAAGACAAAGTGGCAATCATCGAAATGGAAGAGCCCATCATCTCCATAACCACAGAAGATGAGAATGAGCAGCTCAACTTGAAGACTATGCTTATCGTATCTTTCGATATCCATGGCACTGTTCGTCGGAAATTTGTTCCCCAGAGCCAGACCTTCAACAGAACATTTTACTGTGATGTTCTGCAGGATTTGAGGGAGAACATTTGGCAAAAGCAACCAGATCTGTGTTGCATGAAGAATTTAATTCTCTACAACAACAATGCACACATCACCGAGCATCCCTTGTTACTGAGTTTCTCATCAAACGCAACATGTTACCCCTTCTGCACTCACCGTACTAGCCAGATTTAGCTCCCTCAACTTCTTTCTCTTCTCAAGAATGAAGATGCAGCTGAAAGGTTGCTGTTTTCATACCACTGGCAAGAACCAGTGTAAATCACAAAAAGTTCTGGACTCGTTGACACATAATAATCACCAGGCCATATTCCAGCAGTGGCAGAAATGGTGGGACTGATGGGTTGCTGCACAAGGTAACTATTTCAATGGAGATAATGGTACACAATGTACCATACTTTTTCATCAGAAGAGGAAGTCCAGGAGCCCTTTGATCCAACCTCCAACCTTATACATTCATCATCTCACTAACACCATTCAAAAACCAGTTAACTTGAAGAAGCAAGAGTTACAGAATGTTCGGTAAATAGGAAGTGAGCATTTATCTTATATTATCTTTTTTACAGGAAGAAAACGTGAAGTGGTAACAGGTCCAATAAGCTGAGGCAGTCTACCAAATTACAAAGGAGGCTAGCCACCCAATGTGTTAAAGATATGTAGCTGATTACCTGTCAGGAAGTTGATAAAGTGAAAAATGTAAGCCTATCACTTCTGAAGTAATGTGTTGCTCTGAGGTTCAATCAGAATACAAAGAAATACATTTTTAGTTAATTCCTGGGGGGCAAAGATGAGTGGGCATAGATAGAGCTGATCACATTATCCTGTTCAGAATCAAAAGTTATAGATGGTGGAAGCCTTCTGATTACAGTTGTTAGGAGATTTCATGTCTCTATGGAGATCACTTTGCTTACTTTTCACAAAATTACAAAACAAATTATGTGAGGTACTTTAAAATACATATTTTACTACATGCATCAGTCATTATTACAATTCTTTTGTTAAGGTAAAAATATCTGTTTAGCGGAGATAAATTATTCATGTCTATAGAGAGGACCTGAAAAGAAAAAAAAAAAGGAGTGTAATGAATTCATTTTAAATAAAACATATAAACATAACATATAAGAAAGTGGCTAATAGGATGTATAGAGAAAATAAGCAACCTAACTGACTTCAGTATAACCTTCTTCACAGACAAAAATAATATAATTTATTTTCATTAACAGTGATTTCTCGTCTATGTGTGTACTACTGCTCAATGTAAGTCACTGCTCTCTTTCTGAAACTTAGCTTACATTATTTCATTGTTAGACTCCTTTCACACCTGATTACTTAGATATAACAATTGTTATAGAGAATTAGGTAAAAGAAAATCTGATTCCAGAAAGAACCTACTCAGGAGAACAATATCTTGCTGGTTCAGAATAATTACTCAACCTCATTTAACAAACATTCACTGAGAAAAATATTTTGCATTTAGTGAAGTCAACCATTTAGCACCTGATACCAAGAGCAAAGAGTAGAGCCTCTGCGGCTCAGACGGCAGCGTGTCGGCCACTCACCGCTGGATACCGTGGTTCAAATCCCAGTCACTCCATGTGAGATTTGCGCTGGACAAAGCGGAGGCAGGACAGGTTTTTCTCCGGGTACTTCGGTTTTCTCTGTCATCTTTCATTCCAGCAACACTCTCCATTCTCATTTCATAGCATCTATTACTCATTAATAAATCACTTTGGGAGTGGTGAGCCCATCGTATTAACAGCCTATATCTGCTTCATTCATCACATCCCTCACCCGCTCATTGACTGGAAAACAGGTTGTAGGTTTTCATTTTTCACCAAGAGCAAAGACTAAAGATATGGAAAAACAGAATATCATCCCAAAAGACTGGGAATGAATTTAAAGATTTAAAGAATTGAGATCAACAAACTGATTATGAACATACAGTAGTAGCTATTGTAATGTTCATTCTCTTTCTCCCATGCTGCGAAGGTGTGTACTACTGTTCAAATAAGTCACTGCTCTGAATCTCTTTCTGAAACAGCCTACATTCTTTTAACATTAGACTCCTTTCACACCTGATTATTTAGATATAACAATTTCTTTAGAGAATTTGGTAAAAAAAAACTGATTCCAGAAAGAACCTATTCAACAGAGTGATATCTTGCTGGTTCAGAATAATTACTCAACCTTGTTTAACAAACATTCACCGAGAAAAATTTAGCACAGGGCCTCTCAGGGTGCATGCACCAGTGCATTGCACGGTGCAAAAGACGACTTCGCTTGGTTGACCAGAGTGCAGACCCCCACTCCTCAATTTTGAGCAATAGCGCTGTCTCTCTCTTTCCCCACACCTGTCTCGCTCGCTCCACCTGTCTCCCTCTACCTCACTTGCTCCATAGTGCTCCAAATCTGAGCCGGCTTGAGCCAAGCTTAGCCGAGTCGCCCAGAGACGACGCGCTGGTCCGAGCCGAGCCGAGAGGGACTGATGCACTGTGCACAGTGCGCCTCAGTTTGCACGCGTGAGAGTTTGGGCATTTGAGAGGCCCTGATTTAGTACCTGATACCAAGAGTAAGGAATAAAGATATGGGAAAACTAAAGATCATTTCAAAAGACTGGGAATAAATTTAAGATTTAAAGAATTGAGATTAACAGACTGATTATGAACATACAGTAGTTTTGCACTGTAGCTACTGTAATGTTCATTCTCTTTCTCTCATTCCATGAAGATACTAATTGTGTGTAATTGACTGAATGTTCATATAGATGCATGAAATTATTATTATTATTATTTTTTTTTTTTTAAGTTTTATCATGATGGAATAGAACACCTTCATGCACTCAAGGTGCAAACTTTTATGCCACTTCCCATAGAGGTAATATGTCTTCTGATTCCGTTTTGAGATATATGCCCTGCTTAAATCTCCCCATATAATTTAAAGACTCTTAAGTTCTCTTGGGCAATTCCCTTGATATTGTAAAAAAAAAGTCAATCTTCCTGTAGGGATATGAGACAGATTAGCTATTCAGTTGGCATAACTTTTCATCAGGTCAACTGATGACTAAGTTAAGAACTTTCTCTGGATAATAGTAATATTGCAAGTGTGGAGATAAACATTCTAGAATTTATACAAAGAAACGATAGACAAACATTGCTAAGTGAATCCAAGGATGACTGAGATTTGGAAGATTTGTGTTGGGGAAACTTTCAGGTGCTAAGGTAAATGCATAGTCATTGAGTAACCAGGTCATCATAAACAGCTAAGCAGAGTCTGACTGATGTCGTGTGACCTCTGGAGAGGTCTGGTGCAGGTCTTTCTAGCTGATGCTCATGGGTAACCTATGCATCTAATTGTGTGATGATAATGAGGTAGAGGGTGAAACTTGGTGTCAACACATTGCTTACTCCTGTTGAATAATACCAAGAGGTCTGCTCAAGGTTTAACATACCCATCCAAAGGACGAATCACCACCAACAGCATCATATGCCCTCACTCCATATGGACACAGTGGAAATGTTTGGAATTGAACCCAGGCTTTTGGTGTGCAATCTATGGATTAGAAATTGTATACCACCACCTCTCCTACCTTGTCAGCCAACATTCAGATGGTGAAACTTTTTTCCTCCCACAGGACTTGAACCAGCTAACCTCGGTGTCAGACCACATAGACTTGACGCATTAACAATCTTGGACCACCTGCAGGCTACAGTCTGCACTGAAGTGAATAAATAATAATGTTATTGGCTTTACGTCCCACTAACTACACAGGGTTCCAGATTCAATTCCTAGTCAAGATGGGGATTTTAGCCACATATGGTTAATTCCCCTGACTCAAGGACTGAACACTTGTGTTTATCCTAATATACTCCTCTTCATATAATAATTAAGCACCAAACTACCAACCACCACAGAAGCACACTTTAATGAATACATTCCACCATATAGGGTTGACATCATAAAGGGTATCTGGCCGTTCTAAAGGGCCAAGTCTGCATGTGCTAGACGGTTCACAGCTGCTACTCCACCAGGGTATGACAGAAGAAGAGGCGTATGGTCTAAGCTAGAGAACTGCCTTCTGAAATGGTGCTAACCGAGCAAGTGGCCGTGTGGTTATGGTTGCACAGCTGTGAGCTTGCATTCGGGTGACAGTAGGTTTGAACCCCACTGTTAGCAGCCCTGAAGATTGTTCTCTGTCATTTTCCATTTTCACACCAGGCAAATGCTGGGACTGTACCTTAATTAAGACCATGGACGCTTCATTCTCACTCCTAGCCCTTTCCTATCCAATCATCGCCATAAGACCTATCTGTGTCAGTAAAACAAACTGAAATAGAAAAGTGGTGCTATCAAGACAGCCTGTGTAGCAATTTCAATATTCTGATTTGCTGCCACCAAACAGTGAAGCAAAATTCTACAGGACTATTCCCATGGCTGGGTAAATTTTATTAGGCAGATGCACCGACATCTTTGACATGCCTGCAATTATCACTTGGGATGCCAAGATTTTTGCTTGTCCATAAACAATCAGTTACACTGGCTGAGATCAAACCTGTGAACTTGGAACCATGAGTCATACACTCCACCTCCAACTCTGATCACCAAGGCAACTTACCAGTGTGATACTGACCTCTTTGGTGGATACTATTAACCACAGAATTGGGAAGTTACTGTTTTCCATCTGCTTCTTTAACTTTCATAACTCTGCTCATATTTTAATTGGGTATAAAGGTTTGGTACTTAAATAGTGACAGCTATTATATTATAACCGATACAAAAGAGATACCTCCATGAAACTTTAACAGTTCCTCAATGTAGTCACCAGCATTGCATAGAACCCATTATCAGTGATGATAAAGTCACAGTATACCTGCTGCAACATCCATTCTCTGGATGCTGTAGTCTACCACCTGAAGAATATCTGGAACAGTTTGGAAGTGATGCTTCATTAGGATTTTTCTTTTCTTTTTCTCATTTCCATTTAGGGCTGTCACCCAGGTGGCAGATTCCCTATCAGCTGTTTGACTAGTATTTTCTTAAATTATTTCAAAGAAGTTGGAAATTTATGAAACATCTCCCTTGGAAAATTGTTCTAATCCTTAATTACCCTTTCTATAAATGAGCATTTGCTCCAATTTGTCCCTTATAATTCCAATTTTATCTTCATGTTACGAAATTCTATTCCCTCCTCAGAAAATATGATGCCAGAGTTAAACTGGTCTCAGACTTGAGAAGCTGATAGTGGGGAGGACTCAGCCAGGCATGCTAGTCATTTCCTATTGCTTTGGTTAGAAGAGGTAGAACCAGAAGTAGAGCAAGAAGGTGTACTATTTGATGAGTTATAATTCTTAGCCAGGTGTGTGAATGACCCGCGTTTGAAACATCCTTGAGAAGATGACGCTCCATTTTTAGGTCCATTAGTTTTTAACGGATGACACTTATTCCTTAGATGGTCCGACGACCCACACACATAACATTTGTGGGGAGAGAAGATTCGGTAAGGTGGTAGTCAAGAAATGAGGCAGTCCATTCCAAAACTCGTCTTATCCATCATAAGTGATTTTTCAGGAAAAGCGAAAAACCTGTAATTTTTGTAATATAAGTCTCACTTGTTTAAATGTATTACGATGCGTTCAAGTCCAATGTCACAGGGTTGTCTTACTGAAGAATTATAAATATAATTAGTAGAACGTCAATAAATTACATTTGTATTTTGGATAAGACGAGTTTTGGAGCACCCAAAAAAATTCAAAATATATTACCTCACACAACTTATTTTTAAACAAGAAAAATGAAAGGATTGAGAATATAATGTTGTAATAAAACTCACCACTACACTCATGTACCTTTTTGCTATCAGTATAACGATATTCACAAATAAATTAAACACAGCAGTGTGATTTATCATATTTACATCCTATCCATAGTATTTGGAGAGAATTCTTCCTTTATAGGCTACAATGCACTCGCAATAGAAGTAACTTGAACAATAAAACATCACTTTGTTGTTAATCAAACTCTCAAATCTGTTCCCTCCTCTTGAGATCCATCACAAAGAACTTCTGTTTCTTCAACAAGATTGTTTTCGTCTACAGAAATTGAGGTGAACAGATTCTTATAAAAAGCAACTCATTCCTATCCCAATCCATTCCAAAATGCTTTTCAAGCAAACATTTTACGTCCTTTACTTTGGCGGGATTCAAGTTTACTCCTGGCAATAATTCAGGTGGCATTAGCATATCTCGCAGGCGTTTTCCCTTTTTCATTACCGATTCTCCTAAACCGATGTCTGAGTTGTAATAAGGTTCTCCTCTAAGGGTGACATTTCCCAGTGAGTCTTTGCTAATAACAAATCGTTTCACTGAAGAAAATTCAAAGTGCCAAGATGCAGGCATTTTCATCATATTTTCAGAAACCATTTTCCAATTGTTCACCGAGCAGTCTCTGCCAAACTTGAAGACTTCAGCATGTTTGCTAAAGATGTCTTCATATTCTGCTGGATTACAGATTATAGAGCATTTCTGTATCTCTCTCTCTCGACTTGAGCAAATACCCTGTCAGAATGCAGAAATGAGTGGCCTGTCATAGGAAAGACCAATTCAACACTTTCTATATTAGGCGGAGCTGTGTGTGTCAAGAAATATGAGCACATTGCAATCATTGTAGATTTGCGGTTCTGTCCTCCGCAGCCATCCGCATGAATTCGTATAGTAGTGAAGTTTTGACAAATCAGTTTGTGATAATCGATGGTAAACTGCAGATGACGTTTCATTAGACCCCTTGTTGAATTCATGCTCCATCCATGTGTATGTAAAAACATTCTCCTTGTCAACTTGGCATGTGAGGTACCCCTCACTATGGTAAAATTATAGGTGTACAATTGGCGACTGTAATAGGCAATTTGATCTGGAACATTTGGATTCACAAGATTCTTTTGGCAGTCAAATGAAAATATTGCCATGCTATCCCTTTATTCTTGGAGCTTTCTGAAAAAAGCTGCAGCCCTTAGTTTGTGTACTCTAAGTTCCAAGATGAAATCATTCTTCAGTGCTACATTCGAACTTTCAAGTTTAATTTTCTCCTTGAACTCTATGCACTTTGAGCAAGTGTCAGTAACTGGTGTTCCGAATCCTATGTTGTAGCAACGCGTAAAAATTTCACGGAAGAACCACCGCTTCACCCTGAGTTCTTCAGGCGATTTGTTGTTATACATTTTGTAAAGCCTAGCGATGCTTAAATTTCCGTGTAGATACTGTCTGACCGGTGCCTTTCCACGGCAATAGTGACTTTCACAACACTGCAAACTTTCAATGAAACGTTTCCCGGAGTGCTTCTTTTCAGTGTACTCTGGTTTGATCCTAGCTCCTCCCCTCTTTTCTGTTGGAAGTTTCCCTGTCATGAAGGGATTTCTGGCAATCCTCTGAACCCGATCTTTGCTGACATGCAATACATTCAAGAATGTCTTTTGGCAGACCTGAATGTGAAACTGTTCTGTATTAGCAAGTTTTATATACCTTCCACAACAAGAGAAATATTTTCGGTCATCTTAATACAATCTATTCACAGCACAAAACTGCATGAAAGATTAACACAGTTCAACAACAACTCAAAGAGTGGAAAGACTGGCATAAAACGCGGGAAAATTGTAGCGTGAGTCACGTGCTGAAATTATCCATTCCTATTGGTTGATTGTATATGGCGAGTTTTGGAACGACAAGCGCCGTGGATAAGGCGAGTTATGGAACAATAGCCTAAGTTTGGTGACAGATTTCTATGGGAAAAGGCGAGTTTTGGTGCTTAATTTTGTGTTAGAACTATCACAAACATCACCAAGAAGGCAATGCTACCTCTAACTCATTTTTTTTTTTTTAAATGGATAAGACGAGTTTTGGAATGGACCGCCTCAAATATTGGAAGAAGGTGGTGGTTCTCAAGCGACTCTCCGAGTATCTGCATATCTTACTCCTTCCGTGGACATGGACTTAGCCTCAAGATCAGCAAACATTTGCAGACAGGATGGGGAATGCCAACTCTCAGATCAACTTAAGAATGTTTGGTTGCTGTAGGAGCGACGACATAGTTCGGCACCAACCGCAGCAGTTTTGATGTGCCGTTTGGTTTAAATTTTGGATGTGCTGTCGGACTTCATCAATGTTTTAAATTTGGATTTTAATTGAGACATACCAGATTATTTTCTTTATAATTGGTTGTATGTGAGCATATTTTTTTTCCAAATGGATCATGGCTGAAGATGACCCAATATATGAGGGGTCGAAACTAGTCCCAGTTAAATAGGACACTATACAAGCTAATGGTACTGAATAGGTGGACCCTACTTTACCTTTTGATAATGACTGTGTGAATCATCAAATTCAGGAAATGGCAATAGACGTTATTGAACAACTGACAGGCAATTTTCCGTCCAAATTGACAAGTCTACAGACAATGCAAACAATGCCCAGTTGATTAATTATGTCCATTATTTTGATGCTGAGAAATGTATTTTTTGCTGATATCCTTGGATGTAAAATAAGTTTCTGGTCATACAACAGGAGAAGAAATCTTTAATACGGAGAGTTGCCTCAGTTAACTTTGGACTATTTTAAACATACCTTTTGTCCTAGGCGATTATTTTTCTCCAGATCCGGTTGTTATTGATGTGATAGCCACGGGCATGGACTATTGCCCTACATCTCAATATCCACTCTAGAAGACTTCACTGAGCTCGATAGCTGCAGTCCCTTAAGTGCGGCCAGTATCCAGTAATCGGGAGATAGTAGGTTCAAACCCCACTGTCAGCGGCCCTGAAAATGGTTTTCCGTGGTTTCCCATTTTCACACCAGGCAAATGCTGGTGCTGTACCTTAATTAAAGCCACGGCGGCTTCTTTCCCATTCCTAGGCCTTTCCTATCCGATCATCGCCATAAGACCTGTCTGTGTCAGTGCGACATAAAGCAAATAGCAAAAAATAGAAGACTTCAAAAGAGTACAGGAAGAGTATTATTGTCCCTCTCCTCCTTGCACACCCTCCAAAGACGCTCATTTGTGGCGGAACGTCTAGAAGAAAGCCCCCTTTTCAGGAGACCAAAGGCACAGAAATTTGTCGGCAAGCCACCTGGGGATTTGACAGGGATGTCACTGAATGGTATGACATGGACAACCATCTCTGCTTCTTTCCTCTCGTAACAGGTGACTGATGATCTGGAAGTATGACTGGATGCTTTATCCATATGAATCCAAACATTTGAAGCATTCTCACCTTACAGCTGAGGGATATCTTCGTTGAAATAAGGGTCCATGACATTCTTCCGGAAGTAGGTAGCATTGATCTTTCGGCACTCTGAGGATTTTGAGTTTACCCCGGGTACAATACCCTGCCACTACCATGAACCCCTTAGCAAACTTCCTCTGTTTTCCTTGACGAAGTTTGAGTGCCCCTTTTGGCCTTTTGGGTGAGAGTAAATTGCCCGGGGCTTGTTGGTGTCATCCAAATAAACCAAAGCTTCATCCAGGGTAACAACTGACTGCAACTCTTCCCCTGCTAGGTAGTTTTCATATAATTTTCTGGCATTAGTGATCTATCTTTAACGTCCCTTGCTTTCAAAGCATGTCCATGTGCCTTATGCCACTTAACCAGGTTCAGATCTTCTTTAATTATATGGTAAACTGTATCTTTATATGTGCTTGAGTAGCTGGCAAGGTGTCTTTGAGTTAGTAGATTTTCCTTCGGGGCAGTAGCCTTTACCTTCTTAATGATGTCCAGAGTCCTGGATGGTCGAACTCTCTTCAGCGGCAGTTTAGTCGAAGTTGTTGCTTCTGATGAGAAACCATTCTAATGTAATTTTATCACATTGCCTACAGAGGACCTACTGTTGAGACCTTTCATTTTATTCTGTTATACAATCCTCAATAATAAGAAATTAGCATCGGAAAAGCCAACAATGTAGCCTTGCCATATATCTGCAATTCGGCAAGCCATGAGGCAACAATGGTGTGATATGACTGTATGCGCACTTCTCTAAGTCACACTGACAAGACAGAACAAAAAAGAAGACATGCACCTGCTTCCATGGGCTGGTGTTGTTGTACTTATCTGGAAAGTTAATTCTTAAACTATCTAGCTGCATTGTATCATCCACAGACAATGTTTGGTTGCTAAGAAAATGCCTCCAGAGTTACATGAAACATTGAACTCAGCTGTGAAAATGGTAAATTTCATTAAGTTTCAAGTGTTAAATTCCCTTATCTTTAAGAATATGTGTGAGGAAATGGGATCTGTGCATACTACTGTTGCATACTGAGGTACAATGGTTGTCACGTGAAAGAATACTGACCTGCCTCTTTGAATTACGAGAAGAAATGATGTGCTTTCTTTTACAAATGCATTCTGATTTGGTGAAATATTTTGAAAGTAGTGGGTGGGTCTGCGAATTGACCTATCTGGCAGACATATCCAACTACTGGGGTTAGATAAACATATGTTCAAGATTCAGGATAAGGCCAATGGTTTCCACAGTAAAATTCTGTTCTGGGTTAGATATATCGAAGATGGAAATTTTGCCATATTTCAAACTCTTCATGAATTTGCTGAGCAAAATGAAGTAGTCATTAGTGATACTGCGGCTGGAATTATAAAATGTCATTTTATCAATCTTGCTGAAACATTTCTGAAATACTTTCCACACACTGAATCAGAAAACAAAACTGATAATAGGGTGGCAAATCCTTTCGATTTAGCGGCAGTTCAATCATCTGAATTTCCACTCATACTAAAAGAAGATTTAATTGAATTACCGTATCTGTTGAGAATTCACTGAAATCATCCTTTGTAGACAAGTCATTCAGAGACTTTTGGACTTCAGAATGCAAAGAATTCAAAGAACTGATTGACAATACTATTTCCAAACTTCTCCCCATTTCTGTCAACATATCTGTATGAACAAGACTTCTCAGTGCTGACAGCTATAAAAACCAACACAGGAATCGCTTCATTCCTGAACCAGGCCTCATCCTTTCAGCCACCAGCATTTGTCCATGCATAGGACTTCTAGCTTCAAAGAAAAAAGCTTATCCATCCCATTGACTAGGTATGTAAAATTCTTACTTATGCTGTACTGCTCTTTTTATTTATTTTTATTTCGAAATCTACTATTTTACATCAATTTTCTTTAGTAGCTATGTAAATAGTATAATAGTAATTGTTGCATTAATAATAACAATAACAACAACAACAGCAATAATAATAATAATAATAATAATAATAATAATAATAATAATAATAATAATAATAATAATAATAATACTCGTATATATCATTGCTAGGCAATGAACACCTCATAATTCCACTCATGAGAAAACCATGTTTCTCCATCTGCCTTGTGAAGGCTTACAAGTAACTATTCTCATTTTGGTTCCGTATTGAAGATGACGTATATCAAAAATATTATAATAATATTTATGGATCCACCTGTTCAATACAATACAATACAATCCACTATTTCATGTGGTTAAAATTTATACATAATACTTAAAAGTCATAGGTACATGTTTCACCCTTTTTTTTACGGGCATCATCAGCCTATCTCAATCTTAAAATTATTGGATATGGGATCTTTCTAATCTTAAAAACTATACTATAACATCTAAAATGAGGATAATGCACAGAAAGTATGTTAAAAAATATGCTGTGAATTAACAGTTTTGATGATTATGATGTGATTAATCTTGAATATTTGAGCGTTTAAAACTAAAATGGATCCTCTTCTTATACACCATTAGGACTATGAGAGCCTTGAGTGTAAAAGCACAATCATCCAAGGGGAATATTTTTTCCACTCCCATAACTTGAGTTCAAGATAGGAAAATCAATGTCAGTTATTTAAAATAGAAGTGTGAACGTATCATCTTCTTTTCTACGACTTTCTGATAAATCAACCATATATATTTTAACACAATTGATACCCATATCCAATAATTTTAAGATTGAGATAGGCTGATGATGCCCGTAAAAAAAGGGTGAAACATGTACCTATGACTTTTAAGTGTTATGTATAGGTTTTAACCACATGAAATAGTGGATTGTACTGTATTGTATTGAACAGGTGGATCCATAAATATTATTATAATATTTTTGTGAAGGCTTGCCACATTGCCTGAGAAGGGAACAGAAGACTCCAATAGTTGAATAATTGGGCTATCATAAAGCACGGAAAATGGCAGGAACAATTCTTCAGCTATTGCTCACTGTTCAGTTTTGGACTTCTTCTGTGAAGTTTACTCCAAAGGAGCCACAAGGTTTCCTTTGTCCAGTGATTATATATCCAATACATTATTGTTATTATTGGGGAATAGGATGGTGTTGCAGCTTAGCTGCTTGCCTGTCATCCCGGCAACCGTGATTTGATTCCCTGTGTTGTTGGGATGGGATTTTCAGTTGAAAGTGAAATCATGGTTGGTATTTTTGTCGTAATTTCCATGCATTATGTCTTGCTTCTCTGTAGAGTAATATCATATCCACGTACTCATCACCTGAATATATAGTGGTTGCCTGTACAAAAACTATGTGTAGACAGGATTACCTTACTGCAAAGACTACAGTATGTTTGATCATACCCCTCCTAAGCTTGGATAGTGGGCCGATGACCTTTGATGTTAGGCCCCTTAAAACAACAAGCAAACAAGCTCGGATAGTGGTAACCATTTTCTATGAGTGGAGTATGCACTGTACCCTATTACTTTGTGGAATGGGTACACCACAATGCTGATGATGATTTACACAATCCATTTTGTCTGCAGTCATTGTTTATGTGGTGCTATTTACTATGTCTATTTATTATAATTTCATTATGAAGATATATGAGATTTCAGGAATATAAAATCTTCATAAAGGATGCTTACCTGAGTACAAAATGAAAAAAATGGTATAAGTGAAGGAAGATATGGACCCTCACTGATCTATGATATCTACTCTGCATAATTCCACACAGCTATGTGAAGCATGCAGCTTTGTAAATTATAACTCTTTATTTATTTGGAGAATGAGGTTCTCATTTTTAAATAAGTTACTACTTATATGTTTCAGCATAATGGCCCTGTTCTAACCCTTTACTGAATGCTCTAACAGTAATACTTACTTGGCATAAGTTATCACATCTGCTCTTATGTCATTTACATGTATTAATTTATAACACAATTTGAAAAAGAAAAAAGAAAAAAAAAAAAAAGAACATTGTTTCTTTAAATATCAATATATATCTTCTTCTGAAGACCTAGAGCACAGTTCTCTGCAAAACGTAAATAATATCACCTTATTTTCTTGACACGGCATAAGCCCAAAAGCCTATATCATGTCTACAAGTACAGGCCATGAAAGCATCAATGGTAACATGCTTGCAATTAGTCGCAGCCTATCACATTTTCTATGACTCCACTCCATTTTCTCTCAAAAAGAAATTACTACTTGGACAAATTATATACGTAATCTCCAGCAACAGCTATAGGGTAAATGTTGTTTGTACAGTACAGCAACATTTTGTGAACATGATTAGACAAGTGAACTCCACTCAACGTAAAAGGGTTTAATGTTTTTGAGCTGCCACTTGTAAGGTTTTTGCATTGTGTGAGGAATCCTATACCAGGCTACATGTACATAAGATTACTGTAAGATGTCATATAAAATACCACTAAGAGACAATCTTTGCAGGTTGCAGATCCTGGAGATAAAATAGGCACAGCTGATTCATCCAGTAATTAAACAATGCCAGAGCACCTGGACTGACCGACTGACTAAGTGAACAGTCATATATTTAGCGTGCTATTGTACCTAACAACAGAGTAGAATGACAGAGCTCCAGATGTAAACAAGCAGTAGTTCCTGGCATGACCAAATGTAATTATATTTTGAGCACAAAATAGCTGCTCTTCAAAGATTCACTAGATTTGGTATGTATTGACAGTAACACTGTTTTAGTTAACTAGAAATATCTTCCTTTTACTATCTCAATGATGTTCATTTTAATGAGATACATTTTGGAAACAAGGATATTGTAAATTTTCAGTGGTTAATTTATAACCAGTGAACTATCATGATTGGTATGGAGAGATGAAACACACACAGATAAATTCATAAAAACACCTGGGAGGGGTACAGTCCAAATATGAAAAGACTCAAAGAATGAAAGGAATTTTTAAGTCATGAAATTCCCTAGCACTAAGAACCAAACAGTGTTTAATATGAAATATGCTGTATTACAATAGAAAGAGGGTCAGGTAAGATATTAACCTCAAAGAACTCATAAACCATTAAAGATATTAAAAATCTGTTTTCAGTTTCAGTAATGTCACCAAGGGGCTCATAATCAAGTTTGGAGTTTCTTTTTAATGGAACTTTTTTTTTTTTTTTTTTTTACAAGTTGCATTACGTTGCACTGACACAGATAAGTCTTATGGCGATGTTTAACAGAACTACATTGTTTTCAACACCTAGAATTAGAGTCATGGACTTTGTAAAACCAGGGGTATAATTATTTTCAAAATCTGGCAAGTAGTTCTTGAGGAAATGAAATGTCTTCAAACGTAGTTCATTCACCAGCCATGGGCCATTCTGTTTGAACAATCAGGCAACCAAGACACTAAGTGCAGATGAATCCTGAGCTTTTTGAGATACAGTGACCCTTCACCTTCTTGTGACAGCTAGGAATTCACTCATTGTGCCCATAAATACATTATAATTATAATAAAGCATTATTTAAAACCTTTAATCGCTTAAGTGCGGGCAGTATCCAGTATTCGGGAGATAGTAGGTTCGAACCCCACTGTCGGCAGCCCTGAAAATGGTTTTCCGTGGTTTCCCATTTTCACACCAGGCAAATGCTGGGGCTGTACCTTAATTAAGGCCACGGCCGCTTCCTTCCAACTCCACCTTTAATATTGTTGTACACAACAGGTAAAGGAAACATGGATATGTGAAGGCTTCTTAGGAGTTAACAGTACTGTCCTTACATGTAAAATTGGCCATTGCCCCATTTATTATGTATCTTAAGCCTCTGTTGTTTATTCATGTTATGTTATTACTTCGGTTTCATTTTGAACATTCAGTGACACAGGTTAAATGTCACATTTTGAATCACACAATATTTTCATAGTATATTTACCAGAGTTGGGAAGTAACTGAGTACAAGTAATTGAAACAAATACTTTTTCCAGTAATTTCTACTTGTTACTTTCACAAAATGCTATTTTTACTTGTATTTTACTCACTGAAATAATACTGTAATCATTACATTATAGAAATCAATAAACATTGTATCAAAATTTTGGCAACATTAAACCCCATAATTTGTGAGGCATTACTCCAAGGGTACTGCGTAAAGAATACGATGCAAACTCATTCATTTACTCACACCTTTAGTGGTTACTGGTTGAGATTTAGGTAATCATGTACTACAACTTGGCAAGTTTGCACATAGTCGATAATGGAAATGGAATAAATTTGTGATGGAGAAGGTGTTAAGGAATTTCTATTCCTCTATTTGAGTAAACATTTTGAATTAATTGGCCTATAAAATAATGAGAACATGAGTGTTAAATGAAAACTGTGCTTGGGAGCAATCATTTTCAGAGTTCAGAGTTTCAAGGTACCCACCCTTTATAATGTATTCAAAACCCTTATTGGACCAGCTAGTCATGATGGCAATTTTAGGAGGGTGTATATTAAGTTGAGTTATATTTCCATCACCTTCTATCATTTGTTTACCAAATGGTTTAAAGTTGTGGTATCATGCTTTAGTGGAGTAATTGTAATCTTACTGACTGCATGTTGAAAAAAGTAATTTGTAATTGAGTAAAACATTTCTTGGGTAAATGTAATTCATCCCAATTACTTTTATTTTGTACTTTTCTCGTCATTGGTATTTACATGCACATTAGAGCATATACCTAGCTGTCAGAGGGTGGTGAAGGAGATCTGTTTGTCACCAGGCTCAGGAATTATACATAGCACATGCCTAGGCCATCTGCTCAATGATTCATTTGAATAGGGCTGTCCATGGCTTGCAAATGAAGCATGTTTGAAGACATTCCATTTTCTCAAAAACTACTTGTCCAATTCTGAAAATAATCACTCCCCTGAATTAACAATGTCCATGACTCTAATGCTAGATGTAGAAAACAGTGTAGTTCCATTTAGGAACAAGGTCAGTACCATTATCTCAGCAGATATTGACACCATAAAGTACTCCAAGTTCGATTAGGAGTCCCTTGGTGACATTATCAAAGTGAAAAAATTTCAATATCTTTAATTGCTGTTGAGTTACGAGAGAGATAAACATCCCAGCTTACTCACCCTACATACTCCTATTCAATTCAAATCAAAAGAGCACTCTCATTCTGAATTTAGCAATGTATTCTCCTAGTACTGGGTACATAAACATATTAAGAGCATAATAAAAGAGGAACATATCTACATATTTTAATTATAAAGTTATATCTTCCAAAGTTTCCACAGTTTTTCAGCACAATTCAACATGTAGGAAAGACATGTGATATAAAAATGTATTTACATAACTTATTTTAGAGCAATTAAATTAAAACTAACTTTGTTTAAAATATATATTTTCCTCATCAAAATTGAAAGATCAGGTAGATGTGCTCCTCTGTTATTGAGTACCAGTACTTCAACACCTTAAAACTAAACAGTCTAGTACTTTTTAAGATTGTTTTGTGTGTTTAGAGTTGTGTAACTTGATCTTTGTATCTGCTGCACTGACTTTAATTCTAAATTAGTTTTTAATATCCATATTTTTTCTTATTCTTCAAAGCATATCACAGGCTCCTCAATAATGTTCCTCTTAGATAACTGCTGTATCATCAAATCTTTCCTTGAAGTGGCCATACCAACATCTACAGCAGTTCAGTTTTTTCTTGAACTCTTGCTTCTCACTTAGTTTATCTTTTGAGGTGATGATCAACATAACTGTTTCATCATCAAACCTCATATTTTGTTTTGAAAAATCCAGTTTTATCATTTGTATATTACAGTCTATGCATGTATAAATCTGAAATCCTTCATTTATGTCACTTCACTGTCTGTGGAAATTCCTACTTGAACAGTTTCAGTAGTTCCTATAGTATACTAGTGACAGTTCTGGATTTTAATACAGAAGTTTCATGATAACACTTCCTGAAAAGGAAAGAAAATTGATCACGTGATAACTGAACTAAATGTGTACATGTTCTCTGACTGTTATTAAAGTTAGAATAATCAAACTAAAAGGAAACCATACTATAGTTTAATACAACGGGTAAAGAAACAGCAGGTGTTACAAACATTTAACCAACAGTGCACTAGAGTATATCAAATTTGAATTTCAAGGACTGCAGTCTAATACAACAAGTTTACTGTAGATTTAGAAAAGAAAAAAGAAAGAATGGAAATTCAGAACCAGATATAATGATAGACATGTTTGAAGAAGTAAAATAAATGAACACTTCAGAAGGCAGAGTATGGTACTTAACATACAACTTACTAGGCAAAATCAGCCACAAAGTGGTTACTAATCAACAGTGATCATACAAATATTTCACCTTTAACTGCAAAGGAAGAGGTTAACTAAATAATGATTTTCTCAAAGATGGATACTAAAAAATCTATGCATGATAAATGTTAACATTTATAGATTATCACTTTGTCCCTTATTTTCAAACAGTATAATTCATGCTATGGCCTCCGTGGCTCAGACGGCAGTGCATCGGCCTCTCACCGTTGGATACCGTGGTTCAAATCCTGGTCACTCCATGTGAGATTTATGCCGTACAAAGCGAAGGCGGGACAGGATTTTCTCCGGGTGCTCCGGTTTTTTCCTGTCATCTTTCATTCCAGCAACACTCTCCATTATCATTTCATAGCATTTCTCTGTCATTAATAAATCACCTTGGGAGTGGCGACCCCACTGTACTAATAGCCTATATATGGTTCATTCATTACATCCCTGACCCGGTCAAAGACTGAAAAACAGGTTGTAGGTTTTCATAATTCATGCTATGAAATACTGCACAAAAACGATGGTTCTCATTCAAAATTATTGTTTCAGCAGTCTTTGAGAATGAAATATAAACAATTCTAACAGGACAGAATGCTGACAATAAACAACAAATAATCAAAATAATTAGTATAACAGCTCAAGGCAGAGGAAACAAAGGTTTGGATCATAATTTTCATATTTGTCAATGGCATGCTATCTTACTTGTCTCTTTACACTGGACAGCAAGTAAACTGATGAAGACAGCATACAATAGTCAACGTACCGAACAGCAAAATTTAAAACACTGTTATCTAACAGTTTTATTAATGGTAGATGACACTACCTGAGAATTTATTATACATGGAAATATCAAAATATCTACTATTATGAGTTGTGAAACAAAATCTTCCACTCTGAACTACAAGGTAACTCTTATTCCTTGGTAACCTTAAAGGAAAAATTCAATTTAAATGTAATGTATTGAGCATTATTAATGAAGTTATGCCATATATGTTCATTCATAAAAATTGTAATATGATGGATCACTCACATTTACAAGGACTGGTCTTCTTTCGTAGAGTTTGCATGGGACTTTGGTATGAAAACACACCACACAATATGCCAAGTCTCACCACTTTGGTTACTGTAATGGCTACTTGCTATACATCCTTTTAGTAAAGATATGCCATTTAAAATATAACAACTGTGTCTATAAAAAAGATTTGTCAAACACAACTTGGGCCAATTCGTTTATTAGTAACTGTACTAGCACCAGTCTGTCACAGAAATACACTCCCCACACTGCCATCTGCATTGATTTCTGTCCCTTAGAAGGGTTATATACATTTCATTGATCCACATGGAGGGTGAGTCGTGCCCATGCCCAGTGCAGTACTCTCTGCACACCCACTTCTCCCCTCCCTGCCTGCTTGATCAATACACTGAATGTAGTCTGCTACAGCGGTACAGTTTTAAGTTAAGTGTGTGGGTGTTTGGACATTGAGGTGCAGTGTAATGCAGTGCATTATAAGTGCATAAGAACTAAGTATTACAGTGTTAAAGAAGATAAAAAGTGAATAGGTCTAGAATAATGAAGATGTGGAAGTACAGTGTCTTGATAAGCTTCAAATGAAAAGTTGATGAAAGGATAAAAAGAGTCCTCATATTTAATTAGAGAGCTTCTAAAGGAGAGTAAATATGTATTTGTTTAGTGTGTTAGAATTACAACAAAGTATATTATACTGTACCACTAGACGAAAATAATTATATTTCTCTTTCCAACCAATTTTACATCTTATGGCAACAATGGGATAGGAAAAGGCTAGGAGTGTGAAAGAAACGGCCATGGCCTTAATTAAGGAACAGCCCTAGCATTTGCCTGGTACGAAAATGGGAGACCATGGAAAACCGACTTCAGGGCTGCCGACAGTGGGGTTCGAACTTACTATCTCCCGGATGCAAGCTCACAGCGGTGCGCCCCTAACTGCATGGCCAACTCGCCTGGTAGCATGAAATAAAATTACACAACTGTTTCTAATACTGTTTCCTAATTTACCATAGGCTACAGGGTTTTCTGTATAAAACCTGACCACTCGCACACAGCTGAGCCAAAGCTAGCTGGCTGGCTTCCCCCACACCTGCAGCGCACCTGACCACAGTTGACCTGTACTCTGTCTTCGCTTCTTAAATCTGTAAATCTGCATATACAGTATAAGAAACTACACTAAAGTCTGATTTCATAGGAAATGCTGGAAATGTCATCCTTCTACAGTTTTCATTATTTTTTTGCTGTATGTGCACAAGTCACTGAAACCACAACTTGCTGTGCTAATTTTAGTACTGTAGTAATTTTCATGATGAAGATCGAAGTTTTGCACCATTTTCATCTAGTTTTCCTTCTGTTAACACTGTACACCTTTGCTTGTGTTTCTGGCTTAGTACTGAACCAGTAGTCTTTCAAAATTAGGTTGTGAACTTCATAGAGGAAACAATTCTCATCACACATCTTAAACAGGATTTGTTGAGCTTCATCTTTGAAAAAATATGCTCGTAGCTGTATCTACTTCTGAATATTGGCATGCCTCCTGGATGATAGCAATTGTCCAGGGAACCTCCTGATAATTCCTGCATGGATGGGATGAGCTGATTCATATTTATAACAACATTTACATACAAACATGTTGCTCTAAAGGTAAATGTCTTCCCATCTTTGCAGATTACTGACCAGTGTGGGGGAAGCCAACCAGCCAGCCTTGGCTTAGCTGCAAGTGAGCAGTCAAATTTTATATAGGAAACTCTTTTTTTTTTTTTACTACAGGAAATGAAATCTGAACATGAAAGCATTCATGTATATAATTTATTTTGAAAAGTGTTATGTATAAGTTTCTCATTCTCGAATCCCACTGTCGGCAGCCCCGAAGGTGGTTTTCCGTGGTTTCCCATTTTCACACCAGGCAAATGCTTGGGATGTACCTTAATTAAGGCCATGGCCGCTTCCTTCCAACCCCTAGGCCTTTCCTATCCCATCGCCGCCATGTCCATCTATTACAAGTAATGAAAATCATTTTATTTTCCGTATTGAAAGAATCTCAATAATAATATAAGAGAATTTATTGGACTCCAACCTATTCAATACATTACAGGATGTTAACATTTTTAGTTAAACATCGTTAAAATGGAGACATGTTTCGCCCTCATGTGGGGCATCATCAGTCATAACAAAGCACCTCAAAATTAAACCAGACGTCTGGTTGGAAATTATGAACATAATATGTAAGAGTGCCTTTGCTGGCGGGACCTAGTGTTTACAGTGCACTATGTCTTCTGGTATGGGCTAGAGCAATTTTGTTACTTTCATTGATCTGTCTCAGCTTTATTTTTGGCTTTGACAAAATGAAAGTGACTGAGGTATGAGTGATGCTAGTAATCCCATTCCTTCTGCAGCCAGTCCCTGCTATGAGTGGTGTGAAAATATTGCTCATAGGGTCAGTTGGTGCATGCATTTCAGTGGGCTTGGCAGACTGATATGTAATAGCAACTTCTGGCTCGGTGAGGAAAGCAACGGGAAACTACCTCACTCCTCATTTCCCTAGTACGCCTCTTCAGTGATGCCTAGGCCATCTATGACAGCTGATGGCGGAACTGTTGAGGATCCAACCAGCCTTCGGGCTGAGGACTAAACATACAATATGTAAGAAAGAATACATTAAAAACACGTACAAAGTCCTATCCAAAACGAAATAACAATAGACTAGTTACACATAGTAAAATACGTTAGTGGTTTCTTAATATTAAAATGAGGCCATCATATACACAGTATAAAAATGGAAGTAATCAAAGTCCATATGATATTGAGTTCGATGGTAGTTCTACGTAGTATATACAAAAGTTGGCCAAATAAAACACAATTTATAATTACTGTACACTTATTTATAATTGTTAAAATTGATGAGGTAAAACATTCCAATTTGTCTATTTGTAATTTGGCTCCAACCAAAATAATTCGCCCTGGGATTCATGAGGTAGTCAACTCCGTTGGTCACATTCTATTTGAATGGAGTGCACAGTGCAAGTGAACAGCTTTTGTTGATTATAAACTGTTCAGCCATCAGCTGTCATAGATGGCCTAGGCATCACTAAAGAGGCGTACTAGGGAAATGAGGAGTGAGGTAGTTTCCCGTTGCTTTACTCACCGAGCCAGAAGTTGATATTACATACCAGTCTGCCAATCCCACTGAAATGCATGCACCAACCGACCCTATGAGCAACATTTTCACACCATTCATAGCAGGGACTGGTGCATAAGGAATGGCACTACTAGCATCGCTCATACTTCAGTCACTTACATATTGTCAAAGCCAAGGATAAGACTGAGACAGATCGATGAAAGTAACAAAATTGATCTAGCCTATACCAGAAGACATAGTGCACTGTAAACACTAGGTCCCACCAGCAAAGGCGCAGTGGTAAGCATAAATAACTATAATTATGAGTCTGTGATCTTAGGTGCCCTAGGATTTGAGATAAGGTAGGTATATTCATGAACAAGAGTAGAATGGATAATTTAAATCATGATTTATATAAGTCAACACAATTTTCATACAAAGTCTCCAAGAAATACGCAAAATGTATTCGCATTACAACTATCTAGCTCTTTTGGTGAATGGTCAGAGTAGAGGCCTTTAGTTCAGATGACCTGGAGACCAATTTCTGGCCTGGTCAGGGATTTTAACTGTGAATATCTAATTGCTTTCAATCTGGGACTGTGTGTTTGTGTTTATCTCTTCATCTACACATGAAACACTATAATACCAATCTCTACAGGAACACACAATAGTGAATACATCCCTCCACATAGGTTTTTTTTTCGCTAGTTGCTTTATGTTGCACCGACACAGATAAGTCTTATGGCGGTGATGAGATAGGAAAGGCCTAGGAGCTGGAAGGAAGCGGCCGTGGCCTTAATTAAGGTACAGCTCCAGCATTTGCCTGGTTTGAAAATGGGAAACCATGGAAAACCATCTTCAGGGCTGCCGACAGTGGGATTCAAACCCACTATCTCCCGGATGCAAGCTCACAGCTGCGTGCCTCTAAGCGCACGGCCAACTCGCCTGGTCCTCCACATAGGAAGGGCATCTGTAACACTGGGCTAAATCCTCATCACATGCTGACCCCAATAAGTTGTGAAATAGGTCAGAAATAAGTAGTCGTACGAAACCAAATATCTATGTCAGAAAAGTTCACTGTTTCTTCTTGGTCTTTTTTCATTTTCTTGGAGTCATCAATTATTGTGGATTTGGTCCAGTTTTGCAGCTTCCTGACCTTCCTGATATCAAGCTCATGTGGAGAGATGTATCTAAATACTGTGAGTTTCTGTGGTGATTTGTAGTGTGGTATGTTGTATATAGATCAGTTGTGTCAAACTTATTTGCACGCTGTCGACCGTCGTGCATGATGTTTGCCTGTAAGTCGCTGCTTGATTGGTCTAACCACAGAGAGAACAGAGGTGTAGATAGCAGTGGTTACATAATACTATAATTTTATTTTAGTAATTTAATTCTATGATGCTCTTTCACTCTCTGAAAACATATTAAGGACTAAAAGAACAAAAGCAATATATCAACAGCTAAGAATGAAAACCTTGTGTGTCCAATTTAAGTAATTTTACAGAAGCAAACCACTCTTCTTTGTAGATTTTGAAGTTTCTCTCAATTGATTTATTGGTAATTATGTTGCATAACATCTTAGACACATGCCTGTATTGACAACTTACAAAATGATTACGGTACTGTCAAATGAGGTTACTTGGGACAGTTTGAACCCATATTCTGGGAGCTCTTTGCCGACACTTGCTTCATACGACAGACAAGTGAACCACAATGTTTACTAGCAATATATATTTTGAGGCAATATTAAGGTAGGGATATTACTGAGGTTGAATTTATAGATCATTTTCAAAGAAATTAACCATAAAAACTTTGCGTCTATGAGCTGAGACACTGAAATTAGAGAACTGTAGGGGAGACTGGAGACAGATGATACACTTTTTTCAATCACACATTAAAAATATATTATTTGTGTGAAAACAGCTATTTTTATTCTACTGCCTTTGTATGGTTATGTTTTACCACTGTACCTAATTATACAATAGAATTACTGTCTACATCTTAATAATATTACATTTTTAACTACAATGAAAAATGTATCAGTGCTCCCCATGCAACGGAGGTTTGATACACATAATGAGGAGATGTGATACAGTCATATATATAGGAGACAAGCATGAATAAAATAATCTATAATGAGAAAACAAATTTCTGGTGAAACTGCCATGAAGAAATATTTAAGCCTGAGAAAGAAACAGAAGTGCAGAATTAAGCCTGTGATATAATTAAATGACAATAAAACGTTACCACATAAACAAAATTCATCTTAAATGATTAATTATTACAAATTATTATTGATTTTCTCATTCAACAGCCAGCTCCTGAAAGCTCTCATTATAATAAAAACATAGGATTCTTTCATTTCTCTCAACAAAGGTTGACTTTGATAACGTCATGTCTACCTGATCATGACCCATTTCAGATATATCATCTTTTTCAGGCCGTTTGAATTTTCTCTCAGAAATATGCCTAGCAAAATTTCACAATCCATGTTTCTTGGGATGGTGATCCAATAATATTCCCAACAAACCTACGAATACATCTCTTTCCATTAAACGACACAAGAACCCAGTCCCCAACTTCAACTTCCTGAACTTGATTCGGGTTGTGCTTTTGAATTTCCTTCATCAAGCAATCAAACATCTGAATGTATAATTCCAATATTCCTCACAGTGTTATGATATTTTGGGCATGAACAGTGGCAGAATTACATTATTATTATTCACTATTTGAGCCTTCCAAAGGACAACATTGATTAATGTATCCTTCTTGTCAATATTCATATTACTTTTTGCTATGTAAGTTTAGACTGAAGACACTTAAGATGTTCGATTCCCAGCCGGGTCGGGGCTTTTTAACTGTAATTATTAAAATCCCTGGCCTTGGGACTGGGTGATGTGTCGTCCTTAACGTTCCTTTCCTCACATTCAACACTCTACACTTCTGCAATTACACATATTCAGGTTCCTATCATATGGTGCAAGTAGTGGAAAAATATCTGCAGAGGTTGATACCACGAACAAATATAATTTTTTTAAAAAGTTATGAACAGCAGTAAATGCTTATCGTACTCCCAATGGGCTAAGTCCATCAAGATTTCCTGTAACATCTCAGTGGCAAGAGTGGTACCTGGAAGGAAAGAACACACAACACTGCAGACACCCAGGATGTGGAGAATTGGAGACGTTGAGTCGTGCTTGGGAAGTGTTTATCATCATCCAGTCTCTTGGGTGTGGTGATGGGGAGGTAAGTTATTGAGAAACTCTCATAATCACAGAGTGCACTCTTCAACTGCTACTGGGGAGTTTACGAGAAGGTACACTGTGCTTCAGAGGATGGCAGTAATCACTGAGCAGATATAATCTGTATTAACAGGAAAGAAAAATGAGGACTAATTTTAGACCCAACGGTGCGAGTGGAACACGATAGCCAGCAAGCAGTTTGCATTGATGAGGAAAAGAAAGCTATTTATCAACCATGCATACCTCACTTCAGTGAGAGATATAACCTGAATATAAAGGCATGGGAGATAAAGGGTCTTCTCTTTGGAGCTCGAGGAACAGCTTTCAAGTATGTGGTAGCTGTCCTGAAAGAAGTCAGCATCACTGAAAATGATATCGATGACAGCTGTACCAATATTTTGAAAGATTCACTTAATATTTTGTACTACCACTTGTATGGTACCTTTTAAAATATTCTGTTGTTAGATTATAAATAGGAAATGTAATTTTAGGTATTTGCATGTATTTGTATTAGTGCCAGTTTTTCTCTGGACACTTGTGCTCATCCAAAATGCCAACAGAGGGGATTTTCTTTAGAATATATAAAATCATTTTAGAACACTGAGCTGAGGTAATTCTTAGCCTCTTGCATACAAGAACTCAGCAACATACCCTCACAACTGGAAAAATCTTTGTAGCGTTTTTGCTCAATTTAACCAAAGCACTGCACAATAGTTTGTTCACGGTCAATAGAATCAATAAACACCTTAAAATGCTAGAGAGAAAGTCCATGACCTCTGATATAGTTCATGCTTTGCATCACATAGTCCATTATATGACTCATTTTCACTGATCTCATGCAAAGAGTTTCTTTATGAATCATACAATGAAAGGCTATGATTTCAAGTATAATATTTTTATTTATTTTGGAAATAAGTTGATAAGTACAACCAGTTTTGGCATCCATCATGGCAGGAACAGCATCTGTTGCTACTGACACAAGTTTATCCCATTTCTTCAATAGTTTTAACAATATCTTCTCCTATTGTTCCAGTGTATGGGACCCACTCCAGGTTTACTTGATTTGAGAACTGGAAGAGATCCAAAGGAAAGTGGGACAATTTGTTATGGGTGATTTTCAACAAAGGAGTAGTGTTACAAAACTATTGAATACTTTGGGCTGGGAAGACTTGGGAGTAACGAGACAAGCTGCTCAACTAAGCAGTATGTTCTGAGCTGTCAGTGGAGAGATGGTGTGGAATAACACTAGTAGACAAATAAGCTTGAGTCACCACACCTGGAAAACTGGAGCTGGTAGATGATGATGATGATGATGATGATGACAATGATGATGGAGCTTTTAAAGGTAGGAGAGATCATAATACAAAGATAAATTTGGAATTCAAGAGGAAAAACTGGGGCAAATTTTCATTTATAGGAAGAGGAATTGGGAAATGGAATCTGTCAAAGAAAATGGTCAATAAATTCCAAGTTCTTTGAAAATGTTTAAGAAAGGATTAGGCAAACAAATGATAGGGAATCTGCCACCTGGGTAACAACCGTAAATGCAAATCTGTGGTAAATGAATGAACCAGTAAAATGTCCTGACACACATACCTCGCATTTAAGCACTCTCAGATATCAACGAGTCAAGTCAAGTTTTCATCTTGCAACCTTGAGCATGGAGGGGGGAACAAGTCTTGACCTACTGCGCAACTCAATCGGCTAAAACAGAATGAACTACTCTGACAGAAGGTTGGACTGCCATTGTGGCCTGTTATTAGGACCATGATTCTATGCTGGACTGGTCCAGGACTTTATTTTCTCCTTCAGATATTGGATCTCTTACATAACAATAAGTGATTACTTAAGCTGTTTAATGAATACTTTTAAGAACAAGCTATTACTTGAAGTCAATTGAATAATATCTACCTTTTATTTTAAAATAAATACTGGAAAAGGTTTTGAAAGAATCAATTAGTTATTTCCAAGTATGTACTTGCGCTTGTAAGTAAATACTTAACATACCAGAAATGTCGGCTGCTGGAGGCAGCATATTTGGACAGGCAATGGCATGCCTTCAGGAAACTGAAAATAAATGGGCAGACCATGCCTTGTTTCAATATATCCACTTCTGGTCACATTGTGTTAATGCACATTTATGAAATGTATAATTTCCTATAACTCACAATTCTGCACCTCCTTTGCTGTGCATGGATAACACATATTAATTGCCCTGATCATTTCTACGAGAAATCCTTCATGTATCATACAAAATGTGTTGTAACCAAGGTTGAGATTTACAAAACACAACTTTATTATTCGCTTCAAATGCAAAATACACTATTTACACAAATAAAATGAAATTTAACTTGAAGCAAATGAATTAGGAATCTTGAGAAAGAGTCTATCTTTTGTACACTATATACAAGTTTACAGTATTTACATCCACTTCTATCTAGAAAAGATAGTCTTTGTGATAAGAAAAGTCGATAGTCGAAAACTATCCGAAGTACTGACATAAATGTTTTGGAAAGTCCTTCCTTGTTGAGTTCATAAAGGCAAGTTCAATGCTGGAAGAATTCTTACTTGGCGAAACCAAGGGAGCTTGCATTAATTAGGGAAATATAACGGTATGTAATAGTATGACTGGATATGGGCAGCGGAAGAGGAGCGGTGACCAGAGGTGAGACCTCGTACTGCCAGAAATTCAGTCCACCTGGTCGAAGCACATTTTCAAGAGGAGTAGCCTCCGTGCTCGACGTAGGGTGTATTCTGGAGCTGGACACCGGGGCAAGTGGGCATCAGGACAGGCTGGGAGTTCCTCTTTATAGTACACATACGATGGTTCAGGCACGCGCACTGAGGGCTGCGCATCAAGGCTAGAAGAATGACACTTGGCGCGCGTGTAGCTGGCTGGCGGAGCGAGAAGGGAGCGCCGGACATACAACAAAATGAAGTACCAGTACCCTGTATTTAAAGAAAGTAAAGCATTTTGTACTTTGACAAGAGAAAAATAAACAATTTAAAATAAAAATGAAAACTGTGAAAATAACAACCATGTTAGTTAAGAAATACACGAGGTGTGTGAGGAAGCATCTATGTGCCTGGGGTACTAGCCTAGTATCCCACACATGTGCATGCTTGCACACATGTACATAGTTTGGTAACGTTATTGTTTTTATTTTAATTTCTGTTTTTATACTGTTTATTTTTTGTTCAATATCTTTATATTTTTCATGTTACAAATATTTTCTTGACCTGCCGGTACTTTACTTCATTAGGTACTCTCATTACAACATATTTGTTTGTTTTCATGTAATTTGTAGTACACAACTTCCAATTGTTATTAATGCATTACATTAATACATAAACTATGTTAAAATACATTATGGCATAATTTCAAGGTAATTACACTATTTTACGTGTGGTGAGAACCAAATATTTCCATTATTTCATTACGCTTCTTGATGCCTCATTGGTGTATATCACTAGTTTCAATTCCACCTGGATATTCTTTGCAGCTGTCTTCTAAGCTTTCATTTGTAAACTCCAAGTCATCTTGTAAACATTTGGTGATGTGTAAAACCACACAGCATACAATTATATTTGGAACCTTTTCTAAATGTACCTGCACTTTGCTACCCAAATAGGGAAACCTTTGTTTGAATTGTCCAAATACCTCTTTCAATTATGACTCTCCCCTTTGAGTGCATTATGTTGAATAATTCTTCCTGTCAGCCACAGGATTTTTTAAATGGAATAAGAAAGCATAGCGCGACTCCATATCCGCTTTCTCCAAGTAAGCAAGAAATCTTCCAATGGTCTCACATATGGAACTCTGCTTCCAGATCCTGGAATCATATACACTTGCTGGCGACTGAGCATCTACACTTGGGATCCGTTCACTTAGGTCACAAGTAACTTGCATATTTATGATCAGGAATCCTTTCCAGTTAACATAATCATCTTCAAACACTGAGATTTATTAAAATTTGTATGTGAGTACATTATGGCATAATGTACTCATATTAATTGCCCTGATCATTTCTACTGTGGGTATCTGAAACCTATTTGACCTATTCATTTGAGCCTCATCTACGGTTCATAAATCAGATGGAAACCTTCACCATAATGCTATCAGCGATGCTATTTTTAGTCCTGTTGTATAGTGAATTCCACAATCTTCTGCAACACCTGTCTGGAATTGAGGATCACTCATAAAATGAAGAAATATCTTCATCTTTTGGTGTGATCTAAGTGCTCCTCCTCATTTTTCATCAACTTCCATCACAAAATGATCCGTCACATAAATGACGCTGCTACTTTCAGAACCCAACAAAAGTTTGGATCAGATATGGCTAATATTCTTTCTGTCCTTGTAACACTTCTTGCTGCATAAATTCACAAGTCTTGCCATGTTCAAAGTGAGGTAAGTACAAACAAGTATTCCCTTCACTACCTTGAAAATATTTAAGTGGTTACTTCTTGATTTAAAGCAATACAAGAGAGTGTTGGAAACATGTTAAGGTAATAATGCTGATATGATTTTATTTGCTACGGTAACAGTGGAAACTCTTTCTTTAAACTTCACCAAAAAGCAATTAAATGACAAAGATTTATAACTTTTCTGCAACTGAAAATTATTGGAAATTTCAAGAAGCTGCTTTTTTTCATTTATGAATGTGAATTTCAAAATTATTGTTTTTTTCCAAAGGCTGTTATAGTTAGAGCCGACCAAATTTTCAATAAGCACCTGAAAGAAGCGAAATGAGATCTTATCAGAAATATAAGCTGCTCACGGTACACAGCCTCCACCACAAAGTGTGTGTTAAAGCATACTATCATACTCCCAATGACACATGTCTTTGCAAACAATGTAAAATGCAATGCCGCAGGGACATAGCAGGGAAATATTCCCTGAAGGCTTTTCCAAGTCCCTTCAAATGTTCTTTCATGATGTTCTTAACAATATTTTTGTCCTTCCACCAGGAAGTTGTGAGGGGTATCAAAGTACTCAGTTTGATTGGTACTGTGTTTACATTTCACAAAAGCTGAGATTTTTATGATATGGTCTTGCACAATAAAATCTTTTATATTTGGCCCCCGAAGAGGTAAGCTGATAATTTTTGAGAAATCTGGCAAATAAGCCAAAGTCTGAAGCTAGATTTAATTTTCCATGCACTTTCATCTGTGAAAGGCATGGTTGGTGAGAAAAACATGAACTTCATCTTTAAGCTCAAACAATCTGGAAACAGTTCTACCCCAAGATAGCCATCCAACTTCGTTGTGAGACAATAAATAGTTCTAAAAACTTTCCATTTCCTCACAGAGCATTACAAAAAAATGTAGGAACTTGTAAGGCAAGCTTTTAATAATTTGCACTGCGTCATTCAGTACAGATTTCAATCCATGAGGCACGCATTTGAAAACAAACGTTTATCTATGAATGCAACAGTTTGTCCAAGAAGTGTTTGGCACCATTGATTTCACTCGGGCAACAAACCCAGCGTATTTGGACAGGCAATGGCATGCCTTCAGGAAACTGAAAATAAATGGGCAGACCATGCCTTGTTTCAATATATCCACTTCTGGTCACATTGTGTTAATGCACATTTATGAAATGTATAATTTCCTATAACTCACAATTCTGCACCTCCTTTGCTGTGCATGGATAACACATATTAATTGCCCTGATCATTTCTACGAGAAATCCTTCATGTATCATACAAAATGAAGTACCAGTACCCTGTATTTAAAGAAAGTAAAGCATTTTGTACTTTGACAAGAGAAAAATAAACAATTTAAAATAAAAATGAAAACTGTGAAAATAACAACCATGTTAGTTAAGAAATACACGAGGTGTGTGAGGAAGCATCTATGTGCCTGGGGTACTAGCCTAGTATCCCACACATGTGCATGCTTGCACACATGTACATAGTTTGGTAACGTTATTGTTTTTATTTTAATTTCTGTTTTTATACTGTTTATTTTTTGTTCAATATCTTTATATTTTTCATGTTACAAATATTTTCTTGACCTGCCGGTACTTTACTTCATTAGGTACTCTCATTACAACATATTTGTTTGTTTTCATGTAATTTGTAGTACACAACTTCCAATTGTTATTAATGCATTACATTAATACATAAACTATGTTAAAATACATTATGGCATAATTTCAAGGTAATTACACTATTTTACGTGTGGTGAGAACCAAATATTTCCATTATTTCATTACGCTTCTTGATGCCTCATTGGTGTATATCACTAGTTTCAATTCCACCTGGATATTCTTTGCAGCTGTCTTCTAAGCTTTCATTTGTAAACTCCAAGTCATCTTGTAAACATTTGGTGATGTGTAAAACCACACAGCATACAATTATATTTGGAACCTTTTCTAAATGGACCTGCACTTTGCTACCCAAATAGGGAAACCTTTGTTTGAATTGTCCAAATACCTCTTTCAATTATGACTCTCCCCTTTGAGTGCATTATGTTGAATAATTCTTCCTGTCAGCCACAGGATTTTTTAAATGGAATAAGAAAGCATAGCGCGATTCCATATCCGCTTTCTCCAAGTAAGCAAGAAATCTTCCAATGGTCTCACATATGGAACTCTGCTTCCAGATCCTGGAATCATATACACTTGCTGGCGACTGAGCATCTACACTTGGGATCCGTTCACTTAGGTCACAAGTAACTTGCATATTTATGATCAGGAATCCTTTCCAGTTAACATAATCATCTTCAAACACTGAGATTTATTAAAATTTGTATGTGAGTACATTATGGCATAATGTACTCATATTAATTGCCCTGATCATTTCTACTGTGGGTATCTGAAACCTATTTGACCTATTCATTTGAGCCTCATCTACGGTTCATAAATCAGATGGAAACCTTCACCATAATGCTATCAGCGATGCTATTTTTAGTCCTGTTGTATAGTGAATTCCACAATCTTCTGCAACACCTGTCTGGAATTGAGGATCACTCATAAAATGAAGAAATATCTTCATCTTTTGGTGTGATCTAAGTGCTCCTCCTCATTTTTCATCAACTTCCATCACAAAATGATCCGTCACATAAATGACGCTGCTACTTTCAGAACCCAACAAAAGTTTGGATCAGATATGGCTAATATTCTTTCTGTCCTTGTAACACTTCTTGCTGCATAAATTCACAAGTCTTGCCATGTTCAAAGTGAGGTAAGTACAAACAAGTATTCCCTTCACTACCTTGAAAATATTTAAGTGGTTACTTCTTGATTTAAAGCAATACAAGAGAGTGTTGGAAACATGTTAAGGTAATAATGCTGATATGATTTTATTTGCTACGGTAACAGTGGAAACTCTTTCTTTAAACTTCACCAAAAAGCAATTAAATGACAAAGATTTATAACTTTTCTGCAACTGAAAATTATTGGAAATTTCAAGAAGCTGCTTTTTTTCATTTATGAATGTGAATTTCAAAATTATTGTTTTTTTCCAAAGGCTGTTATAGTTAGAGCCGACCAAATTTTCAATAAGCACCTGAAAGAAGCGAAATGAGATCTTATCAGAAATATAAGCTGCTCACGGTACACAGCCTCCACCACAAAGTGTGTGTTAAAGCATACTATCATACTCCCAATGACACATGTCTTTGCAAACAATGTAAAATGCAATGCCGCAGGGACATAGCAGGGAAATATTCCCTGAAGGCTTTTCCAAGTCCCTTCAAATGTTCTTTCATGATGTTCTTAACAATATTTTTGTCCTTCCACCAGGATGTTGTGAGGGGTATCAAAGTACTCAGTTTGATTGGTACTGTGTTTACATTTCACAAAAGCTGAGATTTTTATGATATGGTCTTGCACAATAAAATCTTTTATATTTGGCCCCCGAAGAGGTAAGCTGATAATTTTTGAGAAATCTGGCAAATAAGCCAAAGTCTGAAGCTAGATTTAATTTTCCATGCACTTTCATCTGTGAAAGGCATGGTTGGTGAGAAAAACATGAACTTCATCTTTAAGCTCAAACAATCTGGAAACAGTTCTACCCCAAGATAGCCATCCAACTTCGTTGTGAGACAATAAATAGTTCTAAAAACTTTCCATTTCCTCACAGAGCATTACAAAAAAATGTAGGAACTTGTAAGGCAAGCTTTTAATAATTTGCACTGCGTCATTCAGTACAGATTTCAATCCATGAGGCACGCATTTGAAAACAAACGTTTATCTATGAATGCAACAGTTTGTCCAAGAAGTGTTTGGCACCATTGATTTCACTCGGGCAACAAACCCAGCGTATTTGGACAGGCAATGGCATGCCTTCAGGAAACTGAAAATAAATGGGCAGACCATGCCTTGTTTCAATATATCCACTTCTGGTCACATTGTGTTAATGCACATTTATGAAATGTATAATTTCCTATAACTCACAATTCTGCACCTCCTTTGCTGTGCATGGATAACACATATTAATTGCCCTGATCATTTCTACGAGAAATCCTTCATGTATCATACAAAATGAAGTACCAGTACCCTGTATTTAAAGAAAGTAAAGCATTTTGTACTTTGACAAGAGAAAAATAAACAATTTAAAATAAAAATGAAAACTGTGAAAATAACAACCATGTTAGTTAAGAAATACACGAGGTGTGTGAGGAAGCATCTATGTGCCTGGGGTACTAGCCTAGTATCCCACACATGTGCATGCTTGCACACATGTACATAGTTTGGTAACGTTATTGTTTTTATTTTAATTTCTGTTTTTATACTGTTTATTTTTTGTTCAATATCTTTATATTTTTCATGTTACAAATATTTTCTTGACCTGCCGGTACTTTACTTCATTAGGTACTCTCATTACAACATATTTGTTTATTTTCATGTAATTTGTAGTACACAACTTCCAATTGTTATTAATGCATTACATTAATACATAAACTATGTTAAAATACATTATGGCATAATTTCAAGGTAATTGCACTATTTTACGTGTGGTGAGAACCAAATATTTCCATTATTTCATTACGCTTCTTGATGCCTCATTGGTGTATATCACTAGTTTCAATTCCACCTGGATATTCTTTGCAGCTGTCTTCTAAGCTTTCATTTGTAAACTCCAAGTCATCTTGTAAACATTTGGTGATGTGTAAAACCACACAGCATACAATTATATTTGGAACCTTTTCTAAATGTACCTGCACTTTGCTACCCAAATAGGGAAACCTTTGTTTGAATTGTCCAAATACCTCTTTCAATTATGACTCTCCCCTTTGAGTGCATTATGTTGAATAATTCTTCCTGTCAGCCACAGGATTTTTTAAATGGAATAAGAAAGCATAGCGCGATTCCATATCCGCTTTCTCCAAGTAAGCAAGAAATCTTCCAATGGTCTCACATATGGAACTCTGCTTCCAGATCCTGGAATCATATACACTTGCTGGCGACTGAGCATCTACACTTGGGATCCGTTCACTTAGGTCACAAGTAACTTGCATATTTATGATCAGGAATCCTTTCCAGTTAACATAATCATCTTCAAACACTGAGATTTATTAAAATTTGTATGTGAGTACATTATGGCATAATGTACTCATATTAATTGCCCTGATCATTTCTACTGTGGGTATCTGAAACCTATTTGACCTATTCATTTGAGCCTCATCTACGGTTCATAAATCAGATGGAAACCTTCACCATAATGCTATCAGCGATGCTATTTTTAGTCCTGTTGTATAGTGAATTCCACAATCTTCTGCAACACCTGTCTGGAATTGAGGATCACTCATAAAATGAAGAAATATCTTCATCTTTTGGTGTGATCTAAGTGCTCCTCCTCATTTTTCATCAACTTCCATCACAAAATGATCCGTCACATAAATGACGCTGCTACTTTCAGAACCCAACAAAAGTTTGGATCAGATATGGCTAATATTCTTTCTGTCCTTGTAACACTTCTTGCTGCATAAATTCACAAGTCTTGCCATGTTCAAAGTGAGGTAAGTACAAACAAGTATTCCCTTCACTACCTTGAAAATATTTAAGTGGTTACTTCTTGATTTAAAGCAATACAAGAGAGTGTTGGAAACATGTTAAGGTAATAATGCTGATATGATTTTATTTGCTACGGTAACAGTGGAAACTCTTTCTTTAAACTTCACCAAAAAGCAATTAAATGACAAAGATTTATAACTTTTCTGCAACTGAAAATTATTGGAAATTTCAAGAAGCTGCTTTTTTTCATTTATGAATGTGAATTTCAAAATTATTGTTTTTTTCCAAAGGCTGTTATAGTTAGAGCCGACCAAATTTTCAATAAGCACCTGAAAGAAGCGAAATGAGATCTTATCAGAAATATAAGCTGCTCACGGTACACAGCCTCCACCACAAAGTGTGTGTTAAAGCATACTATCATACTCCCAATGACACATGTCTTTGCAAACAATGTAAAATGCAATGCCGCAGGGACATAGCAGGGAAATATTCCCTGAAGGCTTTTCCAAGTCCCTTCAAATGTTCTTTCATGATGTTCTTAACAATATTTTTGTCCTTCCACCAGGAAGTTGTGAGGGGTATCAAAGTACTCAGTTTGATTGGTACTGTGTTTACATTTCACAAAAGCTGAGATTTTTATGATATGGTCTTGCACAATAAAATCTTTTATATTTGGCCCCCGAAGAGGTAAGCTGATAATTTTTGAGAAATCTGGCAAATAAGCCAAAGTCTGAAGCTAGATTTAATTTTCCATGCACTTTCATCTGTGAAAGGCATGGTTGGTGAGAAAAACATGAACTTCATCTTTAAGCTCAAACAATCTGGAAACAGTTCTACCCCAAGATAGCCATCCAACTTCGTTGTGAGACAATAAATAGTTCTAAAAACTTTCCATTTCCTCACAGAGCATTACAAAAAAATGTAGGAACTTGTAAGGCAAGCTTTTAATAATTTGCACTGCGTCATTCAGTACAGATTTCAATCCATGAGGCACGCATTTGAAAACAAACGTTTATCTATGAATGCAACAGTTTGTCCAAGAAGTGTTTGGCACCATTGATTTCACTCGGGCAACAAATCCAGCATAATACCCTGTCTTTGATTTTGCACTGTCCTCATTCTGGCCACACCCACCCTGAAAAGTTTGAAACTTCATCACCAAGGATATAAAACAGGCTTGTCATGAACAGATAGTCAGTGTAGGGGAGCTGGACTGCAGTAGTGATGGCTGTCATCGGAGTTGGTGTGGTGGGCGTCTTATAAGAGTCAGTGTCAGAGTATCGTCATGCTGGAGTATGGAGTGGAATATAGTTTGTATACTGTGCATATACCGACATGGAGTCAGTGTGTGTGGAACAGTTGTGAGGAGAGTTGGAGCAGTGTTAATTGTTGTTGTTGTGAGGTGTATTGAAGTGTTGGTTAGGACTGTTGAGTTGTTCCTGTTATGTGAACACTGTTTAGTTGCCAGTGTTGAGTAGTACACTGTGTAAACTGACTGTGTGAGTTACCGGACTCATCTGAGTGGAGTCAAGGAACAACTTGACATGTGCTGCGATTACTAGCAGACTGTGTACTCAAACCTGTCTACATGCAGCTGTTGTGTAAAGCAACTGAGCATGTGAAGCAAAGTGAAAATGAGACCAGTCAATCAGGATCATTGCCCATCCTAGATAATACCAGGGACAACCTGCCGTGTGAGCACTAGATTTGTAAATACACAGCAGTTAGGGAACTGCTGTCATTCATTCTCACATACAGTATAATTGTATGTGTGTACTAACTGGGCCATCCAGAATTTATTAAATTAGATTGATAAATCAGACAGTATTCTATTAGTAACACTATAATATTACCACAAAAGTATTCATTGGTTAATTCCGATAATTCTCTCTTTTAAGGGTCTTCAAAATAATAGCTCCTCTTCTACAGACTTGCCATTAACATAATGCATGAAAAGTATAAAACGGATAAATTAACAGCATCAGTCGATTCATCAAGTTGAGTAAAGAAAGAAAGACTGATACGAGTTCTTTCCCAATTTTAATTTTTGGCATAGTTTGCCGTGTCGTTAATCCGTGGTTGATTGTGTTGTCGGGCAATGGCACCATACTGACTTTTTTTCCCTTCTTTTTTTTTTTTTTTTTTTTGGAGGATTCTCCAAGCACTATACTATACATCATTTACACAGGGCTGCACTGGAACTTCTATTATCAAATGAGATTTTGCAGTTTTAGCCATTCTGTAGCTTACGCGATAAGACGCTTCGAGAGCATTCCCAGTGTAAATGCTTGCAAGATTAGGCTTAACTTCAAAATCCGTTATTACGCACAATAATTGATGAACCGCTGCACTAGACACAGGAATTGGAGAGTGATGGGCCTATATCTTATAAGCAACTGCACCGTTACACCAAGCTGCGAGAGAACGACTACTTGAAAATCTACCTTTCCTTTCAGATGCCCTTGAAGTGAGCTCCTCATTACAGTTTTTATTAACAACTAGAGGAAGTGAACCAGTTACCTCGCGTCATGTTCATCTTAAGGGAAAAGAGCAGCAACCAGCATTACTATGACGATCAAGGCAAGCAGTATCATCTAGGGTGAAGAATTGAACGACGACTTCATGTAACGTACAGGACATGAGTCCGAAGAAAAGTTTAATAAACTTCATCCCTTAATATGTATATCATTCCATAATAATAATAATAATAATAATAATAATAATAATAATAATAATAATAATAATAATAATAATAATAATAATAATAATAATAATAACAGATTTCGGTGACATCGTGGTGCCGGAATTTTGTCCCGCAGGAATAATTTTAGGTACCGGTAAATTTATTGACACGAGGCTTACGTAGGACCGAGCCGGCCCCGTGGTCTTGGGGAAACGAGTTGCTTCATACTCGAAGCCCCCGGTTCCTGGCCGGGTCAGGGATGTTTAACCTGGATTTGAGAACTGGTTCGCCGGGCTGAGCGGCTCAGACGGTTGAGGCGCTGGCCTTCTGACCCCAACTTGGCAGGTTCGATCTTGGCTCAGTCCGGTGGTATTTGAAGGTGCTCCAATATATCAGCCTCGTGTCAGGACATTTACTGGCATGCAAAAAGAACCCTGCGGGGAAAAATTCCGGCACCTTGGCGTCTCCGAATACCGTCAAAAGTAGTTAGTGGGACTTGAAACAATAACATTATTATTATTATTATTATTATTATTATTATTATTATTATTAGAACTAGTTCGAGGTTTACTCAGCCTACCTGAGAGATCATCTGAGGAGCTATCTGACGATGAGATAGCGGTCCCGGTCCAGAAAGCCACGAATAACGGGCAAGAGGATTCGTCATGCTGATCACGCGATAGACCAATACCCATCAGGGCTGTAACGCCAAGGGGTTTGGTTCAAATACTGAGCAGGGATCGAACCTGTCAACTTGGGCTCAGAAGGCCAGCGTTTCTACCGTCTGAACCACTCAGCCAGGCGATCTCCTTACAGTCCGATGACCCAGGAAACCCAAATTACTAGAATAATAGTTCATCCATTTCTTTAACGACATATAAGTCACTTTTACAGATCAGGAGGAGAAAAATGAAAATTTTATAACATGTTAAATACTAAACGTAGTAGGATACATAACTAATGGTAGTCCATTTGTTCACGAACACTTAATACGAAAAGGTACGGTAAATGAGAAAAGCGCAAGTATCCTTCTAAAGTTTATATTCCTGATAACTGATGTCGAATTGTGAATATGAGCCTGTGAATATAATATTAAGGATAACAAAGATATGTTTCACGACATAACACATCTTATCTTCTTGTTATTGTGTTACGAATGAGTAAAACGTTAATAATGAGGCTCGGTATTGATATCTCCACAATTTTACCATTAAAACTGCATTAATTAATTAATTAATTAATTTATTTATTTATTAGTGGTTTAACGTCGCACTGACGCTTGGAAGGTTTACGGCGACGCAAGGAAGGGTAAGATCTAGGATTATGAAGACTGACCGTCGCTTTAAATGGGAAACCACGGTGAAATATATTTAGGGTTGCCAATGGTGGGGTTCGGACCTATCAGATACCGAATGCAAACTCACAGCTACACAACCCTAACCATCGTGGTCAGCTCGCTTGGTAAACTGCAACCAGGTTTTCACTATACTGACAAAAGGGTCGTTCCACGAGAGTGACCCTCAGGGTTTGAAAAATAAGTTGTGCAAATTTTGAAAATTAATTAACAAAAGAGCTCAATTGTTTACAGTTCTTAAAAAATGTTTCTCTAATCTGTTAAACATTCAGTACACAGTAATTGCATGCAAGTAAATTATGTAAATTAAATAAATAATTTGAAATGTACATTTAATCGTACTGGCCTCCTCTCGTCACATCCGGAACAATTTTAAAAACTCCCTTCGTCAATAAAAAGGTAAACAATGTTGACAATTTGTAATTATTCCTGTCGTGAGACTTACTCTCCAATTTTTAAAAAATAGTATTGGTATCCTTGATACTATAGAAGTCATTTTATTTTTTCTGTTTGCATATGTAAAGTACTGTACAAGTCAGTCTCGCCCAAAATTGTAATTTTTTTTTTCATTTTTCCATTTCCTTGGTTTCTGGTCAAGATAAAAAATCTAAAAAGTTGTGACTGATACCGTTGGGAAGTCAAAGTGCATAACAAAAATTTCAAAACTATATATTCGCTAAATCTTGGGATATAAAAATATTAACATCTGAATTATGCCCAACAAAACAATGTGTTACGAAAGTGCGCTATGAATACAGATCGCTAATGAACATTCGAGTCGGGGTGAAAACTGACAGATATTGTTTCTAGCACCTCACTATTGAGATTACGGTTCGAATACCGGTAAACCATGTGAGATTTTCGAAATAAAAGTTCCATTCCAGAGGTCTGAATTCCACAGAAAACTGCTGGCCACGAGGCTTACGATTAGAACAGAATTGATTTATTTTATCTGGCAGATTAAATCCATTAGGCCCTCTCTTCGAGCTAACCAAAAAATTCACAATTAAAATAAAGTACAAAGCTTACAACCGCTAAACCGTACAGTATTATAATACAAACAAATAATTTTACTAAAAAGTAAAACAAAAAAGTGATGGTGAGGTTGAGAATGCTGTGTACTATTATAACATGACTATAATACTCACGAAATATTAACTAATTTGTAATTTGTGTATCTTGTGGTGTAGATTACAATGTCAAAATACATGCAAATCTTCAAATCTCTTTTTCACTCTCCGAAATTCTTTTCTGGCATGTCTACAATCCCGAAGTTTCTGTGACCACTCATCAATGGAATTACCGTACGCAGTGTATCAGCTTAGCGACATACCACTGCCTTCACAAGACAGCGTCTCCGACTGGGATGTCTTTTTGTCAGTCGTATCCTGATGTGCAGGCCACAATTTCTACGCCAAAGGACAACCACATGAAGAAACAGAAGACAAAATTAAGTGTAACACTTTTATCTCGAGCCACTTCCAGGTTTTTCAAGTCTTAAGAGCTCCTAGTAAATGTTGTTACAAGCTCCATCCACAAACATGAAAGAGGGTGTTGATTTTCTTGACCACCTCCACAGAAAAAGAGCTAACTGGTACAATCATTACTCCATCTTCTCACCATCACACTATGACTAAACTCTTCAAGTCTTTTGAATAACATCACAAACATCTTTTCTCCATGGCACTACATCCCTGATGGGCCTTGTCCTGCTGTTCAGCCCGAAGGCCTGCAGATAGATTACGAGGCTTTCTAGCCAGGGGCCGCTATCTCACCGTCAGATATCTCCTCAATTGCAATCACGTAGGCTGAGTGGACCTCAAACCAGCCCACAGATCCAGGTAAGCATCCCGGATCCACCGGGTGAGAGGCAGGTGCGCTACCCCTAGCCCGCGGGGCCAGCTCATAAACTTCTAGCATTCTAAAACAATATATTTTTTACTACTTGTCTAACGTCGCACTAACACATCGAAGGTTTTCGACCACGAAAGGATGGGAAAAGGCTAGGGTTGGGAAGGTAGCAGCTATACCCTTAATTAAGGTACAGCATTAACATTTTCCTGGCGTGAAAATGCAAAACCCCGGAAAACCATCTTCAGGGCTGTTGACGGTGGGATTCGAACCCATTATCTCCCGAATGCAAGCTCACAGCTGTGCGACCCTAACCGCACGGCTAACTCGCTGGGTTCTTTTTTCTAACAGAAACTGCAATTACACATACATAACACCTTTCACATTTTCAATTGTGAACTTGTTTCTGCGTTCAGCATTTGTACTGTGGCTAGGAATTGAGAGAAGAGTAAAAAACGAATAATTCTCAGTAGCTTATGGTACGAAGCACTTACGACTTAATGATATACTTCAATATCAAATTCATCTTGTTTCCTTTAATAGTGTTTCGAAAACTGTATTAAATTCCAAAAGTGATTAAAGCATAGTGGTCCAAGCGAGCTGGCTACGCGGTTTGAGTAGCGTAGCTGTGACCTTGCATTCGGGAGATAGTGGGTTCGAACCCCAATGTCGGCAGCCCTGAATATGGTTTTCTATGGTTTTCAATGTTCACACCAGGCTGTACCTTAATTAAGGCCATGGTCGCTTCCTTCCTAGTCCTTTCCTATCCCACCGTCGCCGTAAGACTTGTCTCTGTCGGTGCGACGTAAAACAAAGAACAACAAAAGAAAATGGGTCATTGATTTGTACATCTGTTTCACTGTGAAGATGATGGTTTCTTTGCATTTCCCATAGCTATGTTTATACGGTAGTGGTTTAACGCCGCACTAAATCACGGGCGGACACAATATATTCCACTCAATGAGCAGCGCTCTAACTCAGCGAAATAAAGGAGCAGTGTGTGCGATCTGACGGAAGGTACACCCTTGCAGCTGCTTGGACGGCTCTAGGTTACTAATGAAGGATCATTGCCGTAAGACATATCCGTGTCGATGCGACGTCAAGCAAATCCTTAAAAAAAAAAAAAAAAAATCTAAACAGATTTAAACTTTTAACATTTTTATTGTGCCTAATGTCTCGTTCTATTTAGTGCACTAGATAAGGGCGTAGAAACAAAATAAGTTATTTTGTATACAAACACCTTGTGTTACGCAAATACGTTTAATTATATTCATTTGATCAGGTTATGCGTAGGAAACTAAAATAATTATTTCTACCAGCGATAACTAAACTTTCAGCACAATACGGGGTCACTGTTTTGCCACAGCGAAGCGTTTGCCAGTGGATTGAACAGTTCAAAAGGGGTCGCACGAGCGTGAAGAATGAGGAAAGATACGGGCGTCCATTTGCAGCCGTAACTGATGCCAATATTTGAACAAGTGCGTGATATAATCCTGAATAACAGACAAGTGCCTGTTCTATGAATTTCCGTTCCTGGTACACCCACATACCACAAGAAACGGACTACGGAACACTGTTCTGCAAACAAAGAATGGAGCGGGCATCTTTACTTCGCAACAGCGCAAGCTGTACTGATCTGATAACAATGAAACCTACCACATACGTAGACAACAGTGTCATCTAGCGGCTGGTGAACACGCAACGCCATAGAGCCAACCTAAAGACAATTATAACAAAATTGCAGATACTTATTGACTTGCCCTCGTACTTTTATGCAACCCGCAGTTCATAGACAACCTAAAACTACGAGTCCCAATTTCTATACAGGATTAGTACAGCCATGCGCTTAGGTTTACGCTTGAGAATATTGACGGAATCAATAACGAAGGCATCAACGCTGACCATTTCAGCCAAGGAGCCAGATACTTATCAGCAGGGCCAGGATTTTGATGACCTGAAAATGTTAAAAATGATCTCTAAAATGACGATAAAATCCAGTAAAATGATCCGAAAACTTAAAAAAATGGCAAATGTTAAATGAAATTTTACAATCCATTTAATAATCGTGTTGGAATAGCCTATATTTATGATATAGACATTGTAACATGCCTTTGGGCTTTTGTCATGTAAAGAAAAACAAGGTGAAATTCTTCACGTTTCGCAGAGAATTTTGCTCTGCGTCTTCAGAAGAAAATTTCAACTGTTCAGGAGGAAGACTTCTCCAATTGGAGGTGTCTCTCCTGGAATGTGGACAAGAAGTAAGTGATGAAAAAAGTTTCTTTAGTCCCCGGACTGGCAAAGCGTTGTGAAGATGCTCAAGTCTCCGTACTCATCCTCACTTAAAGTTGCGATAATATCCAATACCACACGCTTAAATGCTTCAAAATCCTCAAATGTGTAAGAAAATCACTCATTAAGTATAAAATAGTCTAAATAATTCCATAAAATAACTAAATAATGACGTATAATTTTAGAAAATGATCTAAAAATACAAAATGACAACAATCACCTAAAAAATGAGCATTTCTACAACGTAGGAACTATGATCAGGATTTCTGTACAAGTTAGCAATGTCTGTTGTGAACCAATTAAAAAATAACATGTCATCAAAATCCTAGCCCTGCTTACCAGCGACCAGGTCCGGTGTTGTGAAAAACTCCACGGCCTGTTTCCAGTCATTCGACCGGGTCAGGAGTGGAATGAATAGAGCCCCATCTAGCGGCGAGGATAAGAATTGTGCCGGCTGCCGAAGCCTGTCGCACTCCTTTGGGGCAATGATTAATGACTGACAGAGGAAATGAAATGATATTGGAGAGTGTTGCTGGAATGAAGGATGACAGGGAAAACCGGAGTACCCGGAGGAAAACCTGTCCCACCTCCGCTTTGTCCAGCACAAATCTCACATGGAGAGGACCGGGATTTGAACCACGGAACTCAGCGGTGAGAGGCCGGCGCGCTGCTGCCTTTACCGCGGAGGCTTCCGGCATTGTATGGGAACAATTTTCAATTTTGAATTTACGGTCTTATAACATTTGCTCATAGACGATAATGGTTGTTTTCCTCCGGATGTATAGCTTATAAGTAGATCCTTACGACGTTTTCCTAAAGCCCTTCGGCTACCTGGCTGTTACGATAGCTCGCTCCTTTTTCCCTATGTGATATTCGAACCTAAAACGATGAGAACTTCTAACCTGCATACACATTATATACCATGGTGAGTAGAAGAGCAAGTGTGATCTTTCCCCTAGTTCATCGGTCTCTTCGCTAGGCGGCTCTTCCTCCGCTAATTGAGCTTGAGCTTACAAGTCAGCATGCAAATAAAAAGACAATTATTGCAGGCACAATATTGTGCTTTTGCTTATCATTCCAGAAGTAAGATAGTTTAAAGAGCTTCCGGGTATACTTTGTAGTGTTAGAAGATTTCAGTTCCTCTCTAATCTGTCTCACTACTAAATAAAGTCGACACTTGATCTAGGATTTTAGTGATGATGTGGATTGTAGTGAGTGTGCGATGTGTGACGATATAATGGTGAAAACAATGAGATTGTGTTTGTGCGCCACGTGGTCGGGGTGTGACAAGCTTACGCACACTACGGGGCCGGCGTCCTCAACTGCTGCGAGTGATCCGCCTCCAGGGCCTGCAGATACACAATGGAACGTGGAAACTTCCTTTGCCCTCTCACAGGCAGGAGTCTGGTTAACTTCGGATCGTAAGTTTTATTTTCCTTCCTTACCGACGGCTAACCTGTCTTGTTTTCTTAAGGTCCCAACATCGACCCACGATTCGTTGAAATTACGCTGTCATGCGCGCCGTTCCCCGTTAAGTTTCTTACTAACACTGTTACTACTGTCTGGTGATGTGCAAATTAATCCTGGGCCGACAATGAATAATGAGTTCTCCGTGTACTGTCAAAATATCAGGTCCATAAAAAATAAGATTACAGACTGTGAACTTCATGTTCAAGAATTAGCTGCTTTCGACGTTATCGCCTTAAGTGAAACTTGGTTGACGGATTTTGTGTTAGACTCTGAAATCCCACTCTCAAAAGAGTTTTCGTTATTCAGGGCCGATCGTAGAACAGGATCCCGGGGAGGGGGTGTTTTAATCGCTGTCAAATCTAAATGGCATGCGACCCTACGCTCCGACCTGATGAATGACTGTGAAGCTGTTTGGGTTGAAGTTACATTTCATAACATAAAATATCTTTTTGCATGTTTCTATAGACCACCTCGTTCTTATCTCAGCTATTCTGAAGCTTTTCTTTCCTCTGTGCTTAAAGCCGTTCATTCCAAAGATAACATTGTCATACTAGGAGACTTTAATCTGTCTGTCTCCTGGATTTCCCCTTCATTAGGTCAGCCTTCTAATAGCCTTGACAAATGGTATATGGACCACTATATTACTGGACTGAACTTCAAACAGCATGTCTTGGAAAACACCTGCGGAAATAGTCTTCTTGACTACCTGCTTTCCTATAACGAGCCCTCATCTGTTTCTGTGGGACGAAATATTTTTAACTCCAACCACAAGTCCTTTGAAGCAACTTTCACTCTCACCCCTCCCCGTGCTCCGAGATGTCATCGACCTGTCCTTAGGAGCTCTGTGCCTGTGTGGCGTAAAGTTGACTGGCAGACTGTGAATCGTACCCTGTCCCTGTTACCATGGCATTTGTTGCATGTGGGTGAAGTTCAAGATGCGGTGGACTTATTTTATGATTGGACGCTTGCTGTGATTCGGGACCTCATTCCTACTCGTTCGATGTCCAGAAAATTCCCTCCATGGAAGAAGAGTGATACAAAAAGTGCTGAACTACAAAAATCGGTAGCCTGGAGACAATGGAAGAATGCACCTTCCGAGAGTAATTATAAAATATTCTCGGACCTTCGCAAACACCACAAGTACTTATTAAGGCGGGATTACTCTGACTATATTAACGGAGCCTGCATTGAAGTAAGACACAACAGTAAAAGGTTCTGGTCACTTATAAATAACAGAAGAGACAATAAACGAATACCGGAAGTAGTAACCTGGGACCAGTCTGTAGCCAGTGGAGCAGATAGATCTGAATTATTTAATGAATATTTTACCTCTAATTTTGTTAAACCTGTGCAATATGTTGAGTTTCCTAAATGTAAACCTGTTACTTCCCATAGCCTCAGTAATATTTCTACCACTGAATCTGAAGTGTACTCCCTACTTTCGTCTTTGTCAGAAAATAAACCCACTGGTCCTGATGGTCTCAGTCCTATCTTCCTTAGGAATACAGCAGTAAGTCTTTCATACCCTATTAGTGTGATATTCAATCGGTGCTTCTCAGTCGGCTACTTTCCGAGCTCCTGGAAACTTGCGTATATCACACCAGTTCTTAAAGGTGGACAGAGGTCGGATATTGCAAATTATCGCCCGGTCTCTATATTACCTGCTTTATCAATCATTTGTGAAAGGATCATCCATCAGCATTTGCTTGCGTTTACAAATCCCTATATATCCCCTCAGCAGCATGGTTTCCTTCCTGGAAGCTCCTGCGTAACTAACTTGGCTATCCTCCTCCATCATGCCACGTCTGCCATCCACGCGGGCTCTCAACTTGATGTATGCTATATCGACATCGCGAAGGCCTTTGATACCGTGGATCACACCCTTCTTGTGCACAAACTTTCTGAACGGTTTAACGTGCATGGGAGACTCCTAGCTCTAATTAATAGCTTTCTGAGCGAAAGACTACAGCGCGTTGTTCTTGATGGATGCAGTTCTTCTCTCACCACCACACTCTCTGGTGTCCCGCAGGGTAGTGTCCTTGGTCCACTTCTTTTTGCCCTGTTTATTGATGACCTTATCGATACTGTTTCCCACCATTCATGTGAAATACTGCTCTTTGCTGATGATTGTAAAATCTTCAAGCAGATCGATTCTCCTACAGATACGATCCAATTGCAAAATGCACTTGATTCACTATCAGGTTGGTGTACTACATGGCGTCTTAAACCTCATCCCTCCAAGTGTTCCACCATTTCGTTCACACTTCGTAAATCCCCCGTTCTACAACAATATCACCTACTGAACCAACCGATTGCTCTTGTTGACAATCAAAAAGACTTAGGAGTGCATTTTGACAGTAAATTGTTGTTTGTCTCGCACATAAACAGGGTTACCTCACGTGCTATGTCACTCCTTGGTTTACTGTACAGGTTTTCTGACATCACAGATGTGAATGCCCTCCGAGCATTCTACGTTTCCTGTATCTTACCTATTGTTGAATACGCCTCTCCAGTCTGGTCCATTTCTGCTTCTTCTAACCTCTGCCACCTTGACCGTGTACAATCATTTTTCTGTGCTATCGTCAGAGCCAGGGTCCCTGCATGTCGCAATCTAAGCACTATCCAAGTGCTTGGGAAACTGAACCTCAAGACTCTTTCTGCTCGGAGGAAAGTAGCCGACCTAAAGCTGCTATACAAAGCAGTTAATGGTCTGTTTAGGTCTCCAGATTTAGCTTCCTTATTTCCCCTCCACGTCCCATCCCGTAATACCAGAATGAAGACCCTATTCCATACTCCTTACTCCCGGCTTTCTCTCACCCAAAGGTCCCTTTCGGTACGTATTCCAGCAATGTTTAATACATTATCTATCAACAACAACCTAGATCTCTTCGTAACGTTTCCTTCCTTCTGTCATGATATTTATCATATAACTTAATTTTCCTTCTTGTTCTTTCCCGTTCTGCTCCTGTATTTACTGTAAATGTATTTTTCTTTGTTAATAACGTTGTTTATGTAAATATGTATTATATATGATTGTGCAGTTTTTATTGTGTATATTTGTGTCCTTTGTAAGTATTTATATATCTTTCATTTTAGATTCATATCTGTTGTACATAGCTCAGATCGTTGTAATTCGGCGTTATGCTGTTGCTGATCCTGAATAAATAAATAAATAAATGTAAAACAAGTTTAGGGATAACATCCATTACATGTTCATCACAGCACCCAAAATCTTTGGAATTAATTTTGATACTGCGTAAACTGTCCAAACACTCATAAAATATAGGTATCGTCCCAGTGAGTTTTTGTTCCACTATATTTTCAACTTGCACGAACACATTATAAATGGTTCTTGAAGGATGAGTGTCGAAAGTGCTGTCAATGCTCTATTTGTTACTATAGTCCCTAATTAATGTGAGGGCTGTAGGCTTTCCGTTAACTCTTTCCGGTCCTAATTAAGAAATGTGTATTTCAAAAATTGAATATCATTTTATTACTGTATATAAAAATGCACTCTACACAACTCATGTGTGTTGTCAGAAAACAAACTATGTTCAGGGTTGTCATTTTACGGCATGTAGCCATTTGGCAACATTGGACATATAAGAAGAAAATTCGCCTGTATAATGCATGTAGACATCTGGCAACTTTGAGTATAAAAAAAGTAAATGCATAAGGAAATTGATATTACTAAATTTCAGGACATAATTAGCCAACATTTTAGAACAATTTAAAAAAAATAAAGCATAAAATAACAAAAGCATACACAATGCACACATTTGAGAATGGTAAGACGCTGTGTTCATTCCTTTTTACTTAGTGCGGAACAGTTTGTAACAATGTTTTTCTTTGTGTTGAAACACAACTCCACTGACATTTCTCACATTTTACCCGACTGCATCCTTTGATACACAACTTACACCGTTGTTTCTTCTCCACATGTACGGGTAGATGGCAGGCGCGGTGCGTGGTATTGCTGCAGGGTTGCATAACTCCCCAAAATTTTGCACTTCATTTGTCGTCTTTTCTATGTATTCGAAAACATGTTAAAATCAACTATCTTCGGTCGTTCGCTGTATTGATTCTTCGTAACGGACCAACAAACGCTGCTGGCTTCGAATCAAACTCAGGGGGTTTGCTTTCCTACGGCAACTCCCTAGCGGACAGCGCGGCGCAATGTACCTCAGCAGGGACGAGCCTAAGCCTGCATAGTATCAGGTAGCATGCTCGCCGGTAGCGGTCTCAGGGAGTTGCACGAGACTAGCAAATCCCCTACCGAGAAACAGTTCCAAATGTCCCCGTTAGATTGCGCCACTCTGCGGAGATTACTTCATTCCTACTTTCTCTCCTCTCGCAAAGGCAATTCATTTCCATTCTTTTTTTTACAAATTTCATTTACGTTGCATCGACGCAGATAGGTTCTATGGCGACGATGAGATAGGAGTTTGAGGGAAGCGACCGTGACTTTAATTAAGGCACAGCCACAGCATTTGCCTGGTGTGAAAATGGTAAACCGCGGAAAACCATCTTCAGGGCTTCCGACAGTGGTGTTCGAACCCACTATACTTCGAATGCAAGCTCAGAACTACGCGACCCTAACCGCACGGACAACTTGCTGAGTAACTTATTTTCCACGCCATACCAGACAACCCACAATATTACCAACATCTTGCTTCAATGAAAAACAGGGCGGCAAATTTTCAATTCAAGTGAGGCAAAAGTAACTGTGCCAGGCTGAGTGGCTCAGATGGTTGAGGTGCTGGCCTTCTGATCCCAACGTGGCAGGTTCGATCCTGGCTCAGTCCGGTGGTATTTGAAGGTGCTCAAATAAATCAGCCTCGTGTCAGTACATTTACTGGCATGTAAAAGAAATCCGGCTCCTCGGCGTCTCCAAAAACCGTAATAAGTCGTTAGTGGGACGTAAAAACAATAACGTTATTATTAAGAGTAACTGTAGTTACAGAGCATAATTAGTCTATTATTTCCTGGGTTGTAATTGTCAGATATATTACAGCTTTTGTAAGTTTCTGTAAGGTATAAAAATGTGGCACGGAAAATGTTTGTGCAACACCCAGCTTCAGACACCACCAGCCGCCACTGGTAGATGACCGATTTCATCAAATCGCACATCTTTTTTTTTTTTTTGATAGTGGCTTTACGTCGCACCGACACATATAGGTCTTATGGCTACGATGGGATAGAAAAGGCCTAGGAGTTGGAAGGAAGCGGCTGTGACTTTAATTAAGGTTCAGCCCCAGCATTTGCCTGGTGTGAAAATAGGAAACCGCGGAAAACCATCTTCAGGGCTGCCGACAGTGGGATTCGAACCCACTATCTCCCGGATGCAAGCTCACAGCCGCGCGCCCCTAACCACACGACCAATTCGCCCGGCAATCGGACATCTTGGATGGGACGAAAATGGAGGGTCCTTCTTTTGGGATCGGGGGGTGACTGCGCCGAAGTCGGTCTCCCTCTCCTCTTCTGAATAGTTTTACCTGTCAATATTAAACCTTTACCAACAACTGACCGGAAGGCTACTAGTGGCTGAAAGTTACTTTCACCTCTTTGCTGACAATAACGACTGTACAACAACCAAGCATTCACTATTACAATGTCTATCAAATGGAAAAAGATTTGCAAGCAGAATCTCTTCGATCTGATAATGCAACTATACCGGGCCACAAGCATATCCTTTAAATCAACACCACCCATGTAGGTGTTGTATTCTTTTACAATGTCAGGTCTTTCAACCATTGTTTCTTTTCTACTACAGACCATCGTTGCACATTTTCAACTGGTTGATACGATTTATAGAATGTAATCATATAAACACACCTATTTATCAAACCATTTCACTGCCAATACATTATTATTCGCTACATCTGTACGGTAATCATAAATGCCCCTCCCGAGTTTCTTCATCTCTGCATCTGTTTTCAATGTGCAATTTCGTAGGCTGTGCCAACAGACAAAAGTCCTTCACGTTTCAATGCAGTTACTAGAGTGTGAGAGCTGAACCAATTATCAAAGAAGACTTTATAATTTTCATGTTTAGGAAGCTCTGAAACCAAACGGAGAACAATATCGCCACTTATCCCCTGAACAGTTTGATGAGTTGTTCTTTTTCCCACGTAAGTTTCAAAATCATATACGAATACCACCGGCCCCTCCACGGGCGAAAACTTTGAATCCCCATTTGTGAGGCTTGTTTTTACGTACTGTTTCATCACGTTTCTTCGCTTGAAAATTATTATTATCTCATCAACCGAATTGTACTCTTCTAGCTCGATTTTAGCAAAATTTTTGTTCAAGGTATCAATAAATGGCCTTAATTTAAATAGTCGATCATAGTTGGGATCATCTCAGGGTTTCATTCTGTCATTATTATTTAGGTGGAGGTATGTTCTAAGTTTGTCGAACCGATTTCTTGACATCGAATCTGCCATGAGAGGATATCTGGTACTGTCCAATTATATTCTGTAACTGTGCACCTTTACTATCCCACTTATAATATGAATCCTTAAAAACGTATATATTTCCTGGGAATTAGTATTGATTGATGTTCCTAATATCTGTATTGAGTAGAGGTTTGTTTCTTGAACAATGTTATTTATCATCTCACTGTCAATAAACTGCCTAAAATACTGAACAGGCGTGCTTATATCATTGGGAGGATCCGAAAAATTGTTATTACACTCGAAGGGAACTGGGGAAATATCTACAGAAAGCCAACGTGGTGTTTCATCACGCACATTGTCAGTTACTGGAAGTGGCATTTCTTGTTCAAGTTGTTCAGAATCCTCATCGGCATTGTTCGGTTCAGTTTCCAGCCCTCCAGCCCTATATCTGGAGGTGCAGCAGGGTAATTTTCATAAGTATGTGCTGTTACACGAAGAACAATCCTCACCTCCAATTCATCTTCATTTTCAGCGTCAGCATCAGATAAATCACCTTCCAAAATAAGTAATCTTATTTTATCTTCAGTAGTAGCTAAATTCCCCGACATCATTAGGTTCTACAGAATCTAAAAATAAAGCAAGAAATAAGAATATACAAGTTAAAAAATATATTATTACTCCAGCCCGGCTGTCAAGATTTTCACACCCGCGGAACGATTGTCGTTTGTTTACACGCTCGCGGTCCTTCTCGGGAAGGATGCTGTCAAACGGTGCTCAGTGCTGACAACCTCTGTACTTAGGAACTAATGAGTGGTGGTGCTTCGACAGCTGGACGGACAAGCAAAGGGGACCGGGGGCCCTAGACTTTCAGTTTCATGTGGAAACACGACTGGTCTGGACTAGTTCTTCGTGCGGACGATTAGGATAGGACCAGGACAAGACCATTGGTGGAGGTTGGTGATGTAAGGTAAGGGTAAGGGTGTATTCTGCCCGAAGGCACGTCCGAACCTCCACAGAGGTGTGCCTGAGCCAGAGTTTACGTGCGGTAGGATGGCCAGTTCCTTTCCGTTCCTCCATTCCCTTAACCCCCACCACCAGCGCATGGCAATCCATCCAAACCTTGACGACGCCCAATGTTGCTTAACTTCGGAGATCTCACGGGATCCGGTGTTTCAACACGGCTATAGCCGGTTGGTGACGGATTATGATTAACATTATTGGCGGGAAAGAGATCACGTGCCACTTCACATTGGCCAATAGGAATGCAAGTAGCTACTTCAGAAATGAAAATGGCGTGTAACAGTCTTCATTAGGTTATAAAAGTAAATGCACTTCTTCAGGCGGTATGGTGGGTTCCTGGACATCGCAATGAACACATCTTTCCCTGAGATGCTCTCTAAGTAAGATTTCATTAATTTCCACTTAATATAACGCTACAAATAAGATGACGGCCGGGCTGGAGTAATACCAAAAAGATAGCCAGCAGAAAAATATCTTATTGGTTATAATAGTACATAATGAGCATACATGCTGCCCACAGTAGGCAACTGGCTACGTGCATTTTCAATTGTGAATAAAAAGCTACTCGCTCACCAGAAAAGGTAGAACAACACTGAATATCGTTTATGTACACTTATTCATCATAAAACATCTCCCGGTAGCATAATAAATCATAACAACACACCTCAATATAATCGAATGTCCAAGCGCGACACGGAGTCTTCTACAATGTGTATTACACCTCACTGCCAACTTGATGATGACAACATGACTGACCAGTTATTCCAGAATTGTACACTGTGAAGTGCTGCCTCTAGTGGCCATTAGTAAAGTTATGGTTGTCAAAGAGCAACATTAATAGCAAGAACTAGATGTGCAATAGCTTCTCATATCTTACATAGCCAAATGGCTATATCAGGCCGGAAAGGGTTAAGCAAACTGATACATTTATGACAAAACGTAGTTAGTGCCTCTCTACAGGTACTACGACTGGTATACGACATAACAACCGCCATAGACATCAGGCAGCCGGTCCGGGCTGTATTCATGGACATCGAACACGCATGTGATACAGTGTGGCACCCATTGTTGTAATATAAAATGCACTTTGATGCCCATGTGCCACCTTACCTGACTCGAATGGTAGCCAGCTTCCTGGACAGAAGATCGTTCTTTGGGAGTGTAGATGCTGAGCGCTCCTCCATTCGCGGAGTGGAAGCGGGAGTACCCCAAGGCAGCACACTTTCACCGGTGCTCTACAACCTCATGGTGAACGATCTTCCAACATTACCGCACGTAAGTATAGCGCAATACGCAGATGATGTTGCACTTTACGTTATAGCTAAACGACATCTGAGCTTTAAATATTTATCTGAATATTTAAAGCTCTTTGAGGACTGGTGCGACGTTAACCGTGTTAAGGTTAACGCGACGAAGACGGTTGCCATGAACTTTACTAGATTCAAAATAGATCCGCCGCCACTGAATTTTAACAATACCTTCCTACCATGGCAACCCAGGACAAGATATTTGGGAATGACCCTGGATAGGATCATATTGCCCAGGCAATCGCTAGAGCGAAAGTCCGTACGACCGCTCTGTACCCTCTCCTGAGAGACAGCATCTGCCTGTTCAACTCAAAAAGAGGATGTACCTAGTCTGCATTAGTCCTGTCTTAATGTTCGGCTGCGAAGTCTGGGGATATATCCCCAAGACATATATTAGAACACTACAGGTCGTGCAAAACAGGGTCATATCCATTGTGACTAACTCCCCACGATTCACGAATCTACGAAGACTACATACCTCCCTACAAATACCGACAATACGCAGATTCATAGACAAGACAGCTCTAGGTGTATTAGGTCGTATCCCTGCTGGTCCTCAAGATCGCGGCATCAACATGATTAGAAGACTTTTCAAAATTTCAAAATTGCCTACTAGGTGTAAAACCCGAGGACCGTGGCTAATGTATAAAATATAAAACTGATGCGTGTTAAAGTAGGGGTTTTTCATTCCGATCATGTATGTTATACATGACCTGATACGATTTTTCCCCGATAGCGAATAGCTTTAAGGTCAGAAGAAAATTACCTTAGGTGAGTTTCTTTCTCCTTAACTAAAAAAAAAAAAAAAAAAAAATCAGATATATGTAAAGGGACCAGGTTTAGGTCTGGGACATGCAGATCTATATGTGAGACAAAAAAAGACATACATTTATGGCATTTTGCGACTTTGGATGCATTGCGTGCTATATATTCTCCTAGATAATAAATCACTTTTTAGCCAGACTGTGTCTATAGTAGACCTAAATTGTTCTCCAAGTCTGGTAAGTGGTCATCCATATCTCTCAGTAAAATCTACTGCTTGCCTTATTTTGTTCTGTGCTACTACAGCCTTATTTGTCTCTTCTGTCTTCTTAGCCCGTGTTCTCATTTCATTGACGAATGATGTCAATGGTGATTCATATTTGGGCTCACAATTCCTGCCTGATGACAGGGCAAGTTTTGCTGGGATATAAAAACTCCAACATGTGTAAATTCAGAAAATCAATGTTTGAACGGAGATCGTCACAACTTGAGAGCAATATAGCGAAGTGCCGTTCTAGTGGATCTTGATTCAACATTGCTGTGAGTGCATATTGGAATCCATTATTCCATAAATACTCCACAAATACTCTGACACCTCTATGGTACTCTCAACTGTTACTCTTAAGGATTCGAGTGTTCTTTCTGAAGCAAAAGCATTCTTGTTCCTACTGAGTTTATCTCTCCATTTAATTAAGTTTTGATACCATATTGAATCTTTATAGAGCCCCTGCTGGTGCAGAAATATTTAAACACCTATTACGTAATTTAATTTCCGAGTGGAAGTTTCTGCAAGTTCACTGTCTTCAAACCCCCCTGAGTTTACTTGTGTATGAAACTTTGAACCATTTGCAAGATAATTACTAAATAACCGTGCGAGTTGGCCGTGCGGTTAGGGGCGTGCAGCTGTGAGCTTGTATGTGGGAGATAGTGGGTTCGAACCGTGGTTTCCCATGTTCACACCAGACAAAGGCTGGGGCTGTACCTTAATTAAGGCCACGCCCGCTCCCTTCCCATTCCTAGGCCTTTCCTATCCCATCGTTGCCATAAAACCTAACTGTGTCGGTGCGACGTAAAGCAAATAGCAAATTTAAAAAACATACTAAATAAATGAAAAACAAATCTCATGTTCATGCGCTGAAATGAAGTGGGGTCGAAGTGTGCAGACGTTAGTTTGTGGAAAACTTTAAACCCTGCAAATGTAGGCCCTATCAATTTAAAAAACCTATTAATAGAATTTAAAGTCCGCAACTCCGTGATTGTAACATACTTGCCTTTTGTCGTGGAAATTATTTCCGATGCACTTAATTATATGTTAAGCATCTGAAGGGGCTCAAATTCTCCCTTTCATGAAAAGGGTTATGGATGGAGCATATGACCTTCCCTTCTTTCCCACTAATTCCTAAAAATGTCCACACCTTTTTATTAGCCTGACTTCCCTTTGAGGAGAAACCAATCATTCTGGTACCAATTTTCTCGAGTAGTAAAACCAACTGGATTAAAATTTGTGATAAAATATAACCCGGTGTGAAATTTCGCCTTGGACAGAATACAACTAGTTGAACTCAATTATGCAACAGAGGCACAGACATGAATACCAACGAAGGATGTGAGAGTTTACCCTTCCCGTGTTCTTGGGTGTGTTCTCCAAATCACACGCTCTTCACTTTCACTTAACAATGATACACGAAAGGTTCTTGCTTTCAAAGAAAAACTGGGGATACTTTGACCTCCCGGGGTTACTTGGACCAGAAAGACTGAAAAATATTCTGTGTTTACTCTTTCTGAACTCGCTTGGTTCTATTGACAATCCATTTTGCAGATAGTTTCGTTGATCCCTCCCGATGACTCTGGAAACTCAGTATTTTCTTTGTTGTTGTTTTGGTCAGCCTGGCTGTTTTATGAGTATTCATGTCAGTTTCCCGCTAAAAAGTGTAAGCGGGAAAATTGTCCATTCTAGCCCATATCGGAGAAATATTCTGCTATTGTTCACCTTTAGATATGCACATTTGCGGTTTATCTTTCAAAATATATCTTTAAACTTAGGACATAGTAATGGATTATGTCAAATCCAGATAAATTATTTACATAGGCTCCATAACCTAAGAAATTGGGGATACTTTGACCGGACAGTCACAGTTTTTCCCAGTTACCCAAAATTTCAAAGATTTGCAAGTTAAAATGAAATTCAAAAGTGGTCAAAGTATCCCCAGTTACGGAACAACATTACTAAATAAGAATATACAGGGTGAAGCGTCCGCCTTCGTCGCGAAACAGTTAGTGTTATTAGCTGCCGTCCTCGGGGGCCCGGGTTCGATTCCCGGTACTGCCAGATGTTTAGGAATGGCAGGAGGGCTGGTATGTGGTTGAAATGGTACATGCAGCTCACCTCCAATGGGGGTGTGCCTGGAAAGAGCTGCACCACCTCAGAATGAGGACACGATTTTTGTCCGACTCGTTGGCTGAATGGTCAGCGTACTGGCCTTCAGTTCAGAGGGTGCCGGGTTCGATTCCCGGCCGGTTCGGGGATTTTAACCTCCATTGGTTAATTCCAAAGGCCCGGGGGCTGGGTGTTTGTGCTGTCTCCAACATCCCTGCAACTCACACACCACACATAACACTATCCTCCACCACAATAACACGCAGTTACCTACACATGGCAGATGCCGCCCACCCTCATCGGAGGGTCTGCCTTACAAGGGCTGCACTCGGCTAGAAATAGCCATACGAAATTATTATTACAGGGTGAAGCGAAATTCGCGCACTCGGGCGTCGCAGCGTGACTCCTCACATGCCAGCAATAAAAAAATGTCTCTCACAAAACTTCGTCCTGCGAGTATATTCGGGAGAAAAAGGTCGTTGATAGTGGCAATCTGGCAACACTGTAACCAAATGTATGGTAACTACCTCTGTCAGCACAGATTAGTCGCGGTGTACAGTTCGAGCAGTGGATGGAGTTTTGGGTAAGCATGCAGGAGGTCGAGGGGTCGATCCTGGGTTGAGGCGTATCATTTTTATTTCGTAAATGTAGTCCAGGTGGTATTGTATCTGACATCTTAATCGTCGACAGCGATTGTAGCGGGTCCTCTAGAAACCATTTGTACTTACATACTACGATCCTAGAAATGGACGAACATTCGTTTTCATTGGTCAGCTTTGAAAGACGCCCTTTCCAGCCATGGGCATGAATTTATTCGCACCACTTCATCTACTAGATGCGTTACGTGTTCAGCGTTACTAAATTTTGTAAATGTAGGATACATGTGACCTAAGAAACGGTGTCTTACTGTATTACAGTATGTAATGTCCGATGGAAATTAGCAAATAAGAAAAGCGCCTCAGCCCAGGATCGAACCCTCGACTTCCTGCATGCTAACTCAAAACTCTATCCACTGCACCAAGTGTACAGTACAACTCCTATGTGGTGACAGAGGTAGTTACCCTACATGTGGTTACAGTGTTGCCAGATTGCAACTCTTCAACGTTCTTTTTCTGCCGGATATACTCGCAGGACGAACTTTTGTGAGAGACATTTTTTTATTGCTGGCATGTGAGGAGTCGCGCTGCGACGCCCGAGTGCGCGAATTTCGCTTCACCTTGTATTACAACTCGAATGGTGCAAACCCTCATAGCAACGCTGCTGCTTCTAGCGGTCACCGCAGTCCCTATATTATACTAGCTAAGAACAAACAACTTAACAGCTCATTTTCTCATCTACTCGCTCTGCATATAGGCCTACTGTAAAAAGGGTATGTATGTTAAATCTTCAGCCCGGAGGCTGATTTGATCCTGAAATAACACCATCAAAGGTCACATGGTTATAAGAAAACTACAAAAACCGGGCATTCGCAATGTTGTCTAGTTAGAAAGACTCCTCGCGCTCGCAGTGAAGCATCATTTGGAATCTCATCGCCGCTCGACAGATTCATGACAATACAAGGATGATTCAGCCTACCACGTCTTTTCAACCGCACCATAAATCAATGGCATTAATGAAGGCGCCTGATGTAGATGGACGGCCACACCGCTCTTCGTCTTTTACAGCTGTGGTGTTGGTGATTACTTTTTTATTTTTTTAAAGTGGAAGTACAGCTTGGCAACCGCTCTCCTGTTTTTCTACAGTCACACCCCTCTCCGTGGATCAGTGATAGAACGTCGACATCCGGATCCCAAGATAGAGGGTTAAAACCCTGTAGAGGTAGTCGGACTTTTGAAAAGCGTAAAAAAAATATCCATTCGACACTCCATGTCGTTCGGTGTCGGCATGTAAAAGATCTCTGATAACACATTTGGTGTTTACCCGATAAAATTCATTAAGCTCAGCCATAGACGCCCAAAAGAAGTTCGGTTTACTCTACCAGCTAGTAGGTCTAGACTAAAACGGAACGTCAAAATTGACAAGCAGGCAGTCAGATGGCATCAAATTAAAGTACCTGCACACGTTATCTGAAGCCATATTATTATTATTATTATTATTATTATTATTATTATTATTATTATTATTATTATTATTATTATTTTTATTATTATTATTATTATGTTATTCGTTTTACGTTCCACTAACTACTTTTACGGTTTTCGGAGACGCCAAGGTGCCGGAATTTTGTCCCACAGAAGTTATTTTACGTGCCAGTAAATCTACCGACACGAAGCTGACGTACTTGAGCACCTTCGAATACCACCGCACGACCCAGGATCCAACCTGCCAAGTTGGGGTCAGAAGACCAGCGCCGCAACCGATTGAGCCACTCAGCCCAGCACGATTATTATTATTATTATTATTATTATTATTATTATTATTATTATTATTATTATTATTATTATTATTATTATTATTATTAGTGTCCGCCTCTGTGGTGTAGTGGCTGGTGGGATTAGTTGCCACCTCCTGGAGGCCCGGGTTCGATTCGCGACCCTGCCACGAAGTGTGAAAAGTGGTACGATGGCTGGAACGGGGTTTACTCAGCCTCGGGAGGTCAACTGGGTAGAGGGGCGTTCGATTCCCTCCTCAGCCTAAGCCATAAGACAGTTGATGGCACAGTTGTTGATAATCAAATCAGCTTTCGGGCTGAATGCTCCTCAGAATTCAAGTAAGGTAATAATGCTATTTTATCCTTTCACGTACTATTATTCAAAGAAATAGCGGAGCCCCCTGATGGAGTTTCTTTAACGTACCAGCAAATCCTCTGACACTTATCACTAACATTAAAAAAATCGACCAATAATTATTGATCTGGGACTCGATCCCATAACCTTGAGCATAGACGGCAAGTGTCCAATGAACTACAACAGTCAGCTGATAATAATAATCGTAAGAACCGTGGCTATTCTGTCCGGAAATGGGCAAATGATTGGGTTATATCATGAGAATGGTCTGATTTTCTTTTTACTGCAAATGCCGATGCGTGAGAGTCGTGTGTTTCATGCACAGTTGTGAATCTGTGTGAAGCTAAGCAAGCTTAATTGAAGGTTTGCTGCTTTGCCAGCTTTTGGTGTTTTTGCTGTTTTTGTATGTAATGAGTGAGACTGTGATTGGTCCCGAGTTAAGTGGTCGCACCCCGCTCTTCCGGTGCTTGCGACTGCTCTCTTCGGCGGCATGATAACTAAACAGGATGTTCCTCCCACTACATCATCCCACATCAGGGTGAGCCCGAACAAGTGAAACTGCGCTACTAACAGCAGAGTGTTTGTATGAAACTTAATAATAATAATAATAATAATAATAATAATAATAATAATAATAATAATAATAATAATAATAATAATAATAATAATAATAATCACATCATCATAAAAGTTAAGTGGGTTAGTCGTTATCCACCTGTTCCGAAGACAGCGAATTTAAACGGTCTGTATTAGAGATGATAACGGTCCGACTCGTTGGCTGAATGGTCAGCGTACTGCCCCTTGATTCAGAGAGTGCCGGGTTCAATTTCAGGCCGGGTCGGGGATTTTGATCGTTTCTGATTAATTCTTCTGGCTCGGGGACTGGGTATGTGTATGTTCCCAACATTTTTCCTCTTCATATTCAGACAACACACCACACTTCCAACCACACGCAACAGTGAATACATCCCTCCATATAGGATTGGCGTCGAGAAGGGCATCCGGCCGTTAAACAGGGCTAAATCCACATGTGCGACACAATTTGCACCCGCGACCCCACAGGTGCGGGAAAAGCGGTAGAAACGGACGATACAGAAGAAGATTAAGGTCTATTCACACACATCCGTGACGTGTCAGTGCCGTGACGTGTCAGTTCCGTGAAATTGCATAAGTGTCAGTGATGATTCATATCGTTCCTTTGAATCTGACTGTCGTGTCCACACTTGTCCGACTCAGTGCAGTATCCGTTCCGTGATATTGAGTATCGTCGCCAACGATATTTTTGCTGTTTCACGGACGTGTTCTGCTGTGAAGTTTGTACGGGCTAGTGAATATAAAATGAGCGACGTAAGTTCGATGTGTGTGGTTAAGAAAAAATATTTGTTTCATTGTATTTGTACTGTATTATTCACTTACCTCAGACAAACTGCTAACCGTTCTCTCTGTATTATCGCCTTTCTCCAGCGGGTGGCTTGTCGTTTTAAATGAATTTCCAGTTTACTCAGAAATATGTTAAAACAATTTTCAGACATTCTGAAATATTCAAAATATTTAGTTTGATCTTCAATTAGTTCCTTATACAGGGTAGCAAATTCACCATCACGTTCTCTATTCTGCCATGCCTCATGCACCTACTTCTTTTTTTTTTTTTTTTTTTTTTTTTTTTACTAACGCTATTCTTCTTCGTCTAGAAGTATAGCAATAGCCGCCAATTCCACATCCGTAAACTTTGACAACTCGGCAATCACTGAACTGAAACTGAAACAATACTGATAGGTGTGGATAGCCATCACTGAGACGTCACGTATGCCACGGAATTGATACGTCACGACACTGACACGACACGGATACGTGTGAATATACCTTAAAGCTGATAACGGAACTCGGGTAATTGCGTACCGGGAAATCCGATGTATCCGGGTACTCGTTATGGCGGCTAACCGATGTCAAAATACTCAGGTACGGATATACAAAAACCCAGGTACCCGTATACTCATTATGTATAGCACCAGTGGAACGTGATGATAAATGTTCTTGTGTGTTCGCGGTGATGCGTTTGGTTCCCTTCCTCCTAGAAAGACTGCCTTCTCAACTCCACTACATTTCTCTCGCTAAACGTAGCTCCCTCTGCTCATTTACATTTATCTTCTTTTACATAAAAGTCTAAATTGAGAGTTGCATATTTCTTATTGTTTATTATTTTATTGAACACTCTCTCACTCCAAGAAAAACAATGTTTACTGTTCTGTTATTATGTTTGCAGTGGTTCAATACTTCAAGAAAAAGACTTTTCCTGGTGACGTGATTTACAAAAGAAGAAGGTTTAAAAATATATATTTTCATAAAACGTGTGAAATTATCACATAATCATCAAAAATCATTTCCAAAAGAAATATTTGTAAATTTAATCAGCCAAAGGGTCCCTTTGTTGGACTGATGGCCCGCTCCCCCAGTGGGGAGAATGAAATAAATATTTGCATTGCACATTCCTTTTCTTTTTCTAAATTAAAAAAATGTATATTTTGTAAAACTAATTTGATTTGTTTACAGTCTGTTTAGAAATAGTAAACTCAAGTTTGTGAAGTATTCGTTTACTTGTAAGCTTTAAGTATCGGCCCGTTATGGTTAATTTTTGTTAATACAAAGATCTAATGTATGGCCGTCAGGTATGCGAGTAGACCTACATAATATTTCCGAATAAAGCATCCCGGAGACTAAAAAGATTAGTCTTTGAATAAAATACAATAATTCCAACACATTTGTGGAGGAAGGACACATACCTGTTCCCCGTGAGAAAATTGTTGGCTAAGCTGTGGCCTCATTTAGTTCTATACCTCTTATCTTTAAATAGTTAGAAACTGAGTCTAACCATCGTCGTCTTGGTCTACCTCTACTTCTCTTACCCTCCATAACAGAGTCCATTATTCTCCTAGGTAACCTATCCTCCTCCATTCGCCTCACATGACCCCACTACCGAAGCCGGTTTATGCGTACAGCGTCATCCATCGAGCTCATTCTTAAATTAGCCTTTATCTCCTCATTCCGAGTACCCTCCTGCCATTGTTCCCACCTGTTCGTACCAGCAATCATTCTCGCTACTTTCATGTCTGTTACTTCTAATGTATGAATGACATATTCTGAGTCCACCCAGCTTTCGCTCTCGTAAAGCAACGTTGGTCTGAAAACAGACCGATGTAAAGATAGTTTCGTCTGGGAGCTGACTTCCTTCTTACAGAATACTGGTGATCGCAAGTGCGAGCTCACTGCATTAGCTTTACTGCATCTTGATTCAGTCTCACTTACTATATTGCCATCCTGGGAGAACACACAACCTAAATACTTGAAATTATCGATCTGTTCTAGCTTTGTATCACCAATCTGACACTCATTTCTGTTGAATTTCTTACCTACTGACATCAATTTAGTCTTCGAAAGGCTAATTTTCATACCATACTCATTGCACCTATTTTCAAGTTCCAAGATATTAGTCTGCAGGCTTTCGGCACAATCTGCCATTAAGACCAAGTCGTCAGCAAAGGCCAAACTGCTTACTACATTTCCACCTAACTGAATCCCTACCTGCCATTTTATACCTTTCAGGAGATGGTCCATGTAAAATACGAACAGCAAAGGTGAAAGATTACAGCCTTGTCTAACCCCTGTAAGTACCCTGAACCAAGAACTCATTCTACCATCAATTCTCACTGAAGCCCAATTGTCAACATAAATTCCGTTGATTGACTTTAATAATCAACCCCCAATTCCATAGTTCCCCCAGTACGGCGAACATCTTTTCCCTCGGTACCCTGTCATATGCTTTCTCTAGATCTACAAAGCATAAACACAACTGCCTATTCCTCTCTAGCATTTTTCAATTACCTGGCGCATACTGAAAATCTGATCCTGACAGCCCCTCTGTGGTCTGAAACCACACTGGTTTTCATCCAACTTCCTCTCAACGATTGATCGCACCCTTCCTTCCAAGATGCCAGTGAATACTTTGCCTGGTATACTAATCAATGATACACCTCGATAGTTGTTGCAATCCTTCCTGTTCTCTTGCTTATAGATAGGTGCAATTTATGCTTTTGTCCAATCTGAAGATACTTTACCAACACTCCATGCTAATCTTACTACTCTATGAAGCCATTTCATTCCTGCCTTCCCACTATACTTCACCATTTCAGGTCTAATTTAATCTATTCTTGCTGCTTTATGACAATGGAGTTTTTTTTTACCATCTTTTCCAATTCCTCAAGCGTCATTTCACCAACATCATTTTCCTCCTCCCCATGAGCTTGGCTGTTCGCAACACCACCAGGAAGATTTCCTTTTACGTTGAGAAGATGTTCAAAATATTCCCTCCACCTCTCCAGTGATTCCCTGGGATCTATTATGAGTTCACTTGAATTACTCAAAACACTGTTCATTTCCTTTTTCTCTCTTTTCCTAAGATTCTTTATTACTGTCCAGAAAGGTTTCCTTGCTGCCTGACCGAGCCTTTCCAGGTTATTACCAAAATCTTCCCACGACTTCTTTTTGGATTCAACAATTATTTGTTTCGCTCTGTTTCTTTTATCTACGTATAAATCCCTGTCTGCCTCGGCCCTTGTTTGGAGCTATTTCTGATAAGCCTTCTTTTTACGTTCAAAAGCTGCTCTCACTTCATCATTCCACCAAGATGTTCGCCTTTTCCCATCTTTACACACAGTTGTTCCTAGGCATTCTCTTGCTGTTTCTACTACAGCATCCCCGTATAGCACCCATTCTCTTTCTATATCCAGAGCCTGCTTACTGTTTACTGTTCGAAACTTCTCATTAATCTTATCCATGTACTTCTGTCTAATTTCATCGTCCTGGAGATTTTATACCCTTATTCGTTTGCAGACAGATTTCACTTACTCTACGCTAGGCCTAGAGATACTTAGTTCACTACAGATCAGATAGTGGTCTGTATCATCAAAAAATCCCTGGAAAACTCGTACATTCCTAACAGATTTCCTGAATTCGAAGTCGGTTAAGATATAGTCTATTATGGATCTGGCACCTCTAGCCTCCCATGTGTAGCGGTGAATAGCCTTATGCTTGAAGAATGTATTCGTAACTGCTAAACCCATACTAGCACAGAAGTCCAGCAAACACTTCCCATTCCTATTAGCTTCCATATCTTCCCCCACATTTACCAATCACCCTTTCGTATCCTTCAGTTCTATTTCCAACTCTCGCATTGAAATCACCCATTAGCACTATTCTATCCTTGCTGTTGACCCTGACCACGATGTCACTCAATGCTTCATAAAACTTATCAACTTTTTCCTTATCTGCACCCTCACATGGTGAATACACTGAGACAATCCTCGTCCTAATTCCTCCAACTGACAAATCTACCCACATCATTCGCTCATTTACGTGCCTAACAGAAACTATGTTGCGTGAAATGGTATTTCTGATAAACAGCCCTACCCCATACTCTGCCCTTCCATTTTTAACACACGCACCGAGCTCGATAGCTGCAGTCGTTTAAGTGTGGCCGGTATCCAGTATTCGGGAGATAGTAGGTTCGAATCCCACTGTCGGCAGCCCTGAAAATGGTTTCCCGTGATTTCCCATTTTCACACCAGGCTGTACCTTAATTAAGGCCACGGCCGCTTCCTTACCACTCCTAGCCCTTCCCTGTCCCATCGTCGCTATAAGACCTATCTGTGTCGGTGCGACGTAAAGCAACTATCAAAAAGAAAAAGAAAAAAAACAACCTTTCTAACACCCGTCAAGTACACTTTATAATCTCCTAGCTCTTACTCTTTATCTCCCCTTACCCGAATATCACTTACTCCTACCACATCCAGATGTATCTTCAGCCAGTTCTACTTTCTTTCTTCCATAAGCCCCATTAATATTGATAGCTCTCCATCGAATTCCATTTCGTTCGCCAAGTTGTTTCCAACGAGTCTCTCGCCTGTCAAAAATGGGAGTGGGACTCCATTACTCCCATAGGTCCGAGGCTTGCTTAAAATGTTCTGAGCTCGGTAAATTCATGAAGCAGGATGCTACCCAACTTACACATAGTCCAAGTGAGGATCTCTCCTCTAACGGGTTATGGATCACCGGTGGATTGTATAGTCCTAGCCGCCTGAGCACAAGGAGAGCCATGACTCAGAATATGTCCGAGATGCCCACTCCCATTCCATAGCAACTGGTATCCCGACTCTCAGGACCACTTACTAGGCCACTCAGCCGTTGCCCATGGTTCACGAACTAGGACGTGACTACAGTAATCCACACCATGAACCATGAGTTAAATATATAAATATAAATATAAATATAAATATAAATATAAATATAAATATAAATATAAATATAAATATAAATATAAATATAAATATAAATATAAATATAAATATAAACATATAAGTACATATATGAAACAAAAATAGAAAGAGAGAAAGAATTGTATACAATTGTTAACTATTAAATAAAGAGTGGAATACACCGGGAAGAATAGCAATTATTTTTGTATTTAAAAATATGTGGCAAAAGAAGTAAAAAGCACTAACTAAATTAATTAAGGGTATGATGCATGCTTGTCCTAGAATATGTGACACTGTATAGTACGCGGACCTTTTCTTGATACCTGGGCTCCCTAGTGCTGAATCGGTAGACCTCGGTTATATTCGAGATTCGTATTGGCAACCCTTGAAACATAAACTATGAATCGTTTATGCATGGTCGTGAGACATCTGGCGAACACTTTACGAACAACTGCTGTTGTTTTGCACAGCAAAGCCAAAATATAGAATTCATGCTAGGAACAAGATTTGCATCGAGAAATGTTACATAATGTGTGTGTGACACAGTTGTTGGCTTAAGATAATAAAAGTTTAGAAAATTCATATCGGTCGATTATATTATCGATTCAATTCAGATTTCAATTCCATTCAGCTGGCAGTATAACCGGAACCGGGAGAGCTCCCTCCTTACTCCTCACCCCCGTAAAACTTGGAATCAAGAAAAGGTTCGCGTATAATATTATACCTAGGACAAAAAGTTAAAATAAAGGGACGGTAATATGTGTAATGAATATGAGTATTAGTAGCTTACGTACATTTAGTGTAGCAATAACCAAATAATTGTAAGAAGGATAATTTAATGCATGTATCAAGTAAATTAATTGCAATAAACGAAAGCTCTTTTCCCACTTTCAGGCGATCCGGAACTTGGAGATCGGAGTATTCCATTCTATTCTGTTACTTTTTGAGTATGTATGAAAATAACTTATCCAAATTCACCCTCCTCACTGTCATAAGATGACAGCTTACAAAATTGTAACGAACAAGTATCAGTTTTTGAGTACTCAAGTATCACTAGCCTTATATCAACCCAACGTCTCTTAAAATATACAGTACCTAATTGAAAGGACCTGACTCATGATGCATGTGCAGCGTCTATGTCGCTAACATAGATGTGTTTAATATCCGCAAGTCAGTGGTTTCCAACAGGGGGAGCACAGATAACTTACCTTTTTTATAAAAAAAATAAAAAGCTGTAACCTGACAAAAAAAAGGAAATTCGTATGCATACGGCACTTAAGTAGTGGTCTATCCCTTGATATTTCGTGCTCTGTGAAATGAACAAAGTGGATGATGAGTGAAAAGTTATTCCTGTGTATCTGAATTCATCATCATCCAAGTGTCAGTCTGTGTATTCTATTACGGTCTCAGCCCAGCTTTTAATCGCACATCGTATAATAGAGCTTTTCCCAGTGGGCACATAATGTAGGGTTTGTTTCGGTATCCTCCTTCCGTCCGTTTTTCCAACAAGTTTTCCAGGTTTGTATCCGTGTGTCTGTGTACTGAAGCACTGGTTTAATTCTTAAACGCATTAAAAAAGAAAACTGTGATAAATGAATGTGAGTGGAAATAAATTAGTACAAAGAAAAGCAGCTCGATTCGTTCTGGGTGATTTCGGACAAAAGAGTAGTGTTATAAAAATGTTGCAAAGTTTGGACTGGGAAGACTTGGGATACAGAAGACGAGCTGTTCGACTAAGTGGTATGTTCCGAGCTGTCAGTGGAGAGATGGCGTGGAATGACAGTAGACGAACAAGTTTGAGTGGTGTCTTTAAAAGTAGGAAAGATCACAATATGGTGATAAAGTGGAATTCAAGAGCACAAATTGGGGCAATTATTCGTTTATAGAAAGGGGAGTTAGGGATTGGAATAACTTACCAAGGGAGATGTTCAATACCTTTCCAATTTCTTTGAAATCATTTAAGAAAAGGCTAGAAAACAACAGATAGGGAATCTGCCACCTGGGCGACTGTCCTAAATGCAGATCTGTATTGATTGACTGACTGTTACATGCTTATTTAAACTTCTCACCAGGCCAATACGTTGGATCTGAAGCAGCAGTTTGACAATGATAATGATTTATGATTATTACTATACAGAGTAGTCCACCAGTCACTTATAATTTAATTGTGCAATCGCGAAAAAGAACTCTGTCAGGAATCACTACTTTTCAGGACAGAAAAAAAAAGGAAAAAACCAGCTTTACTTCGACACGCTTCGATTAAAAATTCTCATTTTCTGATATTATATCTAGAGCTGTGATAAATATGTAACAGAGATAACAGGAACATATTCCAGAACAATTTATACATGTTATGATGTTTTAAACTTTTTTAAGACTTGGTTCCTTCCTATAATAAAGCCATAAACATTTTGTGGAATAAGAATAAATTTCTCATACTTACTATAACAATTCTTGTTATATATTAAGCATAACATAATGCAACACACAGTGACTGTTTAGAGCTTATTCAACAGATAGAAAATAAAGAACAATTATAAAATTACCCTGAAGACCAACTAACTTCAGTATTACTTCCGAGACTACTAAACTAAGAGTATGGATGTTTGTAATATGGCAAATGCACATATAAGCTGTCCTTCAGTACGATTACCTCGGCGTTCGATAAACTATTGTCAACAGTTCTCACATACAGAATTGTTAACCTAACAAGAATTCATTGTCTGTGGAATATATCAGAATAAAATGTTAAAAGCATCTTAATTTGCAACATATTTCAACAGTTTCTAAAGTCCACAATCTTCGCTTTTATTGGAACTCTGCCCTCTGGATATGCTCCGTATGCTGCCGTTGGTTGCAAGGTAAGTGTGCGAAATTTATCTTTCTCAAGATAATGCTTATGTTTCTCAATACTGTTTATGAAAGGAAGTCCCATAAGAACTCCTGTAAACGAAGAAGGAGCAAATGTAATCATCCCAGCAGAGGAGTACTCCTCTATGATGTCACAAATCCTCTCGGAGAAAAATGGGTGGGCGCAGGTTCTTTTGATCATTGCAGTGTAATACTGAAGGGTTTCACTAAGCAGTTTTGCAATCACGTCTTACCACGGGAGAGCCCACAGACAATACACAAGCTACCTAGTAGTTTCAAGTGACACTATAGCAACGATTCATTGTCTTAATCATCATTTCATCCCCATCACGACGCGCAGGTCACCTACGGGTGTCAAACAGAAAGACCTGCACCTGGCGAGCCGAACCCATCCTGGGATATCCCGGCACTAAAAGTCATACGACATTTCATTGGACTGACATCTAGAAACGTGGTGTAGGAAGCATTAGCGCCCATATGACAGTTTGTGTGTGGGGGGGGGGGGGGGGCAGACCTGGGGGTACGTAGTATTTTTAATATTTTGGAAGATAAATGGCGCCTTGTATTCTGTGGTAGAATAACCCACGGTGTTTCCTACCTGTTGGTGGGGAACGGTACTACCGCTTCTACGTAATACTGAGTTTTGAATCATTTTCGTGAAAGGAAAACACCTGATTAGACTAGATTTTTGCCTTTCCCTGAGAGCTGGGGGGGGGGGGGCACAAACTTGCCCGCGGGTATGGGCGCCCTTGGTAGGAAGGCATAGCTTTCACTGTCCGTTTGTCTTTGGTGTATATTCACCGGATCTTTGAAGAGTGCACGGTACCTTCGGAACATCACCCAACCCGTCCTACTATTCCAACAGATTTACTGGCACGTAAAATAACTCCTGCGGGACAAAATTCTGGCACCTCGGCGTCTCCGAAAACCGTAAAAGAGTAGTTAGTGGGAGGTAAAGCAAATAGCATTATTATCATCATTCAGATAAGTTAGTACGTCGTCTGAAGTGCCACACAAGTCGCGTTCGCGTGCCACTAGGTCATACAGGTTCGCCATCCCTGTGCTATACTGTTTCATTTGCCGTGACTGTTGTTAGTGTGTCGTGCCTTCAGTCATATTTGGGAAGTTTGTAAAGAAGTGTTATTATATTTCATTGTGCCAGCATCCGGCTAAATGGTTAGCGTTGTTGCCTTCGGTTCAGAGGACCCCGGGTTCGGTTCTCGGCTGGGTCGGAGATTTTAACCTAAATGGTTAATTCCCCTGGCCCGGAAACTGAGTGTTTGTGCTGTCCCCAACATCCCTACAATACAAACACCACACGCAATACTACTTTACACTACAATAAAACGCAGTTCCCATACACGGTAGTTGCCGCCCACCCTCGTTGAAGGGCCTGCCTTACAAGGGCTACACCGGGATAGCAATAGCCACATGAAATTATATAATATATAGTCTACAGAACAGAAGCCGTAAGCAGAATAGACGTGACGTATCATCCCGAAAGCGTTTGAACCCGTCGTAAACACAATTTCTGCTTACGGCTTCTGTTCTGCACTCTTGCAGCAACATCACATGCATCTCCGTCTCCATTTTCCCCAGTTTATAACAAACCTTGATGGTTATACTATGACACGAGTCTTCACCCGCACTACGTTCGACTGGCCGGACCAGATTAACCTGCTTCAGCTCCGTGTGTTCAACGCTAGGTGGCGCTTCTCGAGACGCCCCTCTATTTACATGCGCATGCACGCAGTGTTGTCACACGTTACCATTGAGACATCGGCCCATTCACCGTACTTTTTAGACACACCTTGCATATTTTTACGTGGCATCCGAACCACCCCGCGAGCTCGTCCAGTAACTTCGAGGAACGGAAACGATGAAACGAGCAAAATACGGCTCGCTCTCGGCAACCTCCTCCCAAGCATCAAGGGCTAGATCCCAAACGTCATCTTCGGATTTTGGGGGTGGTGCCAGGCCAGTTCTCCTTCACAACGCGCTTGTCTCAGCCCACAAGGTTTTTGACTGGACTGACATTCGGGCCGTAAAGAGGCCAGTCTATAAGACTGATTTCGTCCTCCTCGGCGAACCATCTCTGGACCACTGCTAATATATTTATGGGAGACAGGTCCTGTTGAAATAGAATTACTCCCTCAGGATAGAGTTGCCGCACTGATGGGACCACTCATAATATGAATGTATTGGGCTGCATCTCGCAGATCTTGTAACCTGTGAAGCATTCCAAGACACGAGATGACTACTGGAAGACTTCTTGACATACTGGGGCTCGTATCCAGCACCTTACGCTCTATATACTCGTACCGACCACCGTTCGCTGAGGAAAATTAAGATTTGTCCGAGAAAATCATATTTTCCCAGTCGCAAAAGGTTCTTCAATACGCGGACAGTGTTTGTATCTATGCATCATCTCCAAATTTCAGAGTTACTCGCTTGTGACTGGACGACGCTACAATAGCTCTCCCCAGGAGGACATCAGAAAATGGTGTCAGTCTTTCTGAAACTAAAGCATTAGTGGCAATATTTCCGTGAAAGTATCAAGCGATTCCTACACCTTTTATTCAGCTACAGCCGTATTTCTTCCCTCTCCAAACTTCAGTTTCAGACACTACGTACCTAGTTCCATTTCATTTTCGTGTCACATCTCTGATTCATGAAATAAACTTGCTTTGGAGTATCCTCCTAATATCCAAACTGTTAATATTGTTAAGAATACAAACAGTCTGTTTTATCGATCTAATTTAGGATGCCCCAATTAGTACTCACATAGACTCCATATTTAATGGCTACATACAAAGTCTCTGTCCTCTTCACAGCAGGTAGTTCGGCTCGCTGGCATTACCTGAGACGGCGATAATCCTGACTGACAGCTCATCATTCAGTTTTGCTGGCACTACTGGTCATTCCTCACAGCAGATTCACACACATGGGTTTGAACACACAGTCTGCTAGCAATCACGATGCACGACGATTGTTCCTTGGTTCGACTCCAGATGGGCCTGGTAACTCACAGAGTCAACCAATCGATTCGAATAAATTACAGTGAACGTGATTGCTCCTCACGTTGGGCTACTCAACACGTATCACTAAACATGTTGCATAAGGAACATGTTGTTGTAGCTACCCAGCACTCCTCTCCAACACTACTCACACACCGACGCCAATTTCAACAGTCCACAACGACGACATTACCTCAGCACTCTCTGGTGGAACGTCCACCAGACACTCAAACATAGCAAGCAAGTGGCGACGGTGGTGGTGATTATTGTTCCAAGAGGAAGTACAACTTGGTCACCAACCTCTATAACATTAATCAGAGGGAAAAACCAAAGGAAGGTAAGGGACACGGAAGGCGTGAAAATTAAAAACTCCCTAGGCCTCGAATGCTCTAATACCGTCGGGGTCGAAAAGGAACAAGAGTTGACCAAGGAAGTTCGAATAGGACAGATGAAAGTGAGGAGCATGGTATAAGTAAGTTGAAGCAATAATGGGACTCAGCTAAGTTTTTCGTGGTCACCAACCTACGCTCCCAAGTTAAGAGCCCCTGGAGACCCTTTCAGTCGCCTCCTACGAGAAGCAGGGAATACCGTGGGTGTTATTCTAGCACACCCACACACTGGGGGAGGCAGCAAGCACTCCTGATGTTCAACTCCACTGTACTCTGACTCACTTATCACAGTTGGTCTGCATTTTTATATCCTGGTGATGGAGTCGTAGAATCTTCGGGGCTCGGCTGGAATGGAAACATTCTCCTTTCGTATTCCAGGAAGTCCACGGGGACACCAGACGAAAGCACAATACAAGGAGAGGCCACGGCAAATCCTCGGGCCGAATGGGAGGTCTCAGGCCTTACTTACTCATTCCTTCCAGGAAATTCTGAAGGGGGCTACAGACAGAGGGCTGGCACATAACAATATTCACACGCTATCATGCAATATCATAGTTCTACGCAAACTGTCACATTAATTTCACACACACACAATCTCTCTCTCTCTCTCCCTCTCTCTCTCTCTCTGAATTAAAAATCAAATCAAAATCTCTTATCCAATCCTGGACGATGGTTACGTAGTCAGAACCTCCAGCTAAGCCTATCCAAGTGATGACCATGCCCAAAGTTGCGTAACTTCGGAGATCTACGAGATTCTGCGTTTCATCATGGGTACAACGTTGGCATACATATTAAATGCATAGAAAAATAACTAACAGCTAAATTTATTCACACAAAAGGTTGTACTGTTTAACAAGTGGCCTTTAATCGCCAGAGAGGCTGACAAAGCAATTCTAAGTTAATCTCACCACTGGCTATAGTCTTCTACGTAAACTTGGTCATTCCGTTAATTCGACTTAACGCTACAATGTAGGCACTAAGTCACGTTTAATAATTAAAATAGCCGTAATACTCACTCATGATTATACTGTTTAACTAAATTCCAAACGTATCACAGAACATGTTCACTCATTATACTTTCACTGTTTGAAGAAATGTCGCGACGATTTAACTTATTATACTCACAACTTACGAACTAAACCGCTGTAAAGATGCTTCCTAGTCGAAGAGATCAAATGATGTGGAATTATGCCTGTCACACTCTGTTTTATAGGCTATACCAGTGGCTCAGGTCGAATCGTAACCAAGGTTCGATTGTCCATGACAACTCCGTAGTATAAGAACACGACGTTACGTGATTTTTGAGATGTAAATCTCAGCTCAGGATCGTCCAGGATTCGAATTTCAGCCCTCCGGGTAGGAATTCAGCAGCTAAAGCACAGAGTAATCATGGTCCCCAAGGTTTATATTATATTATATTATATTATATTATATTATATTATATTATATTATATTATATTATATTATATTATATTATATTATATTAGCATATACCCGGCGTGTGCTACTATGCCTCAATAAATAGCATGTGTTTGTTAATTCATTGTTTATATTTACTTGTAATTTCACTTGCAAAACAAAGAAAGTATTACTGTAAATATATTATATTTTCAAGATTCCTATGTCTATTAATATTATCAAACTATATAAAGGCCAATTTCTATTTGCTTACATTAATGTCGATTTATTTGCATGATTGCAACGCGGGTGAATACACGACATTCTTTGTTTTTCCACCTGGTGCGAAAATGAACAGATTCCTCGGCAATGAGTTGCCTAGTTACATGAAAGTACATCTCGATCACGGCATGTTCGATTACTATTTCGAAAAACCAGGCAATGAATTGCCTAGTTACATGAATCTCCTAGCAAGAAAGGTACTTCATAAAACATGGCGCCGGTTCCCATCCTCCTTTCTTACCGTATTATCATGATAAGTCGCTGTCGCCTAGCGACAATCTGTCCATGAAGGTCGATCCTATCTTGGTGCGGCTTAGTAGAAGTACTTCATTTTGCAAATAAGTATATTTCCCTTGACTTTTCAAGAAATGCAATATTTTTCCTGTACTATTAGGTCGATCTGGAAGATTTTGGTACAAATCGCACCTTCCAACTCCCTCTGGTTTAAGAGCTTGAGTTTTGTGAAACATACATGTTAGCGTTTTAAACAGGGGGCGCTCCACCAGCCCCTTGCGATCCAGTTTTATGCATCCCTTCACATTTACTACAATACTGGAAAAACATCCGTCCCTCTCCCTAATCCGGAGTAATATAACGTGATATGTGTTTACGGGCTAGAAGACAGCCAGAATCGTGAGCGCCACCATTAATTCATTATGGGTACCTCGAATGAACCCGTAAAACGAGTACAGATACGCAGAACACGTACTTTAAAACAGGAGGTGGAAGCACAGTCCGGGAGCACGGTAGTGTATAGGCTGAGAAGTGGGCGCCGCAGGTCAAGTGTCGCAGTAGCTCACATGGCTAACGCGCGGTAGGATGTGTGATAGTTGACACTGCTCGAGGGTTGGAAGGTTCAAGTCCCATGCAAGTATTTATTATTTAGCCAGTTGCCTAGGATGTGGCAAGGTTGTATACTTAATACCGGTATTTTTCGCAAACTGATTTGTTTATTTGGCCCTGAAAAGGGCCGTTGATATGAAGCTGGGTTGATAGAGGCTAGGAAACATGTGACAGGATTTCAGTTATCCACGTCGTTTAACGCAGCACCTGCTCGAATTGATGACCTCCGTGATCGATAGAGCTGCGCGCAATATTGTAAGGGCCGTCTGGTCCGTTGCAACATCTCTGGCGAAACGGATCAGCATGCCCCGGTGATGAGATGTCTAAGGTGACAAGGACTGGTCGGCTCCTGTGCATATACCAGTTGTTTTACATGGCCCAACAGAAAAAAATCCAGGGGCGTAAGATAGGGTGATCTGGCGGGCCAGGCACAGGTCCTCCACTTCCTATCCATTTATCAGGATTCATCGCATGGAGATGGTTCCGGACGACCACCGCAGCGTTCGGTGGAGCTCCGTAATGTTGAAACCACGTCCCGCAGCGGTCAAGGAGTGGCAAATGCTCCAAAACGGTGGTAGTTCATCATGGAGAAACCACAGATGCGTTGGCTGGTCAGATGGCCCTAAAAGAAATGGGGACCGATCAGGTGATCACCCATGATTAGACACCATACATTCACACCCCACTGTACCTCAAAAGCTGTCTGTCGCACCAATGGGGATTATCCACACTCCAGTAATGCATATTATGGCGATTAACGATTCCATTGTTGTGAAATCGTGCTTCGTCCGTAAATAAGAGAGTCGCTAGAAAAGCAGGATCAGTGTCCACTTGCTGTAGGATCCATTGACAGAACGCCACCCTGGCATCGTAATCATGGCCATGGAGCTCCTGGTGTAAGTGTAGATGGTACGGGTGAAACCGGTGGGTATGCAATATCTGCATAACAGACACTCGGCTGATGTTCGTCTCCAGTGCAATGGCCCGTGTGCTAGTATGAGGGTTACGTCGGATAGCGTCAAACACGACCCGTTCATTGTCAGCAGACGTCACGGGATGATCTGGAACAGGCCGTGTCCTTCCCAGGGATGCAGTATCCAGCAGGCGTCTTTCCACACTCCAGAAATGTCATGCCCGTCGGTTGTCTATCCGGATAGCGTTCTTGGAACAGGCGTTGTGACTGGTATGCATTCTGTCTAGCTTCTCCATACATAAGTAACATATCTACATATTCGTCGCTGGAATACATCTCGAGGCAGTGAATAAACTTTGTGTTGTGAATTGCTTCGAAGGAGGGGAGTTTACGCAGCTTCATACTTACCTGCCGTCGCATGTTGTTATCGTTCCAATGGGGCATACTTTGCTTTCCTGTGGTTCACGAAGCTTGGGACACGTACGACGCATCTAACTGGCCACAGACCATCATCTCCTCATCCTTGTCCAACCCAACACCATACCCACTGCAACGATACATGCGGTCTTTTACAGGGTCAAACAAACAAATCAGTCATTGGAAGCTATCAAGTATGCAACCTTACCACATCCGAGGCAACTGGCTGTTAAAAATATCCTTAGGTGTGATTCGAACCTCCTACCTCGAGCACTGTCCACTATCACATACCTCCCCGCCCTCTTGCCATGTAAGCTACTGCAACACTTGACCTATGACGCCCACTCCCCAGCCTATACAGTACCGTGCTCCCGGTCTGTGCGTCCACCTCATGTTTTAAAGCACCTGCTCTGCGTATCTGTACTCGTTTTACATGCGCACAGCACTCCAGCCTACGAGATCCTTCCTCAAGACTAGCAACTTGTAATCGCTCGTACATTCTCGCGTAACAGGTTGCCGCTATTATATGCTAGAGTATTCAACTGTCTCTAATTCTTTTTTTTTTAAACTTTCGCATATGTTTTTCTTACGTACGATCGAACCATGCGGGATAATTGTGGCCAAGGACAAAAATTTCTTTGACGATCGATGCGATAAAACGATAGTTCGAGGAACGATAGATGCGGGGTAATTTAAAATTGGTTTGTGTGGAACATCTTTGGGACCGAATAAATTGAAAGATGGATACGGGAAAACGACAGTTCTGGGAACGATGCATCGAGGTTCTACTATAGTACAAATCTTACGTGGAATACCTTGTAGAGGAGAGATGTATTCACTGCGACAGCCAGGGACCCACCTGCCAGCCCTCAAGATGTACATTTATGACCAAGTGCACCAAATTTGTTTAAGATTCAGCTAACCAGTGTGTACGTAAACATGGTTTATATTTAAAGACTGGTTAGAAGGAAACGTGGAGCACCATTCTTAATCAATGTTTAGTTAAGCATGTTTAGCTGGAAGTGGAATTAAATACTAGTGTGATGTTTAACTTGCTAGTGAAGAATAGTGAATGCCATAATGAGAATATAGTGACGCTCACGATTTCTGCTGTCTTCTAGCACGTAAACACACACCTCGTTATATCACCCAGGTTTAGGGAGAGGGACCCATGTCTTTCGGAATAAATTCTAGTAAATGCAAAGGGATGCATAAAGCTGGATCGTAAGGGGCTGGTGGACCACCCGGTATATTGTTATATTACTAGCTGTAGTACCCGGCGTTGCCCGGTTATTGTTTGAATGTTTACCTTAAAGATTTGTATTACCAGTTAGTTGTGTGTAAAGTGAATTTTTTATAGAATTCCTTTTTGAAATGTTGATTGATATTTTCAATCACTACTGATCTGCAATTAGGGCAGTCGCCCAGGTGGCAGATTCCCTAGCTGTTGTTTTCCTAGCCTTTTCTTAAATGATTGCAAATAAATTGGAAACTTATTGAACATTTCCTTGGTAAGTTATTCCAATCCCTTACTCCCCTTCCTATAAACTAATATTTACCCCAATTTGTCCTCTTGAATTCCAACTTTATCTTCATATTGTTATCTTTCCTATTTTTAAGGACACCACTCAAACTTATTCGTCTACTGTTGTCCGCCCACACCATCTCTCCACTGACAGCTCGGACCATACCATTTAGTAGAGCAGCTCGTCTCCTTTCTCCCAAGTCTTTCCAGCCCAAACGTTGCAACATTTTTGTAACGCTACTCTTCTGTCGGAAATCACCCAGAATAAATCGAGCTGCTTGCTTTGGATTTTTTCCATTTCTTGAATCAAGTAATATTGGTGAGGGTCCCATACACTGGATCCATACTCTAGTTGGGGTCTTACCAGAGACTTATATGCCCTCTCCTCTACATCCTTACTACAACCCCTAAATACCCTCATAACCAGGTGCAGAGATTTGTACCCTTTATTTACAATCATATTTATGTAATTACCCCAATGAGGATCTTACCTTATTGTAAGACCTACATATTTACAATGATCCGTAGTTTTAGAGTCATTGAAATATGTTTGATTTCAAGTTTTAGATTATTTAATTTTTGGGTAAAACTTTATCGTTATAGAAGCTCGAATTGACTGGAAGTATTTGGCCCTGTCAAAAATATAGATAACTATGTGTATTTACCCGTCGCACTATAGATACGATGTACACGATTTCAACTGTCATTGAGACTGACACAAATCATCCTTGCGACCCCAAAAGCAGTGGATTCAACACTAATCTTGGTTATTTTAGACTATTTACTTTTAATCCCATCTCAGCATCCAGTCTTAATGGAGGCTGAACGTGGACTTTAACGGTATCCAGAGCGGAACAATTCATCTCAGCGACACATAACGAATGGATTCGACATTAATATAGGTCCTTCTACCACTTTTCCCACACCTGTGGGTTTGAGGGAGCGAACTGCGTCGTACTTGTGGATTTGGCCCTGTTTAACGACCAGATGCCCTTCCTGACACCAATCCTACATGGAGGAATATAATCATTAATCACTATTGCATGTTCCTGTCGTGGTTGGTAGTATAGTATGTTGTCTGAATATGAAGAAGTATTGGGAAAAACACAAACTCCCAGTCCCCGAGCCAGAAGAATTAATCAGAAGTGGTTAAAATCTCCTACCCGACCGGGGATCAAACCCAGGACCCACTGAACCGAAGGCCGCTAGGCTTGTCATTCAGCCAAGGAGTCAGACGACATAAATATAGGTCATTTTCCATTATTTTTATATGTCAGCATTTCCCAACCTTAGCGAGGCTTGGGACGTTCCATCACCACTGGTTTTTTTTCTCCTGATGGTCATATATATACCAAGTTCCGTTGAGAGCTATTCTGGAACATACTCACATACATCCATAATCTCGGTCATTTTTTCATTCATTTTCACCCGTTCTGAACCTCCAATCTGATTGTGGCTGAAGTAGGACTTAACCAGCATCCAAAGTGTCACAGTTCAACTCAGCGACCTCGTGAACAATGGATTCGACATCAATATCAGTCGTTTTCGTTAATTTTTATATTTTACCGCCGTATTCCCTAGGAGTGCTAGGAGTATTTTTCCCCAACATAATATTTTTCAGATAGTAAGTCATATGTTTACGCACTTTCGTTGAGAGCTATGCTAGAATATATCCACATACATCCATAATCTCGGTTATTTTTAAATTAATTTTCACCCCTTCTCAACGACCATTCTAATTGCGGCTGAAGTTATGACTTAACCAGCATCCAGAGTATCACAGTTCAACTCAGCTTAACATCAGTCGTTTTCGTTTATTTTTATATTTCACCTCCTTCGCTAGGAGTGCTAGTATTTTTTTCAGATAGTAAGTCATGTGTACCAATTCTGTATGAGGGCTATGCTGGAAGAATCACACATACATGCGTAATTTCCATAATTTTGGATATTTTCCTTCTCTCCCCTTCTCATCCTCATGCCAATATCGGCCGAATATGGAGTTGCATTATTCACCTCAGAGACCCCGAAAACTATTTGTAATTTTTAAAAAAATATTTCACCCCTCTTTTCGTATTTTTTTAATCATTCAACACCGCCGCTAGCAGTGCTAGCTGAATCGTACCCCTCTAGTAATTTCTTCCACGTAATTCATATTGGTAGCAAGTTTGATTGAGAGATATGCTAGAAACATATCGTCGTTGCCGGGACAAAACCTCCTATGTGATAACATTTTTGGAGATATACTGACCCGCAGCACATACATTTTGAAAAGCGAGAATGCCTTAACAACATTCACACAATATTGCACTTTAGATGACAGAACCTTACCGGCAAAAGTTCTAAGCTAAAATATTTCACATAGGAGGTTTTGTCCTGGCAGCGACGATATACATATTCGTCCGTAAACTTGGTCACTTTGGACATTTACTTTTCTTCACTCGTTCTCGCCCCCTCTGCCGATTGGGACTGAACTTTGTTTTAAACGGCATCCAGAGTGTCACAGTTCATCTCAGCGACCCCAAAAACTATGCATTCGACTCAAATATCGGTCGTTTTCGATTTTTTTACATTTCACCCCTACCCTAGGGGGCTAGGGCTCTTTTACCCCCACAGTATTTTTTTCAGAATAGTACATCATACTTGTATCAATATTGATAGAGATCTATACTGGAACGTACACACATACGTTCATTATCTCAGTCATTCTGGAAATATCCTTTTACACCTTTTCTCGCCGACGATGCCAAAGGGGGCTGAACTTGGACTTCAAAAATCCAGAGTGTCACTATCATCTCATGGATTCAACACTATTTTCGATTACTCTTTTTCTCACCCCTCACTCCCATCCAATAAGGGTGCCAGCGGTGTCTTATCCCCACGCGGTTAGTCTTGTGATAGTAAGTCATATATGTACCAAGTTTGGTATAAATCGGTCCAGTAGTCCTAAAAATATGGATCCGACACTATTATCGGTCATTTTTAGTTCTTTTTAATATTTCACATCCTCCCTTGGAGGTTCCAGGGGTGTCTTGCCCCAACAAAATGTTTCACAGATAGTAAGTATTACACTGACTGACAGAGCAAATGCAACACCAAGAAGGAGTGGTCAGAACTTTATGCCAATTGCAGGGTAGACTGACGTCACTGAGGTATGCTCATGATGTGAAATGCGCCGCTGTGCTGCGCACGTAGCGAACGATAAATGGGACACGGCGTTGGCGAATGGCCCACTTCGTACCGTGATTTCTCAGCCGACAGTCATTGTAGAACGTGTTGTCGTGTGCCACAGGACACGTGTATAGCTAAGAATGCCAGGCCGCCGTCAACGGAGGCATTTCCAGCAGACAGACGACTTTACGAGGGGTATGGTGATCGGGCTGAGAAGGGCAGGTTGGTCGCTTCGTCAAATCGCAGCCGATACCCATAGGGATGTGTCCACGGTGCAGCGCCTGTGGCGAAGATGGTTGGCGCAGGGACATGTGGCACGTGCGAGGGGTCCAGGCGCAGCCCGAGTGACGTCAGCACGCGAGGATCGGCGCATCCGCCGCCAAGCGGTGGCAGCCCCGCACGCCACGTCAACCGCCATTCTTCAGCATGTGCAAGACACCCTGGCTGTTCCAATATCGACCAGGACAATTTCCCGTCGATTGGTTGAAGGAGGCCTGCACTCCCGGCGTCCGCTCAGAAGACTACCATTGACTCCACAGCATAGACGTGCACGCCTGGCATGGTGCCGGGCTAGAGCGACTTGGATGAGGGAATGGCGGAACGTCGTGTTCTCCGATGAGTCACGCTTCTGTTCTGTCAGTGATAGTCACCGCAGACGAGTGTGGCGTCGGCGTGGAGAAAGGTCAAATCCGGCAGTAACTGTGGAGCGCCCTACCGCTAGACAACGCGGCATCATGGTTTGGGGCGCTATTGCGTATGATTCCACGTCACCTCTAGTGCGTATTCAAGGCACGTTAAATGCCCACCGCTACATGCAGCATGTGCTGCGGCCGGTGGCACTCCCGTACCTTCAGGGGCTGTCCAATGCTCTGTTTCAGCAGGATAATGCCCGCCCACACACTGCTCGCATCTCCCAACAGGCTCTACGAGGTGTACAGATGCTTCTGTGGCCAGCGTACTCTCCGGATCTCTCACCAATCGAACACGTGTGGGATCTCATTGGACGTCGTTTGCAAACTCTGCCCCAGCCTCGTACGGACGACCAACTGTGGCAAATGGTTGACAGAGAATGGAGAACCATCCCTCAGGACACCATCCGCACTCTTATTGACTCTGTACCTCGACGTGTTTCTGCGTGCATCGCCGCTCGCGGTGGTCCTACATCCTACTGAGTCGATGCCGTGCGCATTGTGTAACCTGCATATCGGTTTGAAATAAACATCAATTATTCATCCGTGCCGTCTCTGTTTTTTCCCCAACTTTCATCCCTTTCGAACCACTCCTCCTTGGTGTTGCATTGTCACTGTCAGTCAGTGTATTTGTACCAAATTTAGTTGACAGCTATGCTGGAAAATCCACACATACATCCATAATCTCCATCATTTGGATCATTTTATTTTTCACCCTTTCTATCGCCTTATGATAAAAGAGCCTGAACGTTTATATCTCAGTCCTCCCGTCTCGCCCCCACCCCACCCAAAAGCGGGCTGAGCTTGGTCTTTTAAAAAATCCGGAGTGTTACTATTCATCTCAGCGACCCCGAAAACTATGGATTTGACACTATTTTCTATTATTTTCATAACTCACACCCTTCTCGCCCCTCACCGCAAAGAGGGCTGAACGTTGACTTAAAAAATCCAGAGTGTTATTATTCATCTCAGCGACCCCGAAAACTATGTATTTAACACTATTTTCGATTATTTTTACATCTCACTCCTCCTTGCCCCCCACCGCATAGGGGACTGAACTTTAACTTTAAAAAATTCGGAGTGTTAGTATTCACTTCAGCGACCCAGAAAACTATGGATTCGACGCTATTTTCAATTATTTTTGCAACTCAATCCCCCCTCGCCCCCCACCCAAAGAGGGGATGAACTTGGTCTTTAAAAATTCCGGAGTGTCACTATTCATCTCAGCGACCCTGAAAACTATGGATTCGACACTATTTTCGATTATTTTTATATCTTATTCCTCCCTCGCCCCCACCGCAAAGAGGGCTTAACTTCGACTTAAAAAATCCGGATTGTTACTATTCATTTCAGCGACCCCGAAAACTATGGATTCAACACTATTTTCGATTATGTCTCACTCCCCCCTCGCCCCCCCTCCCACCAAAAAGGGGGTTGAACTTGGATTTTAAAAATCTCTAAGTGTCACTATTAACCTCAGTGACCCCAATAACTATGGATTCGATACTATTTTTGATTATTTTTAAACCTGACCCCCTAACCCCCCACACCTAAGGGGGCTAGACAAGGCTTATCCCCACAGTGCTCGTCTCCAGATAGCAAATAATAAGTGTTCAAAATTTGACTGAAATACTCCAGTGGTTTAGGAGATGTGTCATTTACACACATAGATACATACGTCCATTTTTAAATATAGTAAGGTACTAGTAGATAACCGGCGTGCGCTGCTACGCCTCAATAAATAGCATGCGTTTGTTAATTCATTCTGGTTTATGTAATGTTTATTAACCTATTTCTTCATTACTTTTGGTTGTTTTTATTTACATTTTCTTATTACATTTACTTCTAATTTCGCTTGCAAAACAAGGACATAATTACTGTAAATATGTTCTATTTTCTAGATTCTTATGTCTATTAATTTGATCAAACCATATCTGTTTCTATTTGCTTACGTTAATGTCGATTTATTTGCATGATGTTCATTGCAACGCGAGTGGATACACGGCATTCTTTGTTTTACCACAGATTCCTCGGCAATGAGTTGCCTAGTTACATGAAAGTGCATCTCGATCACGGCACGTTTGATTGCCATTTCCGAATAACAGGCAATGAGTTGCCTAGTTACATTAACCTCCTAGCAAGAAAGGTACTTCTTAAAACATGGCGCCGGTTCCCATCCTCCTATATACAGCATTTCTTACCGGTCTATCACGATACAGAGTAAGTCGCTGTCGCCTAGCGACAATCTGTCCATAAAGATCGACCCATTCTTGGTGTGACTTTGTAGAAGTATTCCATCTTGAAAATAAATAGTATATTTCCAACAATTTGTTTTACGTCGCACCGACACAGATAGGCCTTATGGCGACAATGGGATAGGAAAGGCCTAACAGTGGGAAGGAAGCGGCCGTGGCCTTAATTAAGGTACAGCCCGAGCATTCGCCTGGCATGAAAATGGGAAACCATGGAAAACCATCTTCAGGGCTGCCAACAGTGGGGTTCGAACCCAGTATCTACCGGATTGCAAGCTCACAGCTGCGCGCCCCTAACCGCGCGGCCAACTCGCCCGGTATAAATAATATATCTCCGTTGACTTTTCAAGAAATGCAATATTTTTCATGTACTATTGAGACGATTTGGAAGATTTTGGTACAAACCGCACCTGTTTTGTGAAACATACACGTTAGCGTTTTATATTATATTATATTATATTATATTATATTATATTATATTATATTATATTATATTATATTATATTATATTATATTATATTATATTATATTATATTATCTGACTCGTTGGCTGAATGGTCAGCGTCCTGGCCTTCGGTTCAGAGGGTCCCGGGTTCGATTCCCGGCCGGGTTGGGGATTCTAATCGCTTCTGATTAATTCTTCTGGCTCGGGGACTGGATGTATGTGTCCGTTCTAACTCTCCTCATCATATTCATACAACATACCACACTACCAACCACCACAGAAACACGCAATAGTGATTACATCCCTCCATATAGGGCTGGCTTCAGGAAAGGCATGCGGCCGTAAAACAGGGCCAAATACACATGTGTTACGCAGTTCGCATCCGCGACCCCACAGGTGTCGGAAAAGCGCTAGGAAAGGAAGAAGAAATATTATATTATATTATATTATATTATATTATATTATATTATATTATATTATATTATATTATATTATATTATATTATATTATATTATATTATATTATATTATATATAATAATAATCGTATGGCCTCGCCTACCATGTGCAGACATTTTGATCAGACACTATTTAAGCTGCCAGCGTATACATTTTGACGTTCTGTTTTCTACTACCAGATAACAGAGAAACCAATACACTTTTTGGATGACTGACTGCTGAGTTTCAGTTAATTTTATCAGGTAAACAGCAAAATAGTTAGTTCAAAGTGTAGTCCAAGAATAAGTCTGATCGATTCTTTTAAGGGGACTATACGTTATTCGTATGTTAATATTGTAAACTTTAAATATTGCATAACTTATTCTTGGTCTAGTATAAAATTGCATGATACTTTACTCGCCGAAATCGTAAGAATGTCGAGTGGACTTTTTTCCGCCCTTCAAAATTCCGACTGTTTCTGCCGGGTCTGATTCCGAAATTTTGGAATCCGGAGGCCGACACTCTACCACTGGTCCACAGAGAAAATGAATCCCTGCCTTTCTACTGTTTCTGAGGTGACAGGTCCAGTTTTAGAATATTCGGCTGTCTACGAGCAAAAAATGCACGTTCAAGTCAATGGAGTGACGGTGAATCACGGAAGGAAACTGATAGGGGAGGTAGTGCTGCACGCAGTCGATAGAGTGACCTACTTAACTACAATCGTTCTACTCACTAAGTGGCCAGTTAACTGGAATAATTGCCCGAGGGGAGGGATGATCACAGTTGATTATGCCTGTTGCTACGACATAGAAGAGGAGCGAGATCTGGCATGATGACATCCCACGACTTGGAAAACCAAATAGCGTTAAGGAAAGGAGACCTTTCCAGCTCTGTGTGTTGTTCGTTAATACAAACTTCTGTTTTTACAGTCTTGTTATTATTTTTGCGGCTTTTGATTTCATTTGACCATTTAGTCATCACTATTTTTGTTATTTCGTAGTAATTTGCTTAAGATCCCTTCATCTATACGGTATACTGTATATAAAATAACTTTTCCTGACTGACTGACTAATTCATCATCGCCGAGCCAAAACTACTGGACATAAAGAAATGAAATTTTGGGGATACATTAATATTACAAGGGAGGATTTTTGGATATTCCGTCGCAAAGCGGGTGAAAAGGGGGGGGGGTGATTTTTTTAAAATGAGTGTATCTATATCTCGAAAACGTAAAGACGTGAAAATTGGTATTTGGAATCTCCTTTAAAAATAAAGAAATACGTATTTTCTTGTTTTCGGAAAATCCTGTTAAGGGGGTGAAAAAAAGTAAAAACGTGGATAATTACATCTCAAACACTGAAGATGTTACAGACATGAAAAATTGTATTTGGAATCTTCTTTAAAAATAAACACGTAATTTTTGTTTTCGAAAAATCCACTTAAGTGGGTGGGGTGGGTAAAGAGAAGTGGGGAAAGAATTGAATTATTTTTATGGAGATACTTATACATCAAATAATGAAGATGTTACAGACGTGAAAACTGGTATTTGGAATCTCCTTTAAAAATAAGGAAACACGCAATTTTTTGTTTTAGGAAACGTTTTTTAAGAGGGTAAAAAAGGTGAGAAATTGGTGAATACCTTTTTTGAGGATACTGACATCTCAAAAACTGAAGGTGTTACAGTCATGAAAAGTGGTATTTGGAATCTCCTTTTAAAAATAAACACGTATTCTTTTGTTTTTGCAAAATTTAAGGGGGGGAGTGAAACAGGCCTGACAAAGGGGGTGAATTTTTAAAATGAGTATATCTAAGAGTAGCCTATGTCTCAAAAACGTAATATGTTACAGACGTGAAAATGGGTAATCTTTTAAAAATAAGGTAACACTCGGAAAAATCACTTAAGGGAGGGGGGGGGTTAAAAGACTCAAAGATGGGTTGAATTATTTTTATTAGTATACTGTATCTCAAAATATGAAGATATTACAGACGTGAAAATTGGTATAAGGAATCTCCTTTAGAAATGAAGAATCACGTATTGTTTTGTTTTTGTAAAATGCACTTAAGGCGGACTGAAGACTGAAAATGGGTTGAAATATTTTTTCGAGAATAGTTATATTTCAAAAACTGAAGATGTTACAGACATGAAAATTTGTATTTGGAATATTCTTTAAAAACAAAGAAACACGTATTCTTTTGTTTTCGGAAAATCCAATTAAGGTGGATAAATGAACTGAAAAATTAGTTGAATTCTTTATATCATGATACTTATATCTCAAAAATGAAGGATGTTACGGACGTGAAAGTTGATATTTGGAATCTCCTTTAAAAATAAAGAAAGGCGCATTTTTTGTTGGTGGGGAGGGAATCAACTTAAGGGGGTGTAAAAGGAATTGAATTCTTTTCATAAGGATGAAAATAAGAAGTGGACTTAAAACAATACACCCCTAAGGAGTTTTGACTGGGGGATGAGGAATGATGACAAAAATATACGTTTATATGAAACCGCTTGAATAACGAAGTCAAAATGTCAAATGATATCCTAGGTGTTAAATAAAGGGAGGTTTGAAACAAATATAACCTCTCAGGGAGTTAAATGGCGGTTAAGATCCGAAAACAAATATATTCATTCCCTCCTCCGAAAGGGTTTATCTAACGAAGACAAAATTCCAAATGGTGGTGTATATTTTAAATCCTAGGTTTGAAGTAAACGTCCCATAGAGGTTAGCTCAGTAAACTATTCATCCTTCCAAAACCGTTTGGCGTACAAAGTTGTAATTTGTAGTATTTTGTGTTCTAGGTGTAAAATACCGTATACTTCAAAACATTTCTCCCCTAAGAGGTTTAGATGACGGTTGACTCTCAAAGATACAATATCCATTCTTCCGAAACCGTTCCAGGCACGAATATAACGTTCTTTAAGAAGGGTGGTCTTTTACATCCTAGATGTTAATAAATATTTCAAAACATTCACCCCTTAAAGAAGTATTCATTCCTCCATTACTGTTCGACGTACAACATAAAAATTTCACAGGTTGGTCGCTTTTACTTCCTAGATGTTAAATAAGATATCGTATAAAACATTCAAAGTCTTCTGTACGGGGTTCAAGTGAGTGGTAGATTATAAAATAAATAATCATTCCCCCCCAAACCGTTTGACGTACGAAATGAGGACGTATTTTACAGGCTCAGCTGACAGTGGACTCTCCAAACTGTAAAACTTCGAATAACTTTCATTTTAAAGCCGCAGCGACGCACGGATATCTTGCTATTTTGTTATATAGTGAAACCTTTCATTTGTTGGTATCTAGGGGACGTAAGTGTTTGTCCGCTGTGTCCTTTACTGGGAAGGAGGTTGCGTAATCTAACTAGAACGTGCATTACGTGTACCTTCACTCTTTAAATGAAAATCTGGCCGCACGGTTAGGGGCGCGCAGCTGTGAGCTTGCATTCGGAACACAGTGGGTTCGAACCCCACAGTTGGCAGTCCTGAAGATACTTTTCCCTGCTTTCCGCCTTTTCACACCAGGCAAATGCTAGGGCTGTACCTTAATTAAGACCACGAGCGCCTCCCTGTGTCGGTGCGACGTAAAGCAACTTGCAAAAAAAAAAAAAAAAAAAAAAAAGGATTAAATTCTAAGTACTGTATAATACATGCTTTGAAGTTTGGAATTAAGGGCCAAGTAGAGGAATACTCTGATAATAACATTGTTATTTGTTTTACGTCCCACTAACTACTTTTACGTTTTTCGGAGACGCCAAGGTGCCAGAATGTTGTCTCGCAATAGTTATTTTACGTGCCGATAAATCTACCGACACGAGGCTGACGTATCTGAGCACCTTCAAATACCACCGGACTGAGCCAGGATCGAAATTGGCAACTTGAGCTCAGTAGACTAGCGCTCTACCACCTGAGCAACTCAGTCCGGCGAAAAATAGCATGCAATTTTATACTAGACCTTGAACAAGCTATGGATTATTTAAAGTTTACACATACGAATAGCATATAGTCCCCTTAAAAGTGTTGGTCAGAATTGTTCTTCGGCTACACTTTGCACTAATCATTTTCTGTTGAAAAGTAGTCTACAACTGTTGAATCAATTCAAGAGCTTCAGCATCACTACGATTGAATACAAATTTCCTCATCTCTACTGATTTATAGCCTAGGTTCTTTTTACTGAATTTGCGTAGACAAATGCCTTTTTTTATATTCCCCTTCACTCTCACTACCAGCATAGCGTATGGATGCTATCAGTACACTCGTTGTTAGATTTTTGTTCATACATCCTTTACAATCTTATTTATTTCTGTACAGTCCTCAAAACTACGTTTCTTTTAAAGTTTTGTAACGCACAGTACAGTTTAGTAGGTCTCGAAATCCCAGTTCTGTTCGTAGTCAAGAGATAAATCAAGCTTTAGCAGGCTCACAAAGCTGTCCATGTCCGTAACCGAGAGTTCATTTTATAATTATTTCTATATTTTCTCCGTAAGAAGAGGTGAATTTTAAGAGACGTCCTGGTATTGGAATTTTATTTCATGCGAATTCTTTAACGACATGGAATCAGGGAAACGGAACTGTCACACTTAAAACACCCTTAGATTCCAGTGGCTTTAGCCGGGTTCGAAAATGCTGAGGAACAGACGGACAACCACTTACGTACTGAACACCGAAGTATGTTGCAGTCATACTGACGAAACTCATCTCCATTGATATTGTCTTATTTACTATGGTGACTGGTGGTGAGCAACATGTAGGCAGCTTTGTAGACCATAGGCTACTACGTGTGTCTTCATATTAGCCACCCTTTGCGACATATGGGGACGCGGATATACTCACAATTCACAATATAGTATGCCTACCACGCTCGGTTACAAGGGGGAAGCCACAGGCATTTTCAGACATACCCACCAGAGAAACTAGGAAACCATACGGGTAAACAGTGCCTGGATCCTCATACTAAAAACTACAAAACTAAAGAAGCCAGGCGGGCGCAGGAACACGGAACACGGGTAGGTACCACAGTAGACTGACCAGCGTTGACTCTCTCGGCACAGTAAAATTTCGAATTGTACAGAGAGCATTTTGCCACCCCTACATCACAATATAGTATGTAGCCTATTTTATTATTATTCATATTATATGGTATTATAACATTGTATGTTTAGGTGTTTGTTTGTTTGTTTGCTTGTTTCAGAGATACAACAGCGGAACCCATAGCCTGCACTTTTCAAGTACCTAATCTTAATATTGTTCGTCGAATTTTTACCCTACTGCCTTAGCTCTAATTACTGTGACAAGAGTGTATCACTGTAACGAGGTCCTCGAAAGGCAGAAGATAGTCCCTGTACCCTTTGCTCCATATTCTCCTTTCTCCGCACACGAAGTCTTGGTACCAGGGACCACAGGCTGCTGGGGGGTGAAGTTGCCCTGTAACTCCTCAGCCGCGATGACACTGGACCCGTGCAATGAGCTCCCGCATATTCAGTACTTTGCATTGGAAATGAATATGACTCGGGTATGACGCATACTCCTAATTAATACAACCTCCAGACTATCCAGACCACATCTTTGCATGTGCAAGTACTATCAACAAACCACCAGGTTTTATTTACTCTGTAGGCAACTTTCTATTTCCGCCAATGTGCTATTTCCCTCTTTCTTCATTATCCCTACCTGGTAACATGGGGACAAAAACAATAAAGGCAATCTTTAATCCAGCTATTCAATACATAAATTTCCACTTATAGTGGTTACATAAACATAATATCATTTAAATGGGACATGTTTCGCCCTCAATTCAGGGCATCTTCAGCCTAAAAACAATCTTCAAGAGTACACCTTATATTAATATCGAAGCTAAAAGTTTAGCCAGTTACTAAAGTTCAGTATATAAAAATGTGAGAAATGATACATTATACAAACATGTTGATGGAAACACTGTCAATGATTAAACCATAAAAATATTTTGTCAGAGACTAAAACTTATCCTGTTACAAAATTTCTAATTAAAACGGTTCATTAAAATTAATGTATTGAATAGGTGGATTAAAGATCGCCTTTATTGCTTTTGAACTATAAATTTTCAATACGGACCAAAAATGAGATTTATAACATGTAACATGGGGACAGCCATAAGCAATACCTCACCCTCAAGTGTTTTTGTTCTTAGATTTAACGGCATGAAGGAGGCGCTGCAGATTTTACCGAGCTCGATAGCTGCAGTCGCTTAAGTGCGGCCAGTATCCAGTATTCGGGAGATAGTAGGTTCGAACCCCACTGTCGGCATCCCTGAAGATGGTTTTCCGTGGTTTCCCATTTTCACACCAGGCAAATGCTGGGGATGAACCTTAATTAAGGCCACGGCCGCTTCCTTCCCACTCCTAGCCCTTCCCTGTTCCATCGTCGCAATAAGACCTGTCTGTGTCGGTGCGACGTAAAGCAACTAGCAACAACAACAACAACAGATTGTTTTGGCACCCACTCACCCCTTAATAACAAGAACAAAATACGTAGCTTCAGTTTACTACTGACCTTCGGAGAGAGTGAACCACTGAAAATGCTGGAACCATGGCCATAACTCCAGGAAACTCCAACCATCATCCTGAAGCTGGCCTTGGAAGCCTTGTCTTACCGTACCGTTCGCATTGTCCATTGTGGAGTCTGCCTATTTCTCGATGCCGTATAAGAATGGTGTTGGATTGATATTGTAACTTCATTTTACTTTTAAACTCCTTTTGACATGAAAATATACCGAGCTCTCCTCGCCCTTTCCTATCCCATCGTCGCCATACGACATTATAAAAAAGGCATGAGATTAAATAAAATAAACATAATACTAATTATCAAAAAAGCCAGCAAATTTGGACACGGGAGTTCATCAAAACGAATTCCACGAATTTAATTTCAATAAAGCATGATAATTCTCTCCTCTTTTTGGGCGTGTAGATGAGACTATGTTCTGGTACATCTAATTCGGGTCTTACCTAACCCTATGAAAACGACTAAAGGTGTGGTAACTGCACCAAGGTTATATACCTGAAATGACTCCTCCACACTGACTTGAATTAAAATTGCACTCTTATTATAACAATATCCATGGATACACGTTTCATCAACATACATACATCTACAAACAAAAATCTACCCTACACAAATAAACCAAAGACTGGAAAGCTTTCCTTCTAACATTTGAACTTAAGTTTTCTACCTTTCCCGGCCTTTTCCCTGCTACCTACAGTAGGTCAGCACTCTATGGATTTAGCCAGGGGGGTTACGAAAGTGACACGGGCTCGCCTGCCAAAATAAAAATTCTGGCCTCTTCAGATACAATGTATATTTTTTTGCTAGTTGCTTTACGTCGCACCGACACGGATAGGTCTTATGGCGATGATGGGACAGGAAAGGCCTAGGAATGGGAAGGAAGCGACTGTGGCCTTAATGAAGGTATAGCCCCAGAATTTGCCTGGTGTGAAAATGGGAAACTACTGAAAACCATCTTCACGGCTGCCGACAGTGGGGTTCGAACCCACTATCTCCCGGATAGATACAATGCAAAACCTATGAATGACTTAATATAAATTTAATTACAGCAGGTAGAAGTAATGCGATATATTGTCAAGTTATCTGAAATTATCAATTATCAAAAATAATGTTTAAGGGGTTTTATTTGAGTGCCTGCGTGGTTTCACGGCTAAGCTACTGAACTGCCAGCCATGAACCACTTACATGTTCGTAAAAGCAAAGCAAAGTCATCTCCGTACAGGCCATGAAGGCCCTTGGAGGGGTGGAAGATAAAGACTTCCACTATCTGTAACCTCGGCCCTTGATGGGGTAGAGTGGTTAGCTCTATGCCCGGCAGCCTTTGCCCCCAGGAATTAGCCTGGTACTAATTTTTTGTGTAGGCTGAGTGAACCTCAGGGTCATGTGCACCTCCGGAAGTGGACATCTCGTTTCGCAACACCGCGACAAGTTCCTCAGAAAATACCTGCACCAAATTATTTGAAAATGAGACCGAGAAAGTGGCCGCGTAATTTGGGTCCGTAGCTATCAGTTTGCATTCGGGAGATAGTGGGTTCGAACCCCACTGTCGGCAGCCCTGAAGATGGTTTTCCATTGTTTCCCATTTTCACACTGGCAAATGCTGGAGCTGTACCTTACCTAAGGTCACGTTTCGCTTCCGCCCCATTCCTAGAACCTTCCTATCCTATCGTCACCATAAGACCTATCTGTGCGGTGCCACGTAAAGCAAATTGAAAAGATTACAGCAATGAAACTTGGGATTCGAACCAACGTCCTTTCTGGCGAGCCTTGCACGCCTTTACCGCCTCGGCCAGGCAGCTCCTCTTACATGCTCGTACTTAACTTTAATTGTTCATTTTCCAATAACTTCGGAACTTTATAACCGGTTTTATTCGATTGAAACACAAAAAAATATACGAACAAAATTAAGTGAAAAACTGTTCAAATAAAGTTTTAACAATATTAGACCGCACAACTGATAATCCTATTATTAACTTCACGCAAAGTGAGCTCATTCGAAACTGAGTTGACTGATTGTTAGTTCATCAACTTCTTATTGGCATCATACACTGTTCTCGAATAAATGTGTGACAAAAGTTAAATGATCTGCAAAATGCTTGCATAATACTACTATCTAAAGAGCACTACATATCAAGTAAGTATCATTTCCTAACTAACGTATGATATTTTGGTATCAATTTTCATTGCTGTATTTTTTTTTCCAATTTGCGAAAGTATTTTTTTACAGCTGTGTTGTGTTACACTCAACGTAGTGCAATCAAGTGGCAATTCCTCTACCTACAAATTGTAAGAGAAAAAAACTATTTCCACTGATTGAACAAAACCGCCCAGACGATTTTCGTGCAGAGAGACATTAGGCTACGGTATATTATTTTTATTTTTTTGCTAGGAGTCTGCGTGGGCCCTTAAAAGAGTCCTCTTCACAAAACCTTTCAAACAAAACAAAACAAAATTGAAATCCGACCATCCGAAGCTGGGACCCCTTAAAGACCCAGGCCCACCTGTATTGCAAACCCTACAGGTCACTGGATTTAGCCCAGTTTTACGGCCGGATCCCTTTCCTGCCACCAATCCTATGTGGAGGGATATATTCACAATTGTGTGTTTCTGTGGTGGTCTTTGTTAGGTAAAAGTCGCTGAGTTGGCCGTGAATCGAACCCCGGGTCTACGAATAACAGGCCTTATTCATAAATTATCCACCAGTGATCAGCAAATATAAAATTATGACAACGATTTATAGATGATTCCATGACATAAGCCATTGCTCCGAGTATTTCGATTGGCGAATTTGAATTGGAAAAATAAATGCTGTGTTACTTGGGACGTTATAAGCATGCTTTCAGTGGAAATATGTTAGTTTACAACAAGGAATTGAGTGAAAATAGTTTGTTCGCACTGGGACTCACCGTTAAGTCAACAATATTTTTATTACACAGTGTTTGTGGTTATTCTATTTTGTAAACATTGACTTCGTTTCCCTTTGGGACCCAAGAGAGATGATTTTAAGTAGTCTTACAGTGTTTCAGTGTGTGTTTATGCCTAACCAATATTCGTATCGGATTAATGATTTCACATAATTGCAAACTAATTGAAGAAAACTTATTTACCACTAAAAAAAAAATCCTGCAATACCGGAACATAGTAATGATGGACGATATTTTTGATATAAATCTGATTGTAACTACACATTTGGCAAAGCAAGCAAAGCCATCTCCGTACAGACCACGAAGGTCTTAGAAGAGTGGAAGGTACCGGTTTCTGCTTTTCCTAACATCGGCGCTAAGTGGGATACAGTGGTTAGCCCTATGTCCGCCCGCCTTTACTCCCGGGAATTAACCTGGTGCAGGCTGAGCGAACCTCAGGGCCATGTGCAGGTCCAGAAGTGGAAATCTCGTTTTAAAAAGTATTTTCGATTTCCTGCCGGGTGTACCGAGGGCGCTTTTACCACTCCCGCTACAGAAATCGTAGGAATTTGGGGGAATCATAATTTAATTTTCATAATCCCCTAGTACTATGGGCTCTGAGGGGCATTTGGCCTACCAAGCGACCGCTGCTCAGCGTGAAGGCCTGCAGAATTATGAGGTGACGTGTGGGCAGTGCGACGAATCCTATCGGCCATTACTGTTAGCTTTCTAGACTGAGACCACCAACTCACTGTCAGATAGCTCTTAAATTGTAATCGCGTAGGCTTAGTGGCTTTTGAACTAGCCCTCAGGTCCAGATAACAATCACTATCCAAGCCACCGGAAATCGAACCCCGGGCCTCCGGGCAATAGGCAGGCACGCTACTCTGATACCACGGCGCTGGCTTATTTTGGATAATGCCGGGCGAGTTGGCCTTGTGGTTACGGACGCGCAGCTATGAGCTTGCATCCGGGAGATAGTGGGTTCGAACCCCACAGTCCTGAAGATGGTTTTCCGTGGTTTCTCATTTTCACACCAAGCAAATGCTGAGGCTGTACCTTAAACAAGGCCACGGCCGATTCCTTCCCACTCCTAGGCCTTTCCTATCCCATCGTCGCCATAAGACCTATCTGTGTCGGTGCGACGTAAAACAAATTATTAAAAAAGAAGTAATTTGGATAATAACTGCTATTATGAAACAAGTAGTAAAATGTGTGTGCTAAATTTACCTGACTGTCTGTTTAAACATTTTAATAACAATCTGTGGAAGTTATAGCTTGCATTCGGGAGATAGTTGGTTCGAACCCCACCGTCTGCAGCCCTGAATATGATTTTCCGTGGTTTCCCAATTTCACACCAGGCACATGCTGGGGCTGTACCTTAATTAAGGCCACGGTCACCTCCTTCCCACTCCTAGTCCTTTCCTATCCTATCGTCGCCATAAGACCTATCTATGTCGGTCCGACTAAAAGCAAATTGTAAAATTGTAATTTTCACTTATACATTTTTTATTTTTGAAAATATATCATTTTTTTCGTTTTCTAGTGGTTTATGCTTCAAAAAGTTCTTTTTCATTAACATTTTTAAAAAAGCTCCACAAAAAACATTTTGTCTTCACGGTATACTAGTAAGTAGTTTATTTTATTTTATCCTCTAGGTGCTCAGTTCCCCATGTTAAGCCAAAAACGTTAATATTTAAATATGTGTTTTAAGTATTTTTCAAAGATTTAGTATATCATAGGTAATCAGCCATATGTTTCCATAAGAACATGCAGTGGTGAAGGGTTAAAGAGATCCCGTAATTACATATTCAAGAGGACCACTTCCACATCCAAATGCTCAGTTAATTATAGACACACCTACTGATACAGATGCCACAGACAGACTTCTTATGCACTAAGACATAAACAACAACAATAACTTATCGTTGGACCTTTAGATAATACAATGTTATGCCAACGGAGCGTAGCAATTTGGAAATACGATACAAACACAACATCTTTCCGGAATATGTGTAGGCCTAAGGGAATGGGGAACTAAAGGTAGTTGCATGATTCGAATATAAGATCACTAAACAGTCAGCCGGGAAAGTTGGTGGATTTGTCACTTTCTATCCCACTAGCATCTGTACTAATTGACGTGTTAGGTTTTGTAAAACTACAGCAGTAATGCTTGTAGCGGATGTGAGTAGGAGTAGAAGAGACAGAGCACACGTCAATTAACAATAGTCAGTCAGTGTAATGTTATTGTTGATTAGCTCCTGGGGCTCATACTGGGGAATAGTTGTAGCTTGTCGACCTCGGGATCCTGAGATCGCAGGTTCTAAACTGACGGAGGTACTATTTCCTAGGTTATTCGCAACTATGCCAGCCAGCGTTTTCAAAAACGCTGTTACAACACAAAATATTCAAAATTAAATATACAGTAAGTTGTGATTCAAATATTTCTAAATAAAGCTGATAGTTTTCAAAAAAATCAGAAAGAAAATATTTTCAACCCCAACCCTCTCTAGATCCCTTTTCAATATCGTAATAACAATCTTTTCGGAATTTGCTTTACGTCGCACCGACGCAGATAGTTCTTATGGCGACGATGGGATAGGAAAGGCCTAGTAGTGGGAAGGAAGCGGCCGTAGCCTTGTTTAAGGTACAGCCCCAGCATTTGCCTGGTGTGAGAATGGGAAACCACGGAAAACCATATTCAGGGCTGCCGACAGTGTGGTTCGAACTCACTATCTCCCAGATGCAAGCTCACAGCTGCGCGCCCCTAACCACACGGCCAACTCTCCCGGTAAGCAACAATCATCCCACCATTTAAGTTAATACAATTGCAAAATATATGCTGATATTCGTAACAGTTTGCTCAGTCGTTTTCACGTGATATTCGAACAAACAAACAAACAAACAGACAGACAAAAATTGAATTGCTGGTATGTTAAATTTTTATATGACATGGAAAGGCATTTTTATCAAACAAAATTACATTTTCATAATGTTTATTTATTTATAGTAGATATTAATTATCATAGAAGCACAACCTTTTATATACTTCCACGTCTCGAGATGCTCAGAGAGGATGGACCAGTGCAGGAAAATATGTTCCCACGATTCCCTCATCTCACTTCCGTTGTTGCTCCCTCTTCCATAATCTTTTGTACAAATATCCTGAGCAAAGAAAGATATGTTACTGCGACAAAACATACAGACCTTTCATTCCTTTGGCGGTGTGTGCCTGTATTACTCTTCTCTTAAAGGGAGAACGCCAAAATCCTCACAAAACGCAGGAAAATAGCCTATTTCTGTCAAACAGTGGTTCGACATATGTAATAGAAATATAAAATAGGGAAAAAACACTTCATGATGATCGCCTACCCCCAGAAGACGCCACAAGAAGAAGAAGAGAAAGAAGAAAAAGAGGAAGTGTGGGAATGAGCGAGTTGCTGCGCGGTTTGCGTCACGTAGTTATCAGCTTGCATTTGAGAGACTGCCGGCAGCTCTGAAGATGATTTTTCATGGTTTCTCATTTTCACGGCAGGCAAATGCTTGGGCTGTACCTTAGTCAAAGCCACGGTCGATTTATTCCCACTCCCAGCCCTTTCCTGCCCCATCGTCGCCATAAAACCTACCTGTGTCGGTGCGACGAAAAACAAATTGGAACGACAAAAAAGTGTGGAATTTGTAATAAGTTCGTTGTAGATATTATCAAAAAGGAAAAATGAAAAAAATGAAATAGGTTTCTCCAGACTGATTTCTAAAACACAATTCTACAGTATTACTACTAGTAGCTCATGCTTTCAAGTAAGGGTTTATGCATTCATTTTTCCAAAATGAAAATGTCATGAAAGTTACAGTGGAATTACACAAGTAGACGAATAAGCTTGGGTGGACCTTTCAAAGGTAGGAAAGGTCATAATAAGTGAAGATAAAGTTGGAATTCAAGAGGACTGATTGAGACAAATATTCATTTATAGGAAGTGGAATTGGGGAATGGAATAATTTCTCAAGGGATGTGTTCCATAAATTTCCAAGTTCTTTTAAATCATTTAAGAAAAGAATAGGTCACAACTGAGAGGGAATCTGCCACTTGGGCAATAGTCCTAATTGTATATAAATGATTACTGATTGATTCATTGTTTGATTGATCAACTGATTGATTGATTGACTGACAACATCTTCCAACCCAAGGAACTATGTAAATCTCGTTTCACCGAGCTCGATAGCTTCAGTCGCTTAAGTGCGGCTAGTATCCAGTATTCGGGAGATAGTAGGTTCGAACCCCACTGTCGGCAGCCCTGAAAATGGTTTTCCGTGGTTTCCCATTTTCACACCAGGCAAATGCTGGGGCTGTACCTTAATTAAGGCCACGGCCGCTTCCTTCCCACTCCTAGCCCTTTCCTGTCCCATCGTCGCCGTAAGACCTATCTGTGTCGGTGCGACGTAAAAACAACTTTAAAAAAATCTCGTTTCCAATTCCTTTGCAAATCGTATGGTTGCTTCGCGGAATCCAAAAAAACTGAAGAAAAAACATGTTTTACCTATGCACTCTTCTTTTACACATCTGATTTTCTTTAAAAGTCAGGTATCGTCGACTCAGAGCGAAATGCATTCGGAGCCAGGCTACTCGGCGCTTTGGAGGGGTGAGAGCAGCCCACGGAGGAACTGAGAGGAAGTTCAAGACTGAAACGCAGTGGACATTCATGTTATTCTCACACTACGCCATATTTAAGCCCAGTCGGCACATAAGATTTCATTCACCATGGAAGAGCTCTGCGCAAAAAAGGAAACCATATCGACATTTATGTTTCTTTAAGAAAAGTAAGTACAAATTGTATTTTGATCAAATAAATACAAGTGTCCCAAAAACCTTGGTTTGTAAACTTATTCTTTATGCTATCCTTCTTCAGCTGAGTTGTAAAGTCTGCGCGATAGCCATGACCTATAAGGAGTCAAGTCTACATGGTCTGACATCGTGGTTAGCAGGTTCCAGTCACGTGTTGGATAAAATTTCACCATCAGAATGTTAGCCGGCAGGGTAGGGGAGGTGGCGGTATACACTATCGTGCCAGAAGCCTGGATTCAATTTCAAACCTCTCCGCAGTGTTCATATGGTGCTGTTGATGATGATTCGTCCGTCGGATGGGAACGTAAAGGTTTGGGAAGACCCCTTGGTGTTGTTCGACAGAAGAAGGCTACGTGCCAACACCCTCTTCCTACCTTATTATCATAATCCCATATCCAGACACGCAGGTCGCCCATTGGAGTCAAATAAAAAGACCTGCACCAGGAGAGCCGAACATGTCCTCGGATTCTCTCGGCACTAAAAGTCATATGGTAAATACGAGTAAATAAATAATCCTCATGTTCACATTGCTTTAATAAGGAAGGAGACAATTTCCTCGTCATTACTTAATAGGGGAGACAGCCCCGTAACTTGTTTCTTTCCATATCTGGACCAGTAATTAAATTTTATATACCAGCTCTGCGATTATTCTATTTACAGAGAGACGTCTGAAGTCAACCTTAAATTTATTAACACTCCACATGTACTGTTATTAAAGGTCATAAGTTTATGGGAATGGTACGATTTCAGAAATTACGTGAGTTGAATCCATCGTTCATCGAACCAACACAGACAAGAGCATCAGTCGTCTGCAAAATAATGATGCCGTCAAAGGTAAGAAGTACAACAATCAGGGAGTTACACTACTGTAATTTTATAACCTTTCTTTCAGCTCCGACGTTGTCCGGATCCATGGCTAAATGGTTACCGTGCTGGCTTTTGGTCCATAGGGCTTCGGGTTCGATTCCGGGCTGGGTCGGGGATTTTAACCTTCACTGGTTAATTCCGATGGCTCGAGGGCTGGGTGTGTGTGACATCTTCAGCATTAGAATTCGTCATAGGTAGGATCCCATTCTAACATACGCGCAGGTCACCTTAAGGTGTCAGCTCGAAAGACCTGCACCAGCATCTTCGGAGGCCACAAGCCATTATCAATATTAGCTTCGACGTTCTATTTAAAGTAAGATTTTGTGTGACTCAAACACAGATATTATGTTATTTCAAACTAGGTTCATTCATTGTAATTTTTGTCTAAATAATAATAATAATAATAATAATAATAATAATAATAATAATAATAATAATAATAATAATAATAATAATAATAATAATAATAATAATAATAATAATAATAATAATAATAATAATCGTATGGCCTCAGCTACCGTGTGCAAGCATTTTGATTAGACGCCATTTAGGCCGATACGCTACCTCTGATCTTTCTTTCTTTCCTTTTTAATCCGTTTACCCTCCAGGGTTAGTTTTTCCCTCGGACTCGGCGAGGGATCCCACCTCTACCGCCTCAGGGGCAGTGTCCTGGTGCGTAAGGCTTTGGGTTGGGGATAAAACTGGGGAGGAGCACCAGTACCTCGCTTGTTATGCTGAACAGGCGCCTTGTGAAGGGACGGGAAGATTGGAAGAGACAGACAAGGAAGAGAGATGGAAGCGGCCGTAGCCTTAACTTAGGTACCTCTCCCGTGGTTTCCCATTTTCACACCAGGCAAATGCTGGGGCTGTACCTTAATTAAGGCCACGGTCGCTTCCTTCCCATTCCTAGGCCTTTCCTGTTCCATTGTTGCCACAAGACCTATCTGTGTCAGTGCGACGTAAAGCAACTAGCAAAAAAATGTTAGGTACCATCCCGCCATTTGCCTGAAGGAGAAATAGGAAACCACGGAAAACCACTTCGAGGATGGCTGAGGTGGGAATCGTACCCGGACCTCCGGGGGTGGCAGGTAATTGTACTAACCACTGCACCACAGAGGCGGACTACCACTGATCCACGGTATAATTTTCACCGAGAGAGACACCTGTCGCTAAGTGGTCGAGAGATTTATTGGCCTGTCACGTGTTCTGTAAACAATTGAGCCGCAGGCGTACACGTGTCCTCCAGACCTGAGGCTGATTGTCACGTCAAGAATATCTTCCCCTCTAAAGCTACTTATAGCTCACTACTACAACATGGCGGAATGCGCTATCGGCCACAACCACTATACAAGCAGAACGCTTCCGGCAGGAACTTCCTGAAATATCTGACTCGGAGGAAGAGAAACACCAGTCAAGCTTAGAAAGAAAAGAGAAACAAATTAATTGGTACAGATAACTGTCGACAAGAAAGCATAAATAAAGGCATATTGGAAGAGTCATCAAAGTAGGGAGCCATCCTTCCGGTAATGATCAGAACTGAGGGTGTGAATCCTATTATTTAATTCACTGATCAACCATGCCCGTATTCAATTTCAACAAGAAAACTTCAGAAATATAATTTGACAGATACATTTCAAATCATATCTCTTCTTATTACTCTAAACTTTTCACATATTAGCCTCTCTTGACGTACAAGTAATCTTTCCTTTATATTCTTAAACTTTTGCATCAATCTTCGTACATCATATCAACATTTATTCTGTCTGTTGTCGTTTCCATATCTCGTGTTACCCTAACTCATTATGACAACGTATCACCTATGTCTCATCTACTACATATGTCACCTACATAGATATTTATATCCAGCATATAAATGCTTGTCCGCCTCTGTGGTGTAGTGGTTAGTGCGATTAGCTGCCACCCCCAGAGGCCCAGGTTCGATTCCCGGCTCTGCCACGGAATTTGAAAAGTGGTACGAGGGCTGGAACGGGGTCCACTCAGCCTCGGGAGGTCAACTGAGTAGAGGGGGGTTCGATTCCCTCCTCAGCCATTCTTGAAGTGGTTTCCGTGGTTTCCCACTTCTCCTCCAGGCAAATGCCGGGATGGTACCACCTGGGCGAGGTACTGGTCATCCTCCCCAGTTGTATCCCCCGACCCAGAGTCTGAAGCTCCAGGACACTGCCCTTGAGGCGGTAGAGGTGGGATCCCTCGCTGAGTCCAAGGGAAAAACCGACCCTGGAGGGAAAACAGATTACGAACGAATATAAATGCGTAGGAGCTCACTCCCCAACGGCAGGATTTAGCAGAACCAAATAATCTTCGAAAACTTATTCTTTCTGGTCAACACGCTATCGTCCCACGCTAAAAATACTTTCTTTCTTTCTTTCTTTCTTTCTTTCTTTCTTTCTGTCTTGCCAACGGCCGTAGCCGTATTGAAACACCGGATCCCGTGAGATCTCCGAAGTTAAGCAACATTGGGCGTGGTCAGGAGTTGGATGGGTTGCCACGCGCTGTTGGTGGGGGGTAAGGGAATGGAGGAGCGGAAAGAAACTGGCCACCCTACCGCACGTAAACTCCGGCTCAGGAACACCTCTGCGGAGGTTCGGACCTGCCTTCGGGCAGAATAACCCTTACCCTACCTTTCTGTCTTCATCTCTCTCTATGTCGCTCTCTCTCTCTCTCTCTCTCTCTCTTACGCGCTCTCTGTATAACTCACAACAAGAGCTCTTGTCGTTACTGTTTTTATGGGTCATTAATATGGACTAATATCGTAAAAATCTTCAAAATCTAATGAAGATGAACCACACATTATGTGAGAGAATTTAATAACGATCCATTAAACATGCTGCAATATGTATTTTTCGTCATCAGTATCCATTAAGAACTATACTGTATATCTGTTATCTATACCCCGGAATTTCAGTACATATGAGAATGTGATTAACCTACACAAGATTCTCTCACGATTCTTCTGGTGGACATCTAGAAGTCAAAGCTTATCTTCCTTTGTTATTCACCGGCAATAAGAATCAAATATAAGGAATTCTTTGGAAATTTAAGAAATTATGTGTGGTGAATGACCCATTAAACATGATATCCCAGAAAAAATAATGAAACTGTAATGAGAGGATATTCCATATCTGTCATTTCTAAGGATCATATTTACATGTTATCTCGGACTGTAGATGTTCAGTAACCTGGTGTATTATGAAGGACAAAGGCAGGAACTGATTTTGATAACAGCCTGCTGGTGTTAGAAACAACGAGTGAACGGTAGTTATAATTTAAATTGTTTGTTTGTTTGTTTGTTTGTTTGTTTGTATATGTAGGGTAAGCTCGGGAACTAGTGAACCGATTTCAGAAATGCATTCACCATTAGGAAGCTTATTTCTTACAGTATAAATTATTATAGCCTATGTATATGATTGATTATGCTGGATTACCAGGGGTCCGACTCCTTGGCTGGATGTTCAGTGTTGAGGCCTTCGGGACAGAAGGTCCCGGGTTCTATTCCGGGGCGGGGCGGAGGTTTTAATCGCGTCTGATTAATTCATCTGGCTCGGGGACACAGTATTTGTGTTTGTCGCAACACTCCCCTCTTCATATTCAGATAATACACCATACTACCAACCACCACAGAAACACGCAATAGTGATTACGTACCTCCACAAAGTGTTCGCGTCGGGAAGGGCATCCGGCCGTAAAACGATTCCAAGTCCCCAAGTTCGACACAATCGCACTCGCGACCACACAGGTGTGGGAAGAGCGGCAGAAGAAGAGGAATGCTAGATGGCCAGGGGGAGAAAGTAGATTTAAAATGTGGCGCAAGGCGAAAAACCTGCATCCGGGACTTTTAAAAGTGAATGGGCTGCCTAAACTATTACAAAGCAAAGTCACCTCCGTACAGGCCATGAAGGCCCTTGGAGGAGTGGAAGGTAAAGGCTTCCACCATTGTTAACTCGACACCTGATGGGGTAGAGTGGTTAGTTCTACGCCCGGCCGCCTTTGTCCCCAGAAATTAACCTGGTACTCATTTTTGGTGTAGGCTAAGTGAACTCAGGGCCATATACACCTCCGGAAGAGAAAATCTCGTTTCTTAAATTTTACGACTTCCTGGCGGGGATTCGAACCCGCGTCCTTCCGGGCGAACCGAGCACGCCTTTACCGCCTCGGCCAGGCAGCCCCTTAAACTATTACAGACACATCAAAATTATGTGGATAACATTTGTAGTTCCTAATGAAATAAATAAAAAAAAAGTAAAAACAGTTTATAGCCCCAGTGCGGCTTTGGGCTTGGAATACCGCACTTCTAGTCCTTTATAACCAACTATCATAAATACGCTCATATCCTATCACGCAGTGTTTAACAACAGTTTGCCAGACACCAGTAGTGGAGAATCTTTGAAAACTTCGTCATAGTTACTTGACTGTAGCACAGTCGTGTAACTTAATTTGTATTATCTGCAAAACCCTACGTAAGTCGATCAACTAGAGTTGTTGTAGGGAGTGTTTACAAGCTGTTTCGCGCTGAATAATTACGTGCGATGAACATATTTCACTACGACTGCGAGACGTTTGGAAAGGCCGTGTCTTTATTTACCTGGATAACAGAGTTCGTTTGGGACAGTCAGTTTAAAGGATCGTGTGTTGGTTTACCCGAATAAGATATATCGTTTAGGGCGTTCAGTTTAAAGGATCGTGTGCTAGTTTACCTGAATAACAGAGAAAACTCTAGCCTAGCTGTGAAATGGGAGTTCCTGCTATAGAACACATACTGAGTACCGATATAATAATGTTATTGGCTTTAGTCCCACTAACTACATTGTTACGGTTTTCGGAGACGAATTGAGATCTATTAATTTCAATTGTGCCGTATATTTTTAATTTTTGAGTTTAACATTTCTTTGAAAGTTTTTCTTTCTAGCGCCTCAACAATGCTTTTATATTGTGTACGGTCACAGAACTAGTTCACGTCATATTCATAAATGTTCCACAGACGTCGTCTGGCTATTTGTCTGAACAGTCAGCGTAGAGGTGTAGACCTTTCTTTCGAGGCATGTGGTGGTTAAACGGTAAGTCATGTCACAAAACAGATGGCACGATCTACGTTCAATTTGGGGTGATCTACAACTTCGGTCCTATGAAATTTTGTCGTATCTCTCTCCTTCATACGTAAGATTAGGCTGTATTTCTCGATTATACGTAAATTTTGTGATTTTTATACGTATATTTCATCGTATGACACACTTATAATAAACATATAGTCATCAAATTTGGCATGCACACTGACAAGACCGATCACCATATGAGAGATAAATTTCATGATTCTAGCTTTCACATAAGTATGCGAAAAGTAATGTGTTAAAAATGTACCCAAATTTCACCCTATTCAAAGTTTCTAACTCATTCTAACCCGTAAATATGGGAGATGTGAGAAAAAATATTTTAGGAACAAATACGTAGAATGACAAAAGGGGCGTCTGATGGCGCAAACCGTTTGCCGATATCATGTACCGTTTCGGAGCAGTAAATGTCGAAATGAAGGTCTTCACTTATGAACGTGCCCATGCTTATCTGTCATCTCTATGTATAAAAGGCTAACTCCGACTGACTGTAATCAACGCCGAGTCAAAACTACGCGACATAAAGAAATGAAATTTTGGGGATACATTTTTTATATTACAGTGTAGGTGCTCACTAAGGGAGAATTTTTGGATATTCCGTCACCAAGTGGGTGAAAGGGGTGGGGGGGTGAAGTGATAAAATGAGTGCATCTATAGGCCTATCTCAAAACCTTAACAGTTTACAGACGTAAAAAATTGGTATTTGGAATCTACTTTCAAAATAAAGAAACACGTATTTCTTTGCCATTGATGCTTTCACGGCTCGTACTTTTAGACATGATACTGTATATGCTTTTGGGCTTATGCCGTGTCAAGAAAATAAGGTGAAATTCTCTACGTTTCGCAGAGAATTGTGCTCTGCGTCATCAGAAGAAATCTCGACTGTCCACGAGAAAGGCTTCTTTAAATTTAGACGTTATAATAATAACGTTATAAGCCCAAAAGCCTATGCAGTATCATGTCTATACGTATTTCTTTGTTTTCGGAAAATCCCCTTAAGGGGGTTGAAAATTGGTGAAATAGTGGTTGAATACCTTTCATGAGAATACTTATATCTCAGACGTGAAAATTGGTATTAGCAATCTCCTTTTAAAATAAAGAAACACGTATTTTTTTGTTTTCGGAAAATCCACATAATGGGGGGGGGGGGGTGAACAGGAGTTAAAAATGGATCAATTTTTAAAATGAGTATATCTAAAAAATGTAACATTCTACAGGCGTGAAAAGTGGCATTTGGAATCTCCTGTAAAGGAGAATAAAACGCATAATTTATTTTCGGAAAATCTACTAAAGCGAAAGTGAAAGAGTGGGTAAATTTTTAAATTGAGCATATATACAGCATAACTCAAAAACTTAACATGTTACAGATGTGAACATCTGTACTATTAATCTCCTTTAAAAATTAAGAATTTTTTGTTTCCGGAACAACCACTTAAAGCTGGGGGGGGAGGGGGTGAAAATGACTGTAAATTGGGTTTAATTACTTTTATTAGGATACTGATATCTCAAAAACGGAAGAAGTTACAGTCATGAAAATTTGTATTTGGAATATTCATTAAAAATAAAGAAACAAGTATTTTTTGTTTTCGGAAAATCTGCTTAAGTGTGCTTGAAAAGAAGTGAAATAGCGGTTGAGGTATGTTTATTATCGTAACGACCGGTTGTCTGTACACTGATTATTTTGGTGAAATTTTCGTACAGTTATCCGTTTCAGGTGTAATAATGACTATCTGTATATATTTTAGCCTTCGTTTCCTAAAAGTCGTCATTTTTACCCTTCTCCCCAAAATCAAGCTGGCGGCACACAATCTGCCAGACGAGCTAAAGAATAAATTGAAATTTGGCAAAATTATAGGTTTTGGCCTGTAACCGAAGCAGACATTTCAAGATGTTGAAATTATTCACTTTTTACCCCCCGGAAAATATCGAAATATGGAGGCAATTTTAATGACGGTGCAGACCTTCGTTTCGATGTTTTTCGTGGTTAAACGGTAAGTCGTATCACGAAACGGATGGCACAATCTCCGTTCAATTTGGAGTGATCTACAACTTTGGTCCTATGACTTTTTGTCGTATCTCCATCCGTTTGATTTGGCTGTGTTTCTCGATTGTACGTAAATGTTGCAGTTTTTACACGTATGATTCATAGTTTGACACAGTTATAGGAAAGACAGAATCATCAAATTCGGCACGAAAATTGGCCCTCCTAGTAGCCATATGCGAGCCAAATTCTGTGTTTCTAAATGTCGCATACGTATCCGAAAAGTATAGCGACCTAGAAAGGGTGAGTCTGCCATTATAATTAATGCTTCACAAATCGATAGTGACTGTCATCAGGAGGGCGTCTGCTATTGTAATCAATACTCCCCCCCCCCCACCAATCGACTTTGACCGGAAGTAGGAATGGGGTCCTTCTCCAACTCCTGTGCAACTGGCATTAATAACGGGGCCTACCATTGTAATGAATAATCCCTTCCCGATTTGACTGGCAGAAGGCAAGGGAGCATGCAATTTTCTTCAAAATTCCCCTATCCGATTGGTCTGGAAGTAGGAAAGGGGGCCTGCCATTGTAAAGAAAACTCCCCAAATCAATTGTGACCGCATAGTAGACAAGGAGGCCTTCTATTAGAATGAAAACTTCTCAACTCGATTGTGAATGGCAGTAGGCAAGTGAGCCTGCCGTTATCATCACAACTCCGCAACTCGCACTTTACATTGGAAACAACGTATGGGAGAGAATATATTACTCCTCCAAATAGGGTTGCTTCATGAAGGGTGTAGGCCGTAAAACTGGGCCAAGACTTCATGTGCGACACAGTTCGCCCCCACGTTCCCACCAGAATGTGGTAAAATAGGCAGAAAAAGAAAAGAGCTAAATGACTTAATTACATAGATATATGTGTAATCGTTTAGGACACAAGTTCTGAGCGTTGTGCTGTGAGAGACTCAAACAAATAAACGATAGATAAACAAATCCCTCGCAGGTAACATTCATATCAACCCTTTCAAATGCTGTGTCCCTCTTCGCTCTACTTGCAAGAACAGCATCATATCAAAGTGGCTTCCTTATTCGTTCTGCTCGGCTATGGAATAAACTCTCACCACAGACAAAAGAACTACCAACTGAAAAATTCTATAAAGAGGCAAAAAAAAAACAACAACAAAAAAACTGTATATATAACGAAACCTTCTGTACATAACATAACTGTCTACTGTGTGAATGTTCAGTTTGCGTGGGAGGACGGATGAAAATTTATGTGATCCCGAGTGAGTGAGTGAGTGAGACAGTATGTGAGTATGAATGAGCCAGCCTAGCTGGAGAGAGAGAGAGAGAGAGAGAGGGGGGGGGGGGTTAATAATTACTTGAATGTTGAATAGGTCCAGTGAATATTATTTAAATACGGTAACTCTATATAAGAACATTCTGTAGCCTATAATTGTAATTTTTTAATATTGTAATGTTAAGTGGGGATGGAGGCACCTTTGCGTAAGTGGGACTATGCCCTTTCTCCAAACTTTATTATTATTATTATTATTATTATTATTATTATTATTATTATTATTATTATTATTATTATTATTATTATTATTATTATTATTATTATTACTTTACAGGGATAGATATCTACACTCACTCACCTTTGCTCCCGGGAATTAACCTGGTACTCGTCTTTGATCTAAGCTGAGTGAACAATTGAGCTATCTCGTTCTTCAGTAGTGGAAGACACGTTTAAAAAAATGTCTAGACCTCCTGACAGGAAGTCGAACCACGTCCTTTCTGGTGAACCGATCGTGCATGCACAGTCTCGGCCAGCTAGCCCTCTTTTCACATTTCAGTGGATTAGTGGTACTGTGTCAGCCTCTGGATCCCAAGATCGCGGGCTCAAACCCAACAGAGGTAGTCGGATTTTTGAAGAGCACGAAAAACATCGATTCGACACTCCACGTCATACTTGCCAACTTGGGCTCAGAAGGGCCGAGCTGGCAATCCTAACAAGGAGATCAGGATTAAAAGTATCTTTGAACGTCATTATGAGTCTTTAACTTGTTAATCAGACGTCAACTAACGGGTGAAGTATCCTTGAATATACCAAATACATCAAGCTTTTGTGTGTGAGATGTGTTCAGTCAAGGTACTTCCTTATACAGTGCACAAACTGCATAACCAGAATTGCTCATCTCAGTACTGTGAAGCCACTGAAACTATGCAGCACGCAACCAGAGTAGCATGAAGCAACGCCATCTCCTTATAAGCAATGAAGGCCCTACGAGGAGAGGAGGGTAAAAGCTTCCACTGTTCGTAACCTCGGCACCAAGTGGGGTGGATGGTTAGCTCTATGCCCAGCCGCCTTTGTCCCCAAGAATTGGTATAATATGCAGTTAACTTACAAGGAGTAAACCGCTTCCAGTCTTGGACTGGGTTCAATTCCCACCTCTGTCATGGAGGATGTAAATCCTTCAGTGAGATTGGGAACCATGCCAGCTTTGGGATGGGGGTAGTATGATCGCCCTTTTTGAATAAGGAGGCCCAGGTTTCGATTACTGTGTACTATATGGGTTGGAACGTAATTCACCCAGTCTCGTGTGTCCATGTACCATGAGTAAGAATTGAGTGTACTGTGCCATTTGAGGACAACTGAGGACTCTTGATAATCTTCGCAGTGGCTTTCTTCCTCTCATGCTAAAGAGATGGACACTGAATGAGACTTCGAGAATTTTGTTAGAGTGTCTCCAACCAATACTTCTTCAGAAGTTCTACCCTAACCTTACATAAGAATAAAAATAGCTACAACATCCAAGAATAAACGGCAAGAAACTGACCCACAATACCCTCTGTTTGGCCATCAAACTTGTCAGACAAAGACCTGTGTCGACGTAGCTTTTGAGGGAATAGCAGCCCTCAAGGGTTCTTCTACTCCCGGCAAAGAGATTGACATAGCAATGAATGAGACTTTGGAGAGTTTTGACTGAGCTGACTGAGAGTTTTGTCTGCGTGTCTCCACCCAATACCAATCTACCTTATGATTGGAATTACCTCACCTTACATATGAAAATAAGTAGCTGTGAACAATTTCATAATTCACTTTGTGCGAAATTTGTTCTTTTCGTCAATCATCAGTTACGGTCTTCACGAAAGGAAACTGTTTGCGCAAATCCTCGGTGAGTACGCACTTTCTTTTGGGCATTGTTAGCACTTTTCTTATAATAATAATAATAATAATAATAATAATAATAATCGTATGGCCTAAGCTACCGTGTGCAGACATTTCGATTTGACGCCATCTGGCTGTCTGCTCGTCAATTTCTTATGCACGTTAGCTATATCCACGTGATGATATGTGGCCTAAGGCTACAATCGTTACTAGGAAAAAGAAATAATTTAAATGTATCGACTACGAATCTCGAACAGGGAAATGCACTGTCTCAACACTCGACGTAGTAACCTCTGAATAAACACGTTATGCCATCCTCTGAATGTGCACAGTCAAATCATTTACATTATGTACATTGGTATGTCTATAATGTAATAACGAGTATTTTAAAGTCGTGGAGGAAAATATTGAACAATCAATTCATTTTCACATGCTGAACAAAATACGTGACACCAAGCGGGTTGCCCGTACGGTAAAGGGCGCGCAGCTGTGAGTTTGCATTCGGTAGATAGTGGGTTCGAACCCCACTGTCGGAAGCTTTGAAGACGGTTTCACGTCGTTTCACATTTTCACACCAGGCAAATGCTGGGCCTTAATTAAGGCCACGGCCGCTTGCTTTCCACTCCTGGCCCTTATCTTTCCCATCGTCGTCATAAGAACTATCTGTGTAGATGTGTAAAGCAAGTTGTAGAAAATAACGGGACATTCTGGCCTCCCAAAAAAAGGGACAATCTCGTAGATTACGGGAAGTAGGCCCTATACGAAATGTTCTTCAACATCTTCAAGAGTGAAACAGGTGTAAGGCAAGGACGCATTTTTCGCCTGTGCCATATAACGTCTACTCTGAACACATCTTGAGGAAGGTTCTAGGTGGATGGGAAGGCGCTTTCACAGTGAGAGCCAAAACAATCAGCAACGTGAGGTAGGCCGATGAAACACTCATCATAAGGACAAGTGCCTGGGAGCTGGAGATAATATTATGGATCGACTGACAAGAATGAGCACGGAGTGTGGTCTTCAGATCAACAAGATCAAAATGAAAGTCGTGATCGTGGACAGGCTGAACAACAACCTGTCACACATGAGTTTTTAACCTTAAATGGTCGATTCACCAGGCTTGGGGGCTGGGTATTTGTACTGTCCCCAACATCCCTACAACTCACACACCACACCTAACACTACTAAAACCTACAACCTGTTTTCTAGTCAATGACCGGGTCAGGGACGGGATGAATGAAGCCCCCAACTTGCGGCGAGGGTATAAATTATCCCGGCTGCCCAGGCCTGTCGCACTCTTCTGGGGCAATGATTAATGACAGACAGATGAAATGAAATGATAGTGGAGAGTGTTGCTGGAACGAAAGATGACAGGGAAAACCGGAGTACCCAGAGAAAAACCTGTCCCGTCTCCGCTTTGTCCAGCACAAATCTCACATGGAGTGACCGGGATTTGAACCACGGTATCCAGCGGTGAGAGGCCGACGCGCTGCCGTCTGAGCCACGGAGTCTCTACCTAACATGACTATCCACTAAAATAACACGCAAATTCCCATACACGTCAGGTGCCACCCACCGTCGTCGGAGGGTCTGCCTTACAAGACAGAACACCAGTATAGCAATAGCCACAATAAATAATAATCATTATTCTTAATCTTCTTCTATTATTATTATTATTATTATTATTATTATTATTATTATTATTATTATTATTATTGTACCGGACGGTACACCTCCACGCCGCTAGTTCAAATATTGCGCCAATTGAAACTCCTCTACAGGAGAAAGCCTGAACTTTAAAAAACTATATTAACTCAACTGAACCTTCTTGAAGAAATTTTGTATTCAAAATTTGTTGTCTTTACTAAAATTTTGTCTTTTATTTTTGGGTTGGCAATATTAATCCTTCCTTCCGCCAGGTTTGAACTTAGCCAACCCCGAATTTCTTTAATTAATTCTCAGCCAATCATGTATGTCTTCTTCGATATGGATATGTAGCTCTAAGCTATCCAATAAAGTTGAGGGCGTGTGTCTACTCATTCTTGAAAGGTCTCGAATTTTCCACGAGGGTATTAGAACTGCTGATTTTCTGGTCTTCTGGCCACTAGTATAACATCTAACTCAGTGTGTGGATATGTAGCAAGGGGCAGGAAGCGCCTCGTTCTTCAGACAGCAGTCCTTCTACAAGGCAATGTCCTTTTAACATCTTTATTCCTTGCTAGCTCAGCAGTCTAATTCTCGGGGAGGGTTCGAATCCTTTAATATGTAACCCATCTTTTTAAAATGTAAATTCCTTTTCTGTCTATGTAAAATCTACAAATCTCTTTTACTGTAAAGCGGGGATAGAGAGTGCTTTACCCTGTCGAGCTCCCCTTCATTTTGAAATTGAGGTGACTACGTTTTCATAACCGTTTCTTCTCTTCCTTAATGTATTAAAGTTTTCTCATACGAGTCACCTCCCTAGCTTGGGATTAGCCCCTGTATTATCGGCCTAGCGCCACATAGGTTAAAAAAAACTTTAGCGTGGGAGTGCAAGTAATCGCCTCCATTCAATTTTGTATTTGGGGCCATTTATTTAACTCGTTTTGTTTTCCTTCCCGAGAAGGCTCAGTAGATTGGGTACGAGGTACCCCTGTACCATTATATGTGTGCCTTGAGGGCAGTTAGTGTGAAGTCTGCTTATGGCCTCCTGATAGGCTTGAACTTTGAGAGCGGGTCTGCTCTTTCCTAAATTTGATCTCTGTGTGCCTCTAGAAGGCTTAACATTGTAATTAGGAGCAACTGCTCCTTGGTATGATGGTTTTCTGCCCCTTTGTTCAATTTTGTACCTTGGTAAAGTTGGGCTAATAGCTCAAGGATTGTGATTGTGGGGCTCGAAGCCCAGACCTTGTAATAATCCCCTAACACTTGTAATTTCTTTGTATCTGATTTTGGCTTGTTGTTGACTTGTTAAGATTTCAAATTCTATGTCACCATTGTTAAGTTTTGAAAATATAACCTTTGTTGAAATTTTAATTCATCTTCCGAAATTGTAGTTAGACCCATTCCAGCCCGCACCTTCTTTCACCTCTGCCTTCCACGGAAAACTCCGTAACAATTATTATTATTATTATTATTATTATTATTATTATTATTATTATTATTATTGTACCGGACGGTACACCCCTACGCCGTACTTTTAAATCTTGCGCCAAGAAAACCTCCTCTACAGGAGAAACACTGAACTTAAAACTAAACCTTCTTAATCTTTTGCTCAGAAGATGTCACTACCGTAATTTTGTGATTATGAAGTTGCCAGTACTGTGTGAATTTCAACGTACTTTGTTTTCCGTTCTTCAAGAAGTGTGGACATTCTCTCATAGATGTCTCTGCTAAAAAAACTATGATCATGCACCCTGGTGCGAAGTTAAGGAACTTTTTTGAAGAAATTTTGTATTCATAAGTTTGTCCTTTACTAAATTATGTTCATTCACTTTTGTGTTGGCAACATTGACCTTTTCTTTCCGCCAGTTTTGAATTCAGCCAATCCCTAATTTATGTAATTAATTTTCAGCCTATCACAGGTTTCTTCTTCGATTTTGTGTGTAACTTTTCATCTACCAATAAAAGTGAGAGGGTGTGGCTTGTTTATTCATGAAAGGTTTCGAACTTTCCCCGAGGGTTTATAAACTGCGGATTTTCACGTCTCTTGACCATTTGATCAACGTCTATCTAAGTGTGTGGATGTGAAGCAGAAGGCGGGAGGCGCCTCTTTCATCAGGCAGCAGGTCTTCAGCAAGGTAATGGCCGTTTAACATCTTTATTTCTTGCTAGCTCAGCAGTTTAACCCGCGGGAAAGGTCCGAAACCTTTAGCATGTAACCTACCTTTCTAAACATGTAATTTTCTGCCGGCTTATGTAAAAACGTAATTAAATCTGTAACTGTAATTCGGGGATAGAGAGTGATTTACCCTCTCGAGCTCCCCTTCATTTTGGTTTGAGGTGACTACGTTTTGGTAACTGATTTTCTTCTCTTCCTTAATGTTTTAACATTTCTTTCTTATACGGGCCCCCTCCATAGTTTGGGAATAGCCCCTGTTTCATCGACCTTGTGCCCGTTAGGTTTTAGGAAGCTACATAGAGGAGTGCAAGTATCCGCCTCCTTCCTTTTTGTCTGGGCCATTTATTTAACGGTTATTTCTTTTACTCGAAGGCCCTGTAGGTTGGGTACGAGATACCCCTGTTTCAATCGTGTCGTCTCAAAACTCGTCTCAAAACTCACGAGTTTCAATTCCAGGGAGAGGATTAGTAAGAACAAGTTTGTCTACCTGTGCCAGTCTCATAACTCACGAGCAGGGCCAGTCCTCCTTTGAATGGATAAATGTCCCCCCTATTAGTGATGGGATAATCGAATACTTTTAATAATCAAATAACTTCCATCCGATTATCTAAATAATCGAATGTATAATCAAATAAAATAATCGAATGAGTTTATATCGCTTATATCGCGCGGAATAATAGGATGCGTCATGGATATTTATTTTTCGGTTTAAGTGTGTCGGGTAGATAACCGATTGAAATAAGCGAACAGATGAACGCTTACGAAAATTAGAAATACGCCTTTTTCCAAATGAATCTCCAAATGCTGACCTCTAATATCTCTAAATAAAATGTCTTATTCAAGTAAATGCCGCCTTCTGGCCGCATACTGGAACTAAGCCCCAGTACTAACAACTGGCAGTTTCTTTTAACTAGCAGAGGACAATATACCTACTTTAATTTTATGTCGTCCGGCTGCACGCATAAATAGTGATCATGCTGGCCTTTGGTCCAAGGGGTCCAGGGGGTCCCGAGTTCAGTTTCCGGTCGGGTGGGAGATTTTAACTTTCATTAGTTAATTCCTATGGCTCGGGGACTGGGTGTTCGTGCCGTCTTCAGCATTAGACTTCATCTTCGGCAGGGCTTCATCCTCACAGACGTGCAGGTCGCCTATATGGCGTCAACTCTAAAGACCTGCACCAGACCTCTCCGGAGCCCACACGTCAGTGTTATAAATTTATGTGAAAGGTAAGAAATTCATTATATTAACTTTAAGACAACAGCAAAATATTTTTAAAATAATGATAATAATACTCCTCGGTCTCTTTCATTCACTATTATTTTTTCCCCGTGGGTTGAGTGGCAGAACAACATTCACAGCATCCCCTGCCTGTCGTAAGAAGCGACTAAAATTGGGCCCCAGGGGCTCTTAAATTATTTAAGAAAACACTAGATGAACAACTGATAGACAATCTGCTACCTGGGTGACTGCCCGAAGTCGGTGGAAAAACATGGGTTGAAGGGAAGCATGAGTCACCGCGCACTTCATCCCTCCTGCAGTCATCGCAAGCACCTGCTGTCCGGATTCGTGAATTTTGAGACTCATTAGAATGTTTGCTTTAGCTACCACTTTGTAGTCGTGAGTTTTGATACTATTCGTTACTAACTATAGCCCGTGAGTTTTGAGACTCGTGAGTTTTGAAACATAACCGTTTCAATTTGTAAGCTGGGCCATGGAAGGCCAGAAAGAGTAAGGCATTTTTGGTGTTGCCTTGACTAGGCTGGAAAAGCTGAGAGCGCGTCTGCTCTATCTAAGTATTGTAAAAGTGCCTCCAGGAGGCTTGATATTGTAAATTAGGGAGCAAGTGCTCCAGGTATTAGGGGATTTCTGCCCCTTTGTAAATTTATGCTCCTCTGTAAAGTTTGATCTGGAAGCTCAAAGATTGTAAAACTAGGGGCTGGTAGCTCAAGTGTGTTAAAGATTTGAAGTCTTGGATTTTTCTAAAGTCTTGTTTTTAATTTGCTATCACCAAGTGAGAATTTGTTAACCTTCCATTTCAGTTTAAATTCCTTCTTGACAAGTACTTAGACCCATTCACCCAGGCACCTTCTTTCACCTCTGCTGATCCACCAAACCACGGTAACCATTCTTCTTCTTCTTCTTCTTCTTCTTCTTATTATTATTATTATTACTACACATGAGTAGAGTACGGTACCTTATTTGAAGTAGTGGGGAGATTCATCTAACTGGGAACTCGAGTACTGGAATACTTAGGCTTAAGGAAACGAGCTGCTCGACTAAGCAGAGGGAGGGCGAGGAATGAGATTAATAGACGATTAAGCTTGAATTCAAGACGACAATTTGGGACAAATGTTCATTTACAGGAAGAGGAATTAGGGAGTGGAATCATTTACCAAAGGATATGTTCGATAAATTTCAAAATTCTTTGAAATCAGTTTAACAACTGATAGGGAATCTTCCACTTGGAATGACAACTCTAAATACAGAACAATGGTGACTGATGATTGATGATAATGATCTCGAACAACTGAAGCTGTTCGGATGACATCAGGAGACGCTTTGCCCTGGCCCGTGCGGCGACTGCCAAACTCAGCAAGACATGGAGGGGAGGACCATCACTAAGAATATGAAACTGAAGCTGGCAAATGAGCTGCACCGCTAACACATGGACAGTTAAAATTAGCTGGCAGGTAGAAGATAGGAGCGCTGAAAATGTGGATCTACTGTCAATCTTGCATGGATCTTGGACGGAACACCGGACCAACGCTTCGGTTCTTAAGGAGATCAGAGTGAAGGACAAGCTCAAGGAGAAGCATACTTCAGATACTCCGGCCATATTTCAAGGAGGAAGAAAGCAATGGAGAAGATAAGATTGTGGTAGTACCGAAGGTACCAGAAGGGAGACTTCAAGTGCGAGCACCTGCGAGATGGGTCGATCGCATAAGGACACTTGTTGGAAAGTCGAGGACTCGCAGCTGGCTTAAGATCGATCAGCATGGAGAAAACTTCCCAACTACTAGTGACATGTCAACCGCCCTGCCAAGGATAAAAAAAAAGGAGAGAGAGTGATACGAGTCCTAAACTAAATAGCAGTACCATCGGCTACGCCCACACCGAATTCAGAAATCGGAACACCTTTGGTAACAATCAGTAACAATAGCTAACACTCCAATAATAACTTATTTCTGATCATCTCTGTCATGTCCGACTCGTTGGCTGAATGGTCAGCGTACTGGCCTTCGGTTCAGAGGGTCCCGGTTTCGATTCCCGGCCCGGTCAGGGATTTTAACCTTCATTGGTTTATTCCAATGGCTCGGGGGCTGGGTGTTTGTGCTGTTCCCAACATCCCTGCAACTCACATAACACTATCCCCCACCACAATAACACACAGTTACCTACACATGGCAGGTGCCGCCCACCCTCATCGGAGTGTCTGCCTTACAAGGGCTGCACTCGGCTAGAAATAGCCACACGAAATTATTAATCTCTGGCATCTTTCTCCCTTAACCTCTACATCAATAAGCGTGTCGGTTCCCGTAGCCAGACAACATTACGGGTATCTAGAAGATTAGGGCAGTGTTTTCTTCCTTTTTAGAATCCCAGGCTTACATTTCCTTCGGTTCCTTCCATCTTCCGACATTCTTTTCCTTTTTAGAAACCACCTGCATCTCTGATGACTTAGCATAATTACACACAGTCTATAATAATCTGGAAGAGATATTCGTAACCTTTCAAATGGCGAAATAAATTACAAATTACAGAATTCGTGTAGTGTTGCGAGACACGATAGAAGATTCTGATTTTAAAATATACGAAATTAGAGGCTGCTCAGTTAAATGTCCAGCTTAGCAATCTTCGGTCCAGAGAGCCCTAGGTTCAATTCCGGGCAGGAAACTCGTTAATTCCACTGGCTCCAGGATTGGGTGTTTGTGTCTGAATGCAAATGTCCTTTTACAAACACTCCATTGCACTACCAGCCAGCACAGAAACATGCGTGCGAAAAGCCTGGATTAAATTCCAAACTTCCCCACAGTGCTCTTGTGGTGTGAGAGCATATGAAGCTGTTGACGGCGATTCGTCCATCGTGTATGTATGTTCAGTCTTCAGCCCTAAGGCTGGTTGGATCCTCAACAGCTCCACCATCAGCTGTCATAGATGGCCTAGGCATCACTGAAGAGGCGTACTAGGGAAATGAGGAGTGAGGTAGTTTCTCGTTGCTTTCCTCACCGGGTCAGAAGTTGCTATTACATATCAGTCTGCCAAGCCTACTGAAATGCATGCACCAACCAGCCCTATGAGCAACATTTTCACACCATTCATAGCAGGGAATGGCTGCTGAAGGAATGGCATTACTAGTATCGCTCATACCTCAGTCACTTTCATATTGTCAACGCCAAGGATAAGACAGAGACAGATCAATGAAAGTAACAAAATTGCTCTAGCCCATACCAGAAGACCTAGTGCAGCGTAAACACTAGGTCCTGAGCTCTGAGCAGACCCCTTGGGAAAGGCATCGACCGTAAAACTGAACCACATACGCATTTCCTACACAGATCACAACTAAGCCCCGCCATGGTGTGATAAAAGTGGATGATGATGATGATGATGATGATGATGATGATGATGATGACTCATCGCAGACAAGCTACGGCAGGCCGCAACTGGAATGTATCAAATGGAACACCAGGTACATCTGACAATGTCCCTCGCCAGCGAACGTCACAGGAACCTGCTGGCAGATAATGTTCACCTACACTCCCAGCACCCTGCAGGTGAGCTGTACCTACAGCAAGACAATACCATAGCTCCCGAACTGTGGCTGACTGGTTCGATGAGCACTGCACAGATGTGAAGATGCTTGCTTGGCCCTTGAAGAGCCACGATCTCAATCACAATTAGCAATCTGGGTTGCTGTCGACAGGATGTGCGTGCCGTGGACTCTGCTACGACCAGTATTTGTGGATTATGAGAGCCTACGGCTCTTTTCAGGTACACCCACGATTGAGATGAGCTAGACAATACCTTTTTTAACCACGTACCAGCCCTCCTGCCAATTTCTGGCAGTATCGGAAATCGATCTCGGGCCTCCGAAGACGGCAGCTACGACTAAAGAGGTGGACTACTGAAAACCTACAACATGTATTCCAGTCAGTGACCGGGTCAGGGATGGAATGAATGAAGCCCCTATCTTGCGGCGAGGATAGGAACTGTGCCGGCTGCCGAGGCCTGTCGCACTCCTCTGGGGCAAAGATTAATGACTGATGGATGAAATGAAATGATAAAGGAGAGTGTTGCTGGAATGAAAGAGGGCAGGGAAAACCGGAGTAAAGGAGGTGGACTATTATTTGTCGTAATTTGAGAGGGACTAAACTATTGTCAACCTGCACATGGTCGGATCGAGAAAGTCATCAGTGGTACATTTGAAGTGTAGTTGATTAATATGTTATGATCCTTCAGGATTGTAACGCTATTAGGATAACATTAGGTAAGTAGAACAGTGGCATGTATGAAAAGCATAGTTTCAACCTAATTGGTGTAGAATTACGAAGTTTAATTAATAATATACTCAGCTAAGTCAATTTTATTATTGCTACTTTTACTGGTGTATTGTTTATTCTGCCACTCTCTTCACGCCTTGTATTTCCTATACTTCACCATGTTCTTCAGGTCTTCGAAGTATGATTTCCTAGGTCTTCCTATGCATCTATTTCCCAGACATTTTGTTGTTGAACTTATATCTCAGAAAAATAAACTGGCTGCGTAATATCAGCTTCCTCTGTTCAATAGGCTCCATCATATTAAAAGCTGAATATACCGGTAGTACTTTTTCCCCGCACTCAATTTTTCACAGAAATATAATAAAAAACCAGTAAGGATAGGACCTTCAATTTTTTATGAAATGAATATAGTTATTTAGTTATTTATTAACATGTTTTTGAAAAAATGTTCATTACACTTTTACCGATTTATCCACATTAAAAAATATTGTGAAAGCCACTACGGTTTCCTCTTCAAAGCATTACGAAAAACATACTTTGTGGGATCTTCTTGTAACTGTATGGAAGTGAACTTATTTGTTGAGTTTTCGAAACTGGCGCTTGAACTTGTGCAACCATACACGAACTGCAATATCTGAATACTTCAGTTGAACAGGCGTTGCATTGCTACCCATTTGTTGAGCAGCAACGAACTCCTTGTGTGAACTCAACATCCACCACAGTAGTTCTTTATTAATGACTTATTCGTACATCATTCACGACCCCATAATTCGACAACGCAGATTTATTCAGCAGCCGAAAATAAAAGCATTGATGTAATAATATATTTTTTCATTATGGAATAACATTCAAATTGTAATCATTATCTCAATAATATCGTAAATAGCACATATCACTAAAAGTCATATCGGTATATTATATGTGAAACTGAAACTTCATTCAATTTTCTATCACTAAGTATAACCGAAACATACACTTCGGAAGTCACGAAAAATAATATTACACGATAAATTTAACGACCTTTCCTGCGAGCGCTATTACAGTCTTGATTCTTAAGACTTTCTACAATTATTTTCTAATTTTCGTATTTTTTAAAAACCCAAGTTCAATTTCTTCATTTTTTGTCCGACTTCTTGTCGAATGTCGTATGTATGTTGTATTTCCTTTATACAGAACAATTTTATACGATTTCAATCAAAAATATATAATTTGCTTTCCTCCCCAGCGAACCATGTGACCTTGCCGCGGTGGCGTCCCAATGAAGCAGATAGCAGAGCCGCAGGTGCAACCATATCGGATGGGTATCTGTTGAGAGACCAGACTAACGAATGGTTCATCGAAAGGGGGGTAGCAGCTTTTCGGAATTTGCAAGCCTTGTAATAATACTCAACATGACTTAGCTGTGTTGATACTGCTATACGGCTGAAAGCAACGGGAATCTACAGCCGTAACTAACTCCCGAGGACGTGCAGCTCTCTCTGTGTGAATGATGTACTGATGATGGCTTCCTCCTGGGTAAAATATTCTGGAGGTAAAATAGTTCCCCTTTCCGATCTCCGGATGGGGACAATACGAGAGGGGGCAATCATCAGGAAAATGACATTCTGGGACTCGGAGCGTGGAATGTTAGAAGTTTGAAACGTTGTGGGAGGTTAGAGAATCTGAAAAGGGAGATGGATAGACTAAAGTTAGATGCAGTTGGTATAAGTTAAGTATGTTGGCAAGAAGAATAGGAATTTTGGTCAGGCGACTACAGAATTATCAACACAAACTCAAACAGGGGAAATGGTTTAATAATGAATAAGAAAACGGGGCAGCAGGTAAGCTACTACGACCAGCACAGTGAAATAATTATTTTCGTCAAGATGGACACCAAACTAATGCCCACCACAGTAGTGAAGGTCTATATGCCTACTAGTTCAGCGGATGATGAAATCGAAAGAATATTATGAATAGATAACAGATTTAATACAATATATAAAAGATGACGAAAATCTAATTGTGATGGGAGACTGGAATGCAATGGTAGCCAGAAGGAGAATGCAATTCAGTAGGAGAATTCGGATTGGGACAAAGGAACGAAAGAGGAAGTCGGCTTGTTGACTTCCACACTAATCATAGTCCTTGCTAATACTTGGTTCAAACACACTAACTATGGCTGTATACGTGGACGAGACCTGGAGATACTGGAAGTTATTAAATAGACTTTTAATCATGATTAGCAGAGATTCAGAAACCATGTGTTGGATTGTAAAACTTTCCCAGGCGCAGACGTGGACTCTCACCACAACTTTTTGGTCATGAAATGCCATCTCAAGTTGAAGAAATTGAAGAAAGGAAGAAATGCAAGGAGATGGGATCTAGACAAGTTGGAAGAAAAGAGTGTGAGGGATTGTTTAAAGGAACATGTTGCACAAGGACTAAATGAAAGGATGAAGGAAACACAATAGGGGAAGAGTGGATAGGCATGAAGGGCTGCTGAAGAAATGTTAGGAAGGAAGGAAATTGATTGATGAACGACGAAAATACAAGAATGCTATAAATGAAGAGGGCAGAAAAGAATACAGGCGATTAAAGAATGAAGTGGATAGGAAGTGCAAGGTAGCTAAGGAAGAATACCTGAAGGAGAAGTGCAAGGATATTGAAGTTTGTATGCTCCTAGGAAAGGTAGATGCTACATACAGGAAAATCAAAGAACCTTTGGAGAAAGGTAATCTAGGTGTATGAATATCAAGACCTCAGATGAAAAGCCACTTATAGGGAAAGAAGACAAAGCAGAAAGATGGCAGGAACATATCCAACAGTTGTACCAAGGTAAAGACGTAGATGATTTGTTTCTGGAACAAGAAGAGGCTGTTGATGCTGATGAAATGGGAGACCCAATTTTGACGTCAGATTTTGACAGAGATGTGAGAGACCTAAATAGGAAAAATGCATCTGGAATTTATGACACTCCCTCTGAATTACTGACTGCCTTAGGAGAAACCAGCATGGCAAGGTTATTCCATATAGTGTGTAAGATATATGAGACAGGAGAAGTGCCATCCGATCTTCGGCGGAATGTTGTTATACCTATTCCCAAGAAAGCCGGTGCGGACAACTGTGAACCTACCGCACCATTAGTTTAGTATATCTTGCTTGCAAAATTTGAACACGTATTATTTACAGAAGAATGGAAAGACAAGTTGAAGCTAAGTTGGAAGAAGATTAATTTGGCTTCAGAAGAAATGTAGGAACACGTGAAGCAATCCTGAATTTACGTCTGATTTTAGAGGATAGAATTAAGAAGGACAAGCCCACGTACATGGCATTTGCAGATCTAGAAAAGGCATTCCATAATGTTGATTGGACCAAGCTATTTAAGATTCTGAAGGTGACTGGGATCAGATACCGAGAACGAAGAATTATTTACAATCTGTATAAAAATCAGTCTGCAGTGATAAGAATCGAGGGCTTTGAAAAAGAAGCAGTAATCGAGAAAGGAGTGAGGCAAGGCTGCAGTCTGTCCCCCCTCCTCTTCATGTTTACATAGAACAAGCAGTAAAGGAAATCAAAGAGGAATTTGGAAAGGGGATCACAATCCAAGGAGAAGAAAACAAAAACTTGAGATTTGCCGATGATATTGTTATTTCATCTGAGACTGCAGAAGATCTGGAGAAGTTGCTGACTGGTATGGACGAAGTCTTGGGTAAGGAGTACAAGATGAAAATAAATAAGTTCAAAACAAAGGTAATGGAGTGCAGTCGAACGAAGAAAGGTGATGCAGGTAATATTAGATTAGGAAACGAAGTCTTAAACGAAGTAGATGAATATTGTTATTTGGGTAGTAAAATAACTAACGATAAAAGAAGGGGGACATAAAATGCAGAGTAGCACAAAAAAGGTAGAGCTTTATAAGAAAAGAAATCTGCTCCCTTCAAACATTGGTATAGGAATTAGAAAGATGTTTCTGAAAACTTTCATCTGGAGTGTGGCATTGTATGGAAGTGAAACATAGACGATAACTAGCTCAGAAAGAAAGAGAATAGAAACTTTTGAAATGTGGTGTTACAGGCGAATGCTGAAGGTGAGATGGATATATCGAATCACGAATGAAGAGATACTGAATAGAATTGGTGAGAGGAGATCGATTTGGCTAAATTTGATGAGAAGAAGAGATGAAATGAAATGTCGTATGGCTTTTAGTGCCGGGATATCCCAGGACGGGTTCGGCTCGCCAGGTGCAGGTCTTTCTATTTGACTCCCGTAGGCGACCTGCGCGACGTGATGAGGATGAAATGATGATGAAGACAACACATACACCCAGTCCAATTAAGGTTAAAATCCCCGACCCGGCCGGGAATCGAACCCGGGACCCTCTGAACCGAAGGCCAGTACGCTGACCGTTCAGCCAACGAGTCGGACAGAAGAAGAGATAGAATGATAGGACACATCTTAAAACATCCAGACTTGTTCAGTTGGTTTTTGAAGGAAGTGTAGGCGGTAAGAACGGTAGGGGTAGACCAAGGTGTGAATATGACAAACAGATTAGAGCAGATGTAGGATGCAATAGTTATGTAGAAATGAAAAGGTTAGCACAGGATAGGGTGGCATGGAGACTGCATCAAACCAGTCTATGGACGACTCAAACAACAACAACAACAACAACAACAATTACAACAATTTACTTTACTGAGCGTGTAAGAGCAATATCAGCACAGAATATTTATTCACTGGCTGGAGTAATATCACCACATATCAGAAGCAGAGTAGCAGGAAAAATGGAAAATAGAAGTCAGATACTAGGCATCCATTATACAAAAATTCAGTAAATCAGTCAATTACTTTTAAGGGTGGAAACAACAAGATTAACAGTTTCACCAAAATTACGGTAAGCTAAAAGGGTAAGGAAAGTCAAGAATTTGTACACATTCAATGATAACATACTGAAGCCCTGCATGACCGAGTATGAAAACATGGATTAAATGAAATAGTCTGACGCCTGTCTATATCGGCAAGCTTCCAAACATTTCTGTGAAGCAGTGTTGTATACTACAACCTAACATGAAAGTCCGCCTGGTGGCCACGGCCGTTAAGGCGTTATGGTCTCATACCGTGGTTAGCCGGTTCGAGTCTCGTTGGTAAAAAAAAAAATCACCATCAGAATGTTGGCCGGCAGAGTTGGAGGAGGCGGTGGTATACAATTTATAATCTCTAGATTGCGTGCGAAAAGTCTGGATTCAAATCCAAACTTCTCCACAGTGCTCTTGTGGTGTGAGAGCATATGAATCTGTTGACGGTGACTCGTCCATCGGATGGAGACGTAAAGCTCTGAGCAGACCCCTTGGTGTTAATCGACAGTAGTAGGCTACTTGCCGACACCGGATTTAAGCTTCTCCCTACTTCATTATCATCATCGCCCCATAGCCAGAAGGGCAGGTCGCCTATGGACGTCAAATAGAAAGACCTTGCACCAGCGAGCCGAACATGTCCTCGGACTAGACATACAATAAATAACCTAGTATCAAAAATCCGACCGATGGGTCATTTCTGTCTGTGTCCAACTTATCATTTCAAGTGGTATCACACCACCACCGTCATTAACAACAACAACAACAACAACAACAACAACGAGAGTCATACGGTATGGTGTTTTTCTGTTTTAAATTCTACTTTGAGTGAGATTATTTTGTTTTCATTATTATACACTAGCCATTAATTCATATACAGTTATTTTGTAAACACAGTGAGAATACAAGGAGTGCATTATTTAAATAATTTAGAACAGGAACAGACCACTCAGGAATAATAAATTCCTACGGGCATTATTTATATCATCTCTTCGCAGAAGGAAAGGAGCGCATAAAAGTGCGAAGATGGTCCAGAGGCCTTACGTAGGCTATTTGGTCTCTTATAAAGGAAATAGCTCAACTAATTTATAAGAACAGAAAAATCACCCTTTTAGTACACATTTGTCCATGTTAGTTTAATGATACTGAACCGCTGCATTTGGCTGCACCCTGTTAGGTGGTAAGTCCACTACGAAATTTTCGACCGAGTACATTATATTCGCTGATAAGTTTGAAATCAAACCAAGTCCAAACCAGTTTATGCAGGCTTCTAAAAAAATACATTCATTGCCTTTCAGCGTTTGGTCTATAAGCCTCTGTAAATGAACTAAGCACCTTCATGATATTCTCTTTAAAACAAGATCTGTGACCATTAATATCACGCTTCGTACCTTTAAACCATTAAAAGCAGAGTTCAACAACCATTGTCATCTTGATCTCCCTCTGATTCTTTCCCCCTCCATTATTCGTCTGTATTTTTATTCGCCTCACACAACTCAACTACCGAATCCACTTCATAAGCACATCTTCATCCAGCGAGTCCATTCCTAACTTAGCATTTGAACTGGTCATTTGAGAAACAATACACGTCAATGTTCTCTCTTAATTAGAGCACATAATTACTTTCTAATTCATCTTAAAGAAACGGTCTGCAGTGTGCTTAGTCATTTTTCATGTTTTTAATGAATCCGAAAGGCAACCTGGAAGTACTTTTCAATTTCCCAAACGAAGTAATTCTTGACTTATGTTGTTTCTCAAATGACCCAATTCATTTATCTCCTTATTACGAGCACTCTCCTGCCGTTGCTCTCGCGTGTCTGGACACTGAACCTCACCGAAATTGGCCGTCGCAGAAGATGACTTTCTTTCAAAATCCTCTTGTTCAATCAATCAATCAATCAATCAATCAATCAATCAATCAATCAATCAATCGATCAATCAATCAATCAATCAATCCATCAATCCATCAATCAATCAATCAATCAATCAATCAATCAATCAATAAATCAATCAATCAATCACCACTGATCTGCATTAGGGGAGTCGCCCAGGTGGCAGATTCCCTAACCGCTGCTTACCTAGTCCTTTCTTAAATAATTGTAAAGAATTTAGAAATTAATTGAACATTTCCCTTGGTAAATGATTGCTAACCCTAACTCCTCTTCCTATAAACGAACATTTGCCCCAATTTGTCCTCTTGAATTCCAACTTTCATCTTCATATTGTGATCTTTCCTACTTTTAAAGACACCACTCAAACGCATTCGTCTACAAAAGTCACTCCACGCCATCCCTCCACTGACAGCTTGGAACATACCACTTAGTCGAGCCGCTTGTCTCTTTTCTCCCAAGTCTTCCCAGCCCAAACTTTGCAACATTTTTGAAAGCTAATCTTTTGTCGGAAATCATCCAGAACAAATCGGGCTGCTTTTCTTCGGAATTTTCCAATTCTTGAATCAGGTCATCCTGGTAAGGGTCCCATACACTGGAACCATAATCTCGTTACGGTCTTACCAGAGACTTGTATGCCCTCTCCTTTACATCCTGAATACAACCCCTAAACATCCTCATAACCATGTGCAGAGATCTGTACCCTTTATTTACAATCCCGTTTATGTGATTACCCAATGAAGATCTTTCCTTATATTAACACCTAAGTACTTACAGTGATCCTCATAAGAAACTTTCACCCCATGAACGCAGTAATTAAAACTGAGAGGACTTTTCCTATTTGTGAAACTCACACAGCCTGAATTTTAACTCCGTTTATCATCATACCATTGTCTGCTGTCCATCTCACAACATTGTTGTGGTCTTCTTGAAGATACTCACAATTTTGTACCTTATTTATAACTGTATACAGTGTAGCATGATCCGCAAGAAGTCCTGTCTCTGATTCCAGCTTTTTACTCATATCATTTATATAAGAAATAATAAAGGTCCAACTGAAATAGGATGAACATATTTTGCAGGTGGTAGAATTACAAGTATCATCACTTCGGCCACTGGCTATCCACAGTTTATGAAATAATATCCTCGCGTTTCGAGAATATAAAATTAAATATTTCTTTGCTTTGCTAGTTGCTTTACGTCGCACCGACACAGATAGGTCTTATGGCGACGATGGGACAGGGAAGGGCTAGGAGTGGAAAGGAAGCGGCCGTGGCCTTAATTAAGGTACAGCCCCAGCATTTGCCTGGTGTGAAAATGGGAAACCACGGAAAACCATTTTCAGGGCTGCCGACAGTGGGATTCGAACCTACTATCTCCCGAATACTGGATACTGACCGCACTTAAGCGACTGCAGCTATCGAGCTCGGTAAATATTTCTTTGCCGGCCACATTATGTGTGGCTGAGTGTACCTGCAATAAATCTCGCTACTTTAATGCATGTTACTTCCAAATTACGAATAAGATATCCTGAGTATCCTGAGTCCACTTAGAGTTTACTCCCGTGCAGCAGAGTCGGTCTGAATACAGATCAATCTAAATATAGACTAATGTTTCTTTTCTTTCTTGCATAATACAGTTTATTACAACTGCAAGCTCAACGCATTATATATTTTAATAACAATAGATATAGTAATGAGCCTGCGTGGCTCAGACGGCAGCACGTCGGTCTCTAATCGCTGGATATCGTGGTTCAAATCCTGGTCACTCCATGTGAGATTTGTGCTGGACAAAGCGGAAGCGGGACAGGTTTTTCTCCGGGTACTCCGGTTTTCCCTGTCATCTTTCATTCCAGCAACACTCTCCATTCTCATTTAATATCATCTATCAGTCATTACTAAATCACTTTGGGAGTGGCGACCTCATCGTACTAACAGCCTATATATGATTCGTTCATTACATCCCTGACCCGGTCAATGACTGGAAAACAGATTGTAGGTTTCCATTTGCGTTAATAATAATAATAATAATAATAATTTAAAAAATTAATTCTTACATCAGCTACATGGTTGAATTACACCACTGAGTAAAGATTAAACATAGTTTTACTTACTTGTTCAGACTGTCTCATTATAACCGAAAAAGATGCAATGTACATACCTGTAAAGAGAGAAATGAACATTAATATTAATGATTTATCGTTCAGCAAATATAAAATTCACAAAAAATGCATTGTGGATGTGGTTTACTCAAACCCAAATCTTTGGACACATAACTCTACAATGTGGAGAGTCGCAGACGCTAGTGGGTATGATTATCCAGCTTGTACAAGATTTTCAAAAGAAACGTTGGTATGGCCTGCCGAAACTTGATCTACTGTATGAGGACAAAACGGTGTAATGTAGAAGGCTGCGGACAGCAGTGGGCAGCCAGAGACGAAAGGTCAGGTGAGAGTAATATTTAAACACTGAATTAGTAAATAACAATCTGTAGTGGAGAACACATGCGAAATATGGAATTTCGAAAAGCAAGTTTTCTCCCGCATGCAGTACTTAGTAATTGATTACACTGATATCGGTATAGGCCTATGTCGTCTTTACAGTTGTGGTAATCCGTTATACGTTTTAAATGAGTTATTACGTGTCCCCGGTCGCGGGTTCGATTCCCGGTTAAGTGAAGGGATTTTAATCTTGCACAGTTAATTCCCGTGAATGGAGGACGGGGCGTTCGTGCTGTCATCAACATTCCTGTATCTCCCACACACAACACCTTATCCTCCACCACACTAACACACTGTGCACCATGCACGGCAGACGCCGCCCACCCTCGTAAGAAATCTGCATAACAAGGCTAGTAATAGCCACATATTATTAATTAATGAATTCATCTATTCATTGTTTATTAGTTAAATATATCTTTGAGGGATTTTGTGAGAGGACAGACATTTTATAGATCTTGGCCAACGGTATCTGAATCCTGGATATAAACAATAGCACTCAAGGTGCGCCTTCGCTACTGCGGTAGTTTCCAGATGGGAAGCTATTTCGGTCACGACCATCACATGTGCGTAGCAGTACAAGGTTGTCGACTCGAACTGATCGTTCACACACTCAATCACTCCTCACTCTACGCAGAAAAATAATGTTTCACTTCCTTTCAAGTTCAGTAGAACTTCGTCATAGCGACATCTGTTTCAGAAACTCCTCGTCTACAGCGCCAGGTATTCTGTTTAATACGTCAACATAAGGCAACTACCTCGTATATAACATATAACGTCATTTCAAACCAAAGTACTGTCCAGAATACGGGGTTGGAGGTTGACGTCCAGACAAATTTCTCACTCTTCTCTTCTGTCACTAACCTTCCGATACAGCTAAAGGCAAGCTTCTTCGCTATCCCATCCCCTTCAACACTCTATTATGAAATTAAAGTAGGCCTAATTTAGGCGTACTTAATTCTGTACTTTAATATGAAACCAAACCCCATGGCGCAAGAGCCCCGAAGATCCATGGCCTACCAAGCGACCGCTGCTCAGCCCCGAGGCCTGCAGATTATGAGGTGTCGTGTGGACACCACGACGAATTTCTCGGCCGTTATTCTTGGTTTTCTAGACTGGGGCGCCTATCTCATCGTCAGATAGCTCTTCTACTGTAATTAAGTAGGCTGAGTGGACCTCGAACCAGCCCTTAGATACAGGTACAAATCCCTGACCTAGCCGCGAATCGAACCCGGGGCCTCCGGGTAAGAGACAGACCCGCTACCCCTACACCGCGGGATCGGCTATGCACTTTAATGTCAGATATTTATGAACCATACCTCCTATATTTTAGCAAACATTACAACATCCGAGTTGAAAATTGGTAAGTTGAAGGACTCCTATTTGGTATCAGGGGAGGTATTACATAATACTACCTGGAATATTTTGAAGGGGTTAGGTATTAACCGAAATACACTCAGCAACATCATAACAGGCATTACCAAAGATTCGTTAAGCATTCTACACCACAACCTTTATGTTTCATGATTGTCAATGGAGTCCATTTTGTGCAATAATCACCTTGCGAAATTTGCATTTTATTTCCATGTTGAAGTATGAGTCCAAGCAGTTCTTTATTTTTGCATACAAATGCTTTATTTTTCCAAATAGCAACAGTACGTCTATTAGCGTTTTTGTGTGTGTAAAATTCAGGATCATTGTTGTCACACACAGTACGTGTGCTGATGTACCTAAGAAAAAACCTAGCTCGATAGCTGCAGTCACTTAAGTGCGGCCAGTATCCAGTATCCGGGAGATAGTAGGTTCGAAGCCCACTGTTGGCAGTCCTGAAAATTGTTTTCCGTGGTTTCCCATTTTCACACCAAGCAAATGCTGGGACTGTATCTTAATTAAGGCCACGGCCGCTTTCTTCCCAATCCTAGCCATTTTTCCTATCCCATCGTCGCCGCAAGACCTATCTGTGTCGGAGCGACGTAAAGCCAATTGTAAAAAGAAAAAAAGGAAAAGCTATCTAAAATAAGCCCAATTAAATAGTTTTATTCTACACCATTTTCCGCCAAACAACATAATTCTCTGTTATAACAAAACTCCTTAATACGAGAAGATTTATAAGGTCCTTTGGATGTTGTTATAACTACATTGTACTGTACTTCCTTTCAAATATGAAGGTCAGTATGTTAAAAAAACTTCCAAACAAGGAAATCAGCAGCTGATTTGTTTTGGATAGCTTAAACAGAGTATAATAGAAGTAGTAACGTATACGCTTTGTTGCGAAGAAATACAGGGACTTAATGACTACGTGATACAGTCATGTTGCTGTCACTACATCCCAACCCCACCATGGCAGCACGATATATAGTGTTCTGTATGTCCACACCACGCAGATTCTGAAAGTCCTATCCCATCGTCACCGAAAACCTATAATTATGAGGTAGTACTACTTTAGTCCGGCTCCATGCATAAATGGCGTGCTGGCCTTTGGTCACAGAGGTCCAGGGTTCGATTACCGGCAGGGTCTGGAATTTTAACCTTAATTGGTTAATTTCGCTGGCACGGGGGCTGGGTGTATGTGTCAACTTAATCATCATTTCATCCTCATCACGACGCGCAGGTCGCCTGTGGGAGTCACATCAAAAGACCTGCATCTGGCGAGCCGAACTTGTCCTCGGACACTCCCGGCACTAAAAGCCATACGCCATTTCATTTATAGTACTACTTTAAACGCATAGAATAAAAACCGCTGACTGAAACAGTAGACGCTACATATTTTCTGTTTGGACTTTCACGTTGACGGATGTTCTGTTTAATAACATTTCAGAGCAATTTATATCAACTGACAGGAGGTGTGGTCAACGTTGCTATCGACTGCGGGTGCTATGTAAGCTAGAGTTCAGTGTATACAGAAAATAGGGAACAGACAACGTTCCTTTTGAAAACTACAGGCCTCCTTTTCATTATTACAAACTATGCCACGGAATTGATCCGATATTTTCGTGCCAGAAATAAAGGTTGGAAGAACTTTATAGGTTATCATAAATTCAACCAGATTCTGATTCCTTACGGCAAAGACTAAATGAAATCTAATCGATATGAGGATAGTTAGCTATCTTATATTTTCCCTGTTCATTCACCCAAGCACTCCCGGGCATAAATTTGAGAAGGTTTGTCTTGTCACACCTTTTTTCAAAACCAGCTAAACTGGTAAGGGACTTCCCGTATAACTCAATGGAGTGGTGCCGCAGTCCCTAACTACACTGCGGTCAAGGTGACAATGTTCAAACCTCATAAACGATGCGAGACTCTTACAACATGTTTGAACCTCGTCTACACGAGCGACCTTACGGTTCCAACGACTGCCACAATGAGAGAAATTTTCTTAAGCCGTGACTGACGCAGTCAGGATATGACATACGTACTACATGATTATACGCCTCCTCGCCGCAACTTCCCACCACCTCATTTCATCAGATATCATTCATTGATGACCAACAGACGACCCGCGGCCCGGATCGGCGATTTCATTACAACGCTTCATAAGTATATAGTGTTTTGCAACAGACATACGCATTATCTCTTTCTATTCAAGTTGCTTTACGTCGCACTGGCTCAGATAGACCTTATGGCGACGATGGCATAGGAAAGGACTAGGAGTGGGAAGCAAGCGGCCGTTTCCTTAAGGTGCAGCCCCAACATTTCCCCGGTGTGAAAATGGGAAACCATGGAAAACCATCTTCAGCGCTGCCGACAGCGGGTTCGAACCCACTATCTCCCGAATGCAAGTTCACAGCTGCTCGCCCCTAACCGCACGGCCAACTCGCTCTCACTGTGTTGGATAGTTTAAAGTTTCAATGTCTTACAGCAGTGGACACGTCCTGAAGTTCGAGAAAAGAGCGAAATAAGCATTCCCCAACTTTACCCTAATAATGTCACTGAACAAAAGATCAGAAGAGTTAAAAAGGATGGATTAATAACAGCAATATATTGTGGACTCGCCCCGCACGTTGACGCGCGGGGCATCGGATGTTTACTGTTTCTTAACATCCTTCCTTTTGTGAAGGACAGGTTGACAATAGAAAGCAGCAGTGCATCTCAGTTGTTACTGCATATTTGAAACGTGAACACGGTGTGTGCGGAACTCAAGTTTCATGAGGGATGCAATGTGTCTTAAACGGTAAGCTGAAAGAAGTTGATAGTGAAAACACAGTATTCAAATCTGAGTGAGAGCGTGAAAACTTGTTATACTGAATAAGACCACAACTAGATTATGGTTCCAGTGTATAGGACCCTCGCCAGGTTACTTGAATCATGAACTGGAAAAAATCCAATGAAAAGCAGCTCGATTTGTTCTAGGTGATTTCCGACAAAAGAGTAGCGTTACAAAAATGTTGCAAAGTTTGGACTGGGAAGACTTGGGAGAAAAGAGACGAGCTGCTCGACTAAGTGGTATGTTCCAAGCTGTCAGAGGAGAGATGGCGTGGGAGGACATCAGTAGACGAATATGTTTGAGTGATGTCTTTAAAAGTAGGAAAGATCACAATATGAAAATAAAGCTGGAATTCAAGAGGACAAATTGGGGAAAATATTCGTTTATAGGAAGGGGAGTTAGGGATTGGAATAACTTACCAAGGGAGATGTTCAATAAATTTCCAATTTCTTTGCGATCATTTAAGAAAAGGCTAGGAAAACAACAGTGGAATCTGCCACCTGGGCGACTGCCCTAAATGCAGATCAATAGTGACTGATGAAGACCACAAGCTACAATGTTTATTTTGTCTTCAAATGCAGTGCAGTTCTGAAGGAGTACAATCTGATAAACATATGACTAGGGCTTGGAAGTTGAGGAAAAATACTTTTTTTTTTCTCGAGTGTCCGAGGACGAGGCCCAACATATTGTTATGTTCATTATGAATCATTGTAGGCCAGAAAATGGTGGGTTTCATTTGTATTTTTTTTGTTGCCTTTACCGGCTTTTCTTGACTTATTGGTCCTTTTCAGCCAAACGGCTTTTTCTGCAACCTCACATTCTTTCGACTAGCTTTTCTGCCCATTCATTAGTTCATCCATCAGCTCTTAAATATCTGTTCACTAGTAAAAATGGAAATGGTGTATGGCTTTTTTTAGTGCCGGGATGTGTCCGAGGACTTCGGCTCGCCAGGTGCAGGTCTTTTGATTTGACGCCGGCAGGCGACCTGCGCTTCGTGATGAGGACGATATGATGAAGGCGACACATACAGCCAGTTCCCGTGCCAGGGAAATTAAACAATTATGGTTAAAATTCCCGACCCTTCCGGGAATCGAACCCGGGACCCCCTAAGACCAAAGGCCAGGACGCTAACCATTTAGCCATGTTCTCTAGTAAATACATATATTCGTTCCATATCTGAAAAGGGAAAATGAAACGAAAATAAAACTAGTGCTTGAAAAAACTAGGGGTGTCAAATAATGTGCAAGATGAGTGAAATAGTTAAAGGAGAATATTCTGATGTGAGTGTTTTTGAAGAGGAAGATCTCGCTTGATTCAAGAATGAACCGATAACATCCAGTGACGTGGAGAGAAGTTTCTCGATGCTTCGTAAGGTACCGTCTGAAAACTGACGATCCTTTACACCCAAGAACCTGGAGATGACTATTGTGATACACTGCAAAGCCAACTGAGGTAAGGTTTCCGAATTTCAATTTCTGTAACCCTGGTGTGGTTAAATCAATTTCCAATTTCTTTGCGATCATTTAAGAAAAGTCTAGGAAAACAGTTATAGTAATTTCTATTTTATTCTCCAGGACGTCCATTGCGGGTGCGCTGAATTCATTCTAGGTGGAAAAAATATTTCATTACAATTCTGTAAGCACGTTTAAAAAACACGGAATTCCTTTTTTTAAACTATGTTAATCTAAAAATATATGTCTGAAAGAAGAAGTGTTTTTGCACTGTATGCTATTTGCTTTACGTCGCACCGACACAGATAGGTCTTATGGCCACGATGGGATAGGAAAGGCTTAGGAGTTGGAAGGAAGCGGCCGTGGCCTTAATTAAGGTACAGCCCCAGTATTTGCCTGGTGTGAAAATGGGAAACCACGGAACACCGCCTTCAACGCTGCCGGCAGTGGGACTCGAACCCACTCTCTCCCGGATGCAAGCTCACAGCCGCGCACTCCTAACCACACGGCTAACTAGGCCGGTGCACTGTATGTTGCATTCCACCAGAATTTTGCATTTCAAACACTATATTTCCTCATTAAATATGCAGTAAAAACTAAAATGATTAATTAATTTGGATCGCATATTTAACCACGTCCTTTTTGCCAGTTTTAGGACCTTTTTTATGTTGTTAAGCCTTTTTATAGATCTCTTTTAGGCAATTTGAAGGTCTTCAAATTCCGAGCGCAACATATGACAAACCATAAATAGAATTCCGAAAAATATTCACGTGAATCAAGAAAAGATGTGTGATCATTTAAAGAAGAAACTTTTCCAGCAGAAAGTCAATTTACTAATGAAACTGTACAACAAGAAGGATTTGCACTGGCTTCTTACAGTACATCAAGACTTATGAAATGAACTCACAAAAAAACAATAATCGATGGAGAATTAATTAAGAACTGTGCGATAAAGATTGAAGGAGAATTCAATAAAATTAAGTAGCAAACAAATCTGATATTTTGGAAGACATCTACAATTGTTCTTATTTGTCAATTCTCTCGATTAAACAGAGATATTTCGTATACAATTCAGTAACTGATACTATTGTTTGCGCAATTACAAAGATTTTTACCATTTTCGAAGAGTTGTTAAAAGTTTATTTTAACACATCACAGTTCAAGGCAATGATATCTTCAATGCTATTAAACGTGCGTAGAGGAATTCAATGGCTTTGCAAGATCGTCCTCTAACGTTACAGATGGTGCAAAATCAATCACAGGAACAGGAAACGGTTTTGCTAGATTTTTAAAACAGAATCAAATCACACGATCTACTCTCCATTGTATTTGTTACCGTGTTTTGGTGGTAGTTATGCATGAAAGAAGGTGCTGGGTGGTGAAGGGGTCTCAAGCTACTAAAGTGAAATTAATTTTAAAATTTAACAAGGTTATATTTTCTTTTCAAAATTAGGGAACAACAAATAGAACAGGTACTTAGTAGCCGAAACACGATTGACAAATACATTTACATAGGTACCCCATTTGGGGCTTCAAAAGGTCAGAAACATAATTCTTGAGCCATGAGCCCAACCTTACAATGAACACCATACAACAAAGGGGCCGAAAACCCCCAAACATGCCAGAAACACCGGCTTCCAATTACATCCAAAAGCCTCCTTGAGGCAGAAACACAATTTTCAAAAAGGGCAACTTCCCCTTAAAATACAAGCCTATCATAGGCCACTCCGAACTCCACCTTTAAGCCGTCCTCAGAGGACATATACACAGGGGCAAAATACCCAATCTACTGAGGTCTGTTAAATGACAAGAAAGTTAATACATGACCTCTAAAATCACAATTTGAGAGGAGGCGAACTTGCACTCCTAATACACTTTGTCTTTAAGACCTATTTTGGCTCTAAGGCCACTGATGCAAGGGCTAATCCCATACTACAGAGGTGACTTAAGAAACTACTAACTTACATTACTGAAGAATAGGTTGCGAAAAATAAGTTCACCTCAAACAATGTGAGTGGGAGCTCGAGAGGGTTAACACTCTCTATCCCAGTATGTCGCTTTACAAGAGAATAGAAGAAAAGAGAAGTTACATTTTAGGAAAAGGTTACATAGGGGAACGCTTAGAACCTGCCCCGAAAGTTAAACTGCTGAGCTGGCAAAGAAAAAATTTATTAATCGGCCATTACCTTATTGTTGACCGCTGCCGAGGAAAGAGGCGCTTCCCGCCTCCTGCTATGTACTTAATACACTGAAAGATGGAACAGAAGTGGCCCGGAGACCCTAAAATCAGCAGTTTAAATACTCTCGCAGAAAGTTCTAGGCGTTAGGGGAAAGAAAACACCCTCCCACAAAGATTTTATTGGGTAGGACCCCGCAACAGATTCAAGTTGGGGAAAGATACACCAGATTGGTCAGAAATTAATTGAAAAAATTCGTGATTGGATACATTCAAAACAAGGGGAAGAAAGGGGTAAATATTGCCAACTTAAACAATGACAGAAAGAAATTTAACAAAGAACAAACTCCTGAAATTAAATTTTCTCCAACAAAATAGTTCTTTGACTCCGCACTAGGGTGCACTATTGTTGATCTTCAGTAGTGTCCTCTAGAAGAGAAAGTTCACACTTCTTAATACAAGCAAGACAAAAGTACGTCGAAAATGACACAGTTCACAAACTCAAAATTTTCCAGGTAGTGACATCTTCTGAGTTATTTGGAAATTAAGACCGTAGATAAAGTTCAGACTTCCTCCAGAAGAGGAGTTTCAACTGGCGCAACTTTTAAATAAACGGTGTGGAGGTGTACCGCCCGGTACAGACCTCCCCCCTCAAAAGTTCCTCCACGGGGTAACACAGAAGAACATAAACTTTTGTTTGAAAATAAGTTCCAAGTTTTGATGTTGATATTAAGATAACTTCCAGAAGTATTTGAGAAATTTCTTAATTCGGTTCCAAAATTTTGTTGTTGGAGGTGAAGTGAAGTCTTTAGGTTTATAGAAGTTGAATTTCTGAAGATAAGCTTTTACTACTTAAAAGTGAAGGAAAAATTTGCAATGTCCATCAGATATTGCTGTTGAATTCCCAAATGTAGTTATCTCTTATAGTAACTGTCCATGTAGTTGATGTTGATGAAGTTGGATGGCCGGACCGGCCGTTGCAGCTTGCGTCCAAAAGGAGGCCGCTCGGACCCCTTAAGTACCCTGAGATACCGCTCGCCCGCACTATGAGGGGAGCAGAGTGTTGAAACATGCCGCGCCCGCGGTGAACATATACAGGTTGCGGGCCAGTAGCAGGTCGTGCGCCGCACATCAGCCTTGGCCGGGAGGAGAGCTCCGGCTCGCCGTGCACATGTCGTCCTCGCTGGAGAGGAGGGGGCCCATCCCCCTCCCCAGTTGCTGCACGGCGCTGCGCGGCTGCGGGGGCACTGAAACATTAAGGCTAGGCGGCAGAATTGTGTTGGACCATCGTCTTTTTGAAGGCACAGGCATTATGGAGAGGTTGAGGGGCCAGCGGCGTGTAGATATCCATTGCATTTAATCTTATGAAGCCACAGTGTAAGGAGGAGCAGGAGACGGGAGCGTGGTAATGGCCGTGGCAAGAACAGGATGGCAGTTTAACGGATCGGGGCGGGTTTTACAAAAGGCTTACATCTAAAACCAAAATATTATAGAAGGGGCAGAATGCCATAAAAGTGAAACTCAAAAAAAAATATAACCTTCATATCCTTTCAAAATAATATGAAGCAAGTTAACACAAAATTACACCGGTTTCACCTGGGACAGGTGAACCCTAAATATCCTCTCGGTGGCTGGATTACTTAACAATAAGGTAACCGGCGTAAGAAAATCGAGAATGATACAAGGCCCATGAAATCTGGGGGCAAGCTTGCCCGCGGGAACAAAATTTTTGACCATAACCTGGTCACCTACCTTCAAAGGGGTTGGTCTCCGTCCACGATCATACCTTTCCCTAACCTTTTCATGAGACACTTTAAGATTGGCTTTAGCCTTCTTCCAAAGATCTTTAATGTTGTCCGGATCTATTATCTCGGGTAGAATGTCATTCAGAGACCAGAGGTTAGAGAGCGGCGAGTTGGGAACAAACTTGAACATTAAAGAAGCTGGAGTGAACTTGTGAGATTCATGAACCGCCGAATTCAAAGCAAAAGCTATCCAATGCAGGGACGTGTCCCACCTGGAAGGATCTTCATGATGATAGGCAATGAGTGCGGACCTGAGATTACGGTTAACCCGTTCAGCCAGAGATGGTTGAGGGTAATAAGCAGAAGTAGTTACATGAGAGATGGATAAGTCAAAACAGAATTTACGAAATAAATTAGATGTAAAAGCCTTAGCATTATCGGAAACTATGTATTGACAAGGACCAAAAGAAGCAAAGATAGTATTAAGACAAGAAATGGTGGACTGAGCGGTAGCCAGCTTAGTCGGAAATAACCAGGAAAATCTAGTAAAACCATCTACACATACAAAGATGAACTTGTTGGCATTCCCCTTTGACTGGGGGAAGGGTCCCACATAATCAATATACAGGCGCTCCATGGGGCGCGACGCTTGATGAGAAGACAAAAGACCTACCTTAGTGGACATGGTCGGTTTACTAAGCAAACAGGATTTACATGCCTTTACTAATTCACGAATTTCACCGTCCATACCTTTCCAGATGAACATATCACGAATCTTTTCACGAGTTTTAAAGATACCAAGATGCCCTCCTAATGGGGTCTCATGATAATACTTGAAGATCATAGGTACAAGAACCGCTGGAACAACAACTTTCATCATCTTATCATGCCTCGAAGGGCAACATAGAACTCCATTCCTCAGAACATAAGGGACAACATGTTCCCCAGAAGAAAGGGTTTCCATTATCGGAGCCAGCGTCGGATCTTCACGTTGGTATTTCTCGATATCCCTAAACAGCATGGGAACATCTGTTAGGATGGCATTAACCTCAGATAGCATGGACTCGGGAGGTGATGGACTGTCGACCTGTTCATGCTTCTCAACGTCGTCTGAAAACATACGGCTGAGTCCATCAGCGACAACATTTTCGGTACCTCGGATATGTCTAACATCAAACTGGAAGGCGGAAATACGAATAGCCCAGCGGGCTATACGACCAGTACGACGCGGCCTACCTAAGACCCAGCTTAATGCTTGATTATCTGTCTCCAGGTCGAATTTGACATGTTCCAGATAGAGACGGAACTTTTCTAAGGCAAATAAGACTGCCAACCCTTCGAGCTCATAGATGGAATACTTGGCTTCTTGAGCCGATAGAGTCCTAGATGCATAGGCGATGGGTCGCCTCCCTAGTTCAGTCTCTTGAAGAAGGACTGCCGCTACCGCCGACGACGACGCGTCCGTTTGGACGATGAATTTCTTTGAGAAATCAGGCATAGCAAGGACAGGGGCATTACAGAGAGCTAATTTCAGATCTTCAAAAGCGGCTTGTTGAGAAGGTCCCCACTCGAATTTGATGCCTTTCCTACGAAGAAGGTTCAATGGCGCCGCTCTATTAGCAAAGTTAGGAATGAACTTTCTGAAGAAATTCACCATACCAATGAACCTGGCGATACCTTTAATGTCCTTGGGAGGTTTAAAATCACGGATGGCCTGTGTTCTAGAATGATCGACTGCTACACCGTCAGGTGACACAATATGCCCTAGGAATGACATAGAGGGCTTAGCAAAAGCGACCTTGGACAACTTGACAGTTAACCCAGCCTTACGAAGGCGATTCAGAACTTCTCGCAGATGATCTAGATGTTCTTCGAAGGTCTCCGAAAACACGACGACATCATCCAAGTAGTGATATAAGTACTCGAATTTGATGTCGGAGAAGACCCTATCTAGTAGCCTAGTGAGCACAGCTGCCCCCGTGGGGAGCCCGAAAGGCACGCGGTTGTATTCGTATAAATTCCAGTCCGTGGCAAACGCTGTAAGGTGTTTAGACTCTTCAGCAAGGGGAATTTGATTATAGGCCTGATTCAAGTCCAAGATAGTAAAGAACTTGGCCTTACGAAACCATGAAAAGCAAGAATGAAGGTCGGGAAGGGGCACAGATTGTAACACTACCTTCCGATTGAGAGCCCTGTAGTCAATTACAGGCCTGAAGCCCCCTTGGGGTTTCGGGACTAGAAAAATAGGCGAAGAATACGCTGACTTAGAGGGCCTAATAATACCATCCTTCAACATCTGATCGATGATTTCTTTCAGAGCCTTCATTTTAGGTGGAGATAGCCTATACGGTGGAAAACGGACAGGAATCGAATCCGTGACCTCAATTTTGTATTCGATCAGGTCAGTAACGCCAAGAGTATCAGAGAATACCTCGGGAAACGACTGCCACAGTTTGCGAATACTATCAGCCTGCTCCTCAGGTAGATGTCTAAGGTCTAACAACATCTCATCCTGGGTAGGCGAAATAGAAGAACATGACACAGAATTACACTTTAATAGTGGAATTTTACAACTAGAAGCAAATTTGAATGTGCACGACCTAGACTGGAGATCGAGCACAAGACCAGTGTGAGAAATAAAGTCAGCTCCCAATATAATGGGGCAAGACAATTGCTTGGCCACAAACAATTTAATTTTCCATGTAAATTTAAAAATACGAATTTTGACCAGTAAGGAACCTAGAATTTCTAATGGAGATGTATTAGCTGAAACACATTTCACAGGAGAAGAGTCATAGACAGGTAGGTTACAAACAGACTTCAATTTCGAGTACCATTCAGCCGAAATAATGGAACAAACACTGCCTGAATCTAATAGAGCTGTTATAGGTTCGTTATTTACCTCAATCTTAAGGAAAGGAACAGGTGCGGGGGTATCCGCCGCAATCTTAAGACACTCTTGGGGGCATTCAAAGGACAGATTAGCAGATTGAACGTTCCCAGGATTTTCGATCTGCTTACCAGGGGCTGAGCCTCGGGAAGATGAATTAGTTGACTCAGCCGAAGCCACTAGTCACTTTTGATTGTTGTTGGAAGTTACCCCAGAAGTTGAGCAGGAGGGGGTGCTATTCGAATTGGGACAATTCTTGGCGATATGTGAGAAAGCCCCACATTTAAAACAGCCTTGTGATGAACCAGCTCCATTATTTGCCCTACTAGACTTGATCAGAGGACACTTATTGCGCAGATGGTCAGGCGCCCCGCACGCATAACATTTACGGGGATTGACTGGTCGGCGAGGTGGAGGCCGAGTGTTACTAAAGGAAGGCGGGGGTTCTTTCGCGACACGCAAAGAATCGGCGTATCTAACTCCTTCCGCCGAGACGGCCAACGCTTCAAGTTCCGAGAAGGTTTGCGGGCACGCCGCGAAACACAAATATGACCTATAGGGAGGTGAAATTCCCTCTACAATAGCCTGCACAATCTGATCTTCAGGAAAATGAAGGGCAAACACCCTAGTATAAAACTTAATGTCCTGTATGAAATCAGCCAAGTTTTCATCCAAGCGCTGTACCCGATAATAGTATTTCTGAATCAGAGATGACCTCGCGCGGGCAGGAATGAAATTTGCAAGCAAGTGTGCGTGAAAATCTTCAATAGATGACTGTTCAGCAATAGCTCTTACTATTTTATCTGAGAGAACCCCAATAGCATAAGGATAGATTATTTGTAAAATTTGACAAGGGGAAAGAGAAAACACAAGGGCGTGATCCTGAAATTCAACTAAAAATCTTAAAAATGAAATAACTTCACTGGTGGTGTTGACAGAAAACTTAGAGATACCTCTTAGCAACATTGCCAATGGATGAGGCAAGCTGCTAAACCCGGGTGACATAGTAGGTAGAGGTTTCAGGGGCAAAGAAGTTAATTCAGAACGGATGTTACTCAACGATGCACGGCGTTCAGACTCGTTGTCCAATGGGGCAGAAATAGTTTGAGCAGTGGGGGGTTTTCCTATTTACTTCTCCCTTAGGAGACTCTTCCTCGCTACCTACATTCACTATGGTGGGTTGATCAGATTTGGGAGGAATTTCCCCAGTTAACAATTGAGTGACTTTACTAGACAATTCAGAAATAGTTTCAAGGAGCGTATTAGCTTCCTTCCTCTGAACGTCATTCACCTTTAGAGACAACAGATCATTAACTCTATTTGAAAAATGATATAGCCTGCCTTGCACACGCTTAATTTGATTAGGAGACGGATCATTTTCATCAAAAAAACTAACGACCGATGCTAGCCCAGTAATGTTCTCGACGATCGTGGAAAGAGAGTCATCAATTTCTTTCTCTCCCAAATTGGGGATGGAAATGGGCAAATCAAGGGAGTCTCTAAGCTTGTTAGTGTCGATAGCAACCGTGCCTCCAGATTGCACGTTTCTAATAGTTAATTCGTAGATCAACTCCTCTTTGCGCAAGTAGTTAAGGAGGAGAACATCGCGAGGGCCGGGCATGATAACAGAAAAATTTTGAAAAACCTCAATAAAAAATTTCCAGCAACTGAGAAAATGGTTAGAGTTCGGATCAAAACAGAGTTTAGCCGTCAAAAGGGGCTAAATTGAGACCCATTCAACCACGCTCTGCTACCACTTGTTACCGTGTTTTGGTGGTAGTTATGCATGAAAGAAGGTGCTGGGTGGTGAAGGGGTCTCAAGCTACTAAAGTGAAATTAATTTTAAAATTTAACAAGGTTATATTTTCTTTTCAAAATTAGGGAACAACAAATAGAACAGGTACTTAGTAGCCGAAACACGATTGACAAATACATTTACATAGGTACCCCATTTGGGGCTTCAAAAGGTCAGAAACATAATTCTTGAGCCATGAGCCCAACCTTACAATGAACACCATACAACAAAGGGGCCGAAAACCCCCAAACATGCCAGAAACACCGGCTTCCAATTACATCCAAAAGCCTCCTTGAGGCAGAAACACAATTTTCAAAAAGGGCAACTTCCCCTTAAAATACAAGCCTATCATAGGCCACTCCGAACTCCACCTTTAAGCCGTCCTCAGAGGACATATACACAGGGGCAAAATACCCAATCTACTGAGGTCTGTTAAATGACAAGAAAGTTAATACATGACCTCTAAAATCACAATTTGAGAGGAGGCGAACTTGCACTCCTAATACACTTTGTCTTTAAGACCTATTTTGGCTCTAAGGCCACTGATGCAAGGGCTAATCCCATACTACAGAGGTGACTTAAGAAACTACTAACTTACATTACTGAAGAATAGGTTGCGAAAAATAAGTTCACCTCAAACAATGTGAGTGGGAGCTCGAGAGGGTTAACACTCTCTATCCCAGTATGTCGCTTTACAAGAGAATAGAAGAAAAGAGAAGTTACATTTTAGGAAAAGGTTACATAGGGGAACGCTTAGAACCTGCCCCGAAAGTTAAACTGCTGAGCTGGCAAAGAAAAAATTTATTAATCGGCCATTACCTTATTGTTGACCGCTGCCGAGGAAAGAGGCGCTTCCCGCCTCCTGCTATGTACTTAATACACTGAAAGATGGAACAGAAGTGGCCCGGAGACCCTAAAATCAGCAGTTTAAATACTCTCGCAGAAAGTTCTAGGCGTTAGGGGAAAGAAAACACCCTCCCACAAAGATTTTATTGGGTAGGACCCCGCAACAGATTCAAGTTGGGGAAAGATACACCAGATTGGTCAGAAATTAATTGAAAAAATTCGTGATTGGATACATTCAAAACAAGGGGAAGAAAGGGGTAAATATTGCCAACTTAAACAATGACAGAAAGAAATTTAACAAAGAACAAACTCCTGAAATTAAATTTTCTCCAACAAAATAGTTCTTTGACTCCGCACTAGGGTGCACTATTGTTGATCTTCAGTAGTGTCCTCTAGAAGAGAAAGTTCACACTTCTTAATACAAGCAAGACAAAAGTACGTCGAAAATGACACAGTTCACAAACTCAAAATTTTCCAGGTAGTGACATCTTCTGAGTTATTTGGAAATTAAGACCGTAGATAAAGTTCAGACTTCCTCCAGAAGAGGAGTTTCAACTGGCGCAACTTTTAAATAAACGGTGTGGAGGTGTACCGCCCGGTACAGTATTATTTATCAAGAATATTTCTGAAACGTGGACAATGCTAAAATCAAACATGAGCAAATTGGAAGTTTTCCAAATGCGGTGTTTCCGGCGAATACTGGGGGATCTCTTTACGTGACCGACTTCGTTATCAAACAGTCAGACTGAAGTGTGGAAACCAACTAACGATCGAAGAAATTCATGATCGGAGAATGCAGTGGTTTGGCCACGTGTGCCGAATGCCCAAACGACGTCAACCCCATCGATTACTCTGGTGACAAAGACCTGCTCATTGGAAGGTCCAAATCACATGAAAATCTGAGCAAAGCAGATCGAGGATGACCTCGAAAACCGAAGGCTTAGTCTTCTCCATGCTAAATATGAAGTCCTCAACCGTGAGGTCTGGTAAATAGTTTCACGGAACGTTTGTGATCCATCGGCACCCACAGCAGCACACTGGTTTCGAAGTCAAACTCGTCCAACAGTTGACTAAGAAGAAGAAGAAGAAGAAAGATTCATGAATAGGGACTATGTGCAAAATTAATTAGACTACCCAAGTCTACTGTAACAAAAGTAACTAATTTGTTGCAGAGGAGGAAATTGATCCCTCACGCACAGAAAATTTGTGCGCCCTTAGAAGAAATGGATTCTACTTTCGGGGATCTGCTTCTACACACTGAAGTAAAGTGGCGAAGCGTTGGTAAGTGCCTTCTACAGTTTTTTTTTAACTCCGCCGTGAAACGGTCACAATTTCGAAGGTAAAACATTTCGAATTCAGCTGAACCACAGAATGATCTCTAAAACACCCGTTTCTTAAGAAACTCGACTTTTCCCGCCGATATATGAACATATGAATGTCCTAAATTTTCAATTGCAGGGAAAGAAGCAGACAATAAGTCAAACTGATCGGCTTTGTTAACAGTTTCCGCAAAAATCTAGAACTATTCAGGTCTGTATTGGGAAAGAACTTCCTGCATTTCCCTTGTTGTAGGAAGGGGACATGGAATTTCGTGAATATGCTGAGCGGGCTTCAGAGTCCGATCAACATATTTAATATTTTGAAAATGTACGTCCTAATATTTCATTATTCGATAATCCCCTACACTGTGATATCGAACGTCAGCCATATTATCTGCAATAAGACCTTTGTGAACTTCAGTGTGATCCGTCTGTCAATACACCTCAGGTTAATGGAGTTAATTTTTGGAATTTGCTCTAGCCAGAACGTTTACCCATCGCTACGAAACCGGACTCTCAAACTCTGATCTATTTTTGCAAGCACCTACCCATGTGAAGCAGGTAAATTCTAAGAACAGAAATATACTTTCAGATTTCGTGTTATCACGTGTTCTTTGAGTGGCAACCTCACAGGTATAGGTAGATTTTAAGTGAAACAGTGTGAGTAGAAGGACGTCAACACCTATTTAAGGAATATGAACCCATGTTTCACAAATTGTCGTGTTGATTCCGACAGAAAGATAATTTATTCTATTTTCGGAGAGAAATGACAAATTTCAAGACATCTGACCTTTGTTTATTAAATTATGCCTAACCTGTATTTTTATTTCCGCATGGATAAAACAAGGCTTAATACATGATCGGGCCCCGGGTGAATTTCTCTAAAATTAATTTGATCCTCAATAGTTATTAGGCTGACCAAATCTGATTTACAACAATCTCCCTTTTGTACACTTCCTGACACAAAACCGGAGTGGTCTCGTATACAGAAGAATCAGCGTCGTACTTTGCACACTTTGTCCCGTAACAACATGTAATAACATGTATCTTATCTTACTATTTAATCTAGTCTAAGGATTTTAATTCTTGACTGAGGGCTGAAGCAGGGTCCATTCAGTCTCGTTAGACCAAATAAGGAGCTGTTTGATACGAAAGGCAGTGGAAATGGTCAAGAAAGCCAAGCAATACGGCTAACAATGTCGTCATGCTGACCACGTGAACTCTATTATCTGCAGGCCATTTGGCTCGGCAGTAGTCCTGGCAGTAGGCTACCGTCCTAATGAGTTGTCGCACTTACGGGATTTTTGCTCATTAAAATACATTAGTCCACTAAAAAGTTTGTATTATTTCATGAAAGTGACAAATAAGTGTCCAGGGCAATTCACAGCGACTGTTATTATTTAAACTCGTTCTAAACGCACAGAAATGTACATTTTTATTGACAGAGTGTAGATAAACCTTCTTGTATTAACTTGCCAAGAAGTCTCTAGTGTGCCGGGCTGAGAGGTACAGGCCTTCTAACCACAGCTTGGCAGGTTCGATCCTGGTTCAGTCCGGTGGTATTTGAAGGTTCTCAAATACGTCAGCTTCGTTTCTGCAGATTTACTAGCACGTAAAAGAACTCCTGCGGGACAAAATCCCACCACCTCGGTGTCTCCAAAAACCGCCAAAAGTAGTTAGTGGATCGTAAAACAGTAACATTATTATTATCATAGTGTTTTATCGTGGAAGGCAGAGGTAAGAAAGCGCGTGGGGTGAACGGCTGGACAGGGGACCACTTAGATTAAAGTTTACTCTAAAAAAAAATGGAAATTTTATTTCTTTCCTGTCTCAAAATCAAAATAGAGTAGTTTAATGATTTAACAAGAACCAGAAAAATCATAGGAGTTGAAAAATTACTTGAAAATAGTAACATATAACAAAGAGCTCTTTAGCTCTGACAATACAGCGGACTTAGAAGTCCTTGATCAGTTGCAAGTTTAATGGGAAAAAACTCCCAGTTATTAACCTACAAATGGAAGAGCATAACTGCTCCTAACGAGAATGATATTATAGAGTCTGAGCTTGTTACCGTTCCAATTACACTGGTAATCAATTTGGTGACACCGTTCCATAGTGTTTATAAACAGTTTGCCCCGTGGTGGGCTTATTATTTACAAAATTTCACAAACTGTTGGAGTACTTTTCCAAAAGGTACCTAAATGTAGACATGGTTACCCACAAAACCATAATGAATTTACAGGGGCATATTACCCATCCTCCTAGGCTTTACGAAGGAAAAGAAAAAAGTTACAACAAATGCAGGCCGTAAACAAAAGGCAAGTAGGCGAAACACCAGCACTCCTTAAAAGAATATTCTGCAGACGACAAGAACCTAAGTGGGCTTGAGGCCCAATGACCAATGATACGGAGGCTAATCCCGTCCTAAAAAGGGTGACTGGAGGGGAATATTTAAAGGCCGAGACAAATTTCCAAATTTAGAGGTTGAAAAACTTCAGTCACCCAGCTCAAAAGTAGAAGGAGAGAGTTCCGAGGGTAACCATTCGTGCTCTCTTACCTTAAATTATGTACTAAAATCCTGAAAAATAGACCACTGACATTTTAATTTATTCTAGTTTTATTTTGTTAGTGTCAATAGGCACTGTTTCATTTGATAAATAACTACCTAAAATAAATTCAGATTTTAATAATTATTGAAATCTGTGTATAGGATACAATTATGAACCCTTGGATAAACTTCATTCCTGTGAAAATACACATCAAAAGCACATTCCATTTCAGAAATATTTGGGGTGTAAGGTTTAGGCGATTCGCCCTATACACTGAATCAGGGTAGTGTATGATTCACTGCAACGTATAGTTAGTGTACAGTAGTGGTGTGTGTGTGTGTGATATGAACAGGAAGAACCACCTAGTATTCACCTGTAAATAGGAGTGAAAATCCACGGAGGATTACTTTTACAATGGCCGAGAATGGAATTTAAACCCACTTCTCTTCTCTGTTGTGTTTCTAACTCAAAGTACAATCTCTAATTGACTACTTTTCAGGACTACACAGACGCACAGAGGCCTTTCCCCTGCACAAAACACTCTCGGCGATGAGCAAAGAGCGCTACATTACTTATGCAAGACATGAACTGTAAACATCAATTAGCCTTGTAACAGAGTAGCGAGAGCACACACAGTACAAGGAGTTTCAGTATAGAAGTCTGGACACTTCCGTATCTACAAAAAGCTCACTGTACCAATCATGCATTTCATTACTGAATACTGCTCTTTCTTGGCGGATTCAGTACTTTACCACCAGTCTCTTGGAACATGCCAGAGTAAAACATATCGTCCAGTTTCATTTATGGGTGTGAAGGTATAGAAGCTGCTGAGCTACAGATGGTAAGAAAAAATGACATTCAGAGCACGACTAGTGCGTTTGAGTGCTATGGAAGGTGGGTCGTGCTTAAACAGCACTTTCTGGATCACTGAAGAAAGAAATAACAAACGAATGCATTCGCCATCTTGATACATATCGCAGCCATCGGTTTTTAAAAGTAACCTTACAATGGTACAACCTTCTGGGATGATATCTGAAGAGCCAACTAATCTACATGCTGGTAACAGACCATTTCATTAATCATATAATAGTGCTATGCGAGCTGGTTACGTGATACGAATTAAGTAGCTGTAAGTAGACATTTTCGGAGATGGTGGGTTCGAATACCACTAACGACAGCCCTTAAATGGTTTTCCATGGATTTCCATTTTCACAACCCACTATACTTTAATGAAGGCCACGGCCTTGACTAACTCAATGACGCACGAAACATGTATGTTATTGTGACGTTAAGCACTTACCAAAAAACAAATGTGTTATGTTCGAAGTCCCTTCAACTATTATCGGTTTTTCAAAAAGCACCAAAGTTTCGGAATTCAACTCCGAAAAGAGGACATTTAACGAACCCGTTAATCTAAAGGCACGGATCTCTTGCATTTGAATCGACTGTGCCCAGAATCGATTCCAAACCGGGCGCAGTAGCGCAGTCCTTTAGACTTTGTCCTATTCAGAAAATAATTTGTTCGATCCCACCTGAGGCCAGCAAAATTTGAACATGTTGTAATCCGACAACTCCGATTCGTTGGCTTCCGATACATTCAGAAACTTCTGTGAGACAAAATTATATCCATTGTAATTGGAAGATTCTTCGTTCTCTTTTCCTATATTTTCTCTTTCATGCTTTCACCTCTCTTCAACATGTTCAAACCGTATCAGCTTATCCCTTTCTATTTTACCAATTGATTCTTTAACACGTGTTTTGTCTGGCTCCAAGGCTAATTGGTTCTCATGCTGACCTTTGGTCCAATGGGCCCTGCCTTCGATTCCCAGACAGATGGAGGAGTTTAACTTTTATTGCTTCATACCTCTGGCTCGGGGACCAGGTGTTTCTGCGTTTTAAACATTAAACTTCAGTCTAGGCAGAACCCCATCCTCAAAAATGCACAGGTCGCGTATGGACGTCAACTCTTTAGACCTGCACTAGGCCTCGGCGGTCACCAAACATCATTATGCTGATTATTATTACCACATTTCTTCAGTTCTCAGAAGCTTCACTCACAATGCCTGTACTAGATTTCACTCATTCTCGTCGCTGGTCATGTCACAGAATTAACCTTGCACAGTATTGCTTCAAACTTCTTTTGGTACTGTACATCCTTGCTTCATAGTCCGACTCGTTGGCTTAATGGTCAGCGTACTGACCTTCGGTTCAGAGGGGTCCCGGGTTCGATTCTCGAGAGGGTCGGGGATTTTAATCGCTTCTGATCAATTCTCCTGGCTGGGGGCACTACCAACTACCACAGAAACACGCAATAGTGATAGATACCTCCATATAGGGTTGGCGCCAGGAAGGGCATTCGGCCGTAAAACAGGGCCAAAATCCACATGTGCGACACAGTACGCACCCGCGACCCCACAGGTGTGGGAAAAAGTGGTAGGAAAATAATAAGAAGATCCTTGCTCCATAGGAGTTGTAAACCCTGTGATAGAAAACACCCTGTTTTCTCCTCCAGTTGATTCTTATACTTAATTCACCTTTATTCTAATTTTCCATCACTCAAAGTCCCCCATTAAGGCTCAGCTTGCAGGATTCCAGCAAGATATAGAAGATACAGATTCCGGTCAAATGGACTGAGTCACTATTGACCTATCCAAGGCCTTTGACAGGGCAGATCGTGGAGTAATTTTAACAAAAATGAGGGCTATTGGACGAGACAGTGACTGAATGTGTGGCTACATTTACAGAAAACGGAACTCAGAGAATTCCGATCTTGTAATGATTAAGAGGGGGTCCCATAATTATTGGACCTCTGTGTTTTATATATATAAATGATATGAGTAAAGAACTGGAATCAGAGATCAGGCTTTTCATGGACGATGTGTGATACTCTATAGATTAATATGAGAGCGACTGCAAAAAGAATTCAATAAAGTTGTCAGATGGACAACAAACAACGGGGTGGAAAGTCAGTTTCACAAAGAGGAAAAGTACTCTCGGTTTTAGTTTATGTCTTGATCGGGTGACAATAAATCATGACGATCACTGGGGTAATCACATAAACGGGACTGTCAAAATAAATTTGAGGGTATTTAGGTGTTGTAGTAAGGATGTAAAGGAGAGAGCGTATAAGTGTTTGTAAGACCCCTTTGTACTGTAGTTCCATCGTATGGGACCCTCACCAGGATAACTTGATTCGAGAACTGGAAAAGATCCTAAGGGAAGCAGCACGGTTTGTTACGAAAATCTTACAGTGTTTGGGCTGGGAAGACTTGGGAGTAAGGAGACGAGCTGCTCGACTAAGTGGTATGTTTCGAGCTGTCAGCGAGGAATGGCGAGGAATGACGTTAGTATACGAATAAGGTTGGGCGAAGTTTTAAAAAGTAGGAAATTCATAATATGGAGATAAAGTTGGAATTAATAATGTTATTGGCTTTACGTCCCGATAACTACTTTTACGGTTTTCGGAGACGCCGAGGTGCCGGAATTAAGTATCGCAGGAGTTCTAATCCGTGCCAGTAAATCTACCGACATGAGGTTGATGTATCTGAGCACCTTCAAATACCTCCGGACTGAGCCAGGATCGAACCTCCCAAATTGGGGTCAGAAGGCCAGCACCTCAACCGTCTGAGCCACCGTCTAATAATAATAATAATAATAATAAATTATATTTATATAGTATTATCAATAATTTGTAAGCTGCCTCTGTGGATCAGTGGTAGAGTGTCGGCCTCCGGATCCCAAGATAGCGGGTTCGAACCCGGCAGAGGTAGTCGCGTTTTTGAAGAGCGAAAAAACGTCCATTCGACACTCCATGTCGTACGATGTCGGCATGTAAAAGATCTCTGGTGGCACATTTGGTGTTCACCCGACAATATTCATTAAATCTCAGCCATAGACACCCAAGAGAGTTTCGGTTTACTTGGTCTGCTATCTAGTAGGCCTAGAGTAAAACGGAACGTCGAAATTGACAAGCAGACAGCCAGATGGCGTCAAATTGAAATGTCTGCACACGGTAGCTGAGGCCATACGATTATTATTATTATTAATAATAATAATTTGTATACCATAGCTTTCAGCACATACAAAGTACGATATCAGACGGAGAATGGGAAATAATTCGCGTCAGTACTGGTCACTAAGTTTTATCCTCGAATCTGATTTTCCCATAAACATCAATAGAGGTATAATCAACAGGTGTGTACTGACTCTTCTTGCATAAATGGTGTTCGGACTTTTTGCCTCTAATAAACAAATAAACAAACAAACTGAATAGTAGACTGGAAAGAAGTTTGCCTAGGAATTTCGCTGAAAGACTGTCTTCGAAAGCCAACGGCGTAGACGTGTTGAAACACCGGATCCCGTGAGATCTCCGAAGTTAAGCAACATTGGGCGTGGTCAGGAGTTGGATGGGTTGCCACGCGCTATTGGTTGGGGGGTGAGGGAATGGACGAGCGGAAAGAAACAGGCCACCCTACCGAACGTAAACTCCGGCTCAGGAACACCTCTGCGGAGGTTCGGACCTGTCTTAGAAACAATGAAATCAGGCGCAAAACCAGAGTAAAGAACACTGGAAGAGAAATCTGAGCTCAAAAGAGGAGCTGGGCAAGTCACATAGCGAGAATGGATCCCAGTAAGTGGAGACCGGTAGTAATTGAATGATATCCCCGAGATGGACAGCGAGATATGAGACGTCCTTGAACCAGATGGCCTGATGTCCTGAAAGGGGTTGCGGGTCCAATTTGGATGAAGACTGCACGTGACAGAGGTATTTAGAAGTTGAGAGAGGTCTTTCTTACTTCCATGTTTCTGTCTCAGTTTCATCCTTTGCTATGAGGATACAGAAGTGCCTGTAACATTACTAGTATCCCCATTCTAGCCAGTCCCTGGGATGAATAGTATGAAAATCTTGCTCGTACTGTCAGTTGGTGTGTGTAGTTCAATGGGCTTGGCAGACTGATATGTAATAGCATCTTCTGGCTCGGTGAGGAAAGCAAGGAAACTACCTCACTCCTCATTTCCTTAATACACCTTCTTCAGTGACACCTAGGCTATCTATGACAGCTGATAGTGAATCTGCTGATGATCCAACCATCCTTCTGGCTGAGACTCCATATACATATACATGTACGACGTACATGTACAAAAGGTCCAGTTATTTCACTACGTGATCGATCTTGTCAATTACAACTGCGTTGTTTAACGAAAATATAATTAATATATTCTATTCTGACACTCTATTCTCAAAATCTATAGTAACTGACGGGACGTTAAACAAATAATAACAATATACAGTACTATAATGCATTCTTTTTAGTGTTTGAATCAGAGCCTTCGTTAGCATGTACAGAGCCCCTGGACCTAAAATTATATGGAAGCCCTTGACACAGTTCTGTAAATGTGTATGTAAGGGGCGAATTTATCGATTATAGGCCTATCACATATTACATAATAAAATACATCGACATATTTATCTTACATTTAATCATCGATTTTTCCTTGCTTTCAGATGAGCATATTCATATTGTCAAAACCCATATTGTTTAAAAATGCATTTTTCTATATTCATCAGTACGAGACAATTAAGTTTTTCTTGTTCCGAGCTGTCCGTGGAGAGATGGTGGTGGTATTTTATAAAATTAGGAAAGATCACACAATATGAAGACAAAGTTGGAATTCAAGGGAACAAATTGTGGCAAATATTCGTTTAGAGGAAGAGGATATAGGGACTGAAATAATTTACCAAGGGAGATGTCCGATAAATTCCCAACTTCTTTAAAATTATTTAAGAAAAACTAGGTAAACAACTAATAGGGAATTTGCCACTTTGGCGACTGCCCTAAACGCACTAATTTATTTATTTATTTATTTATTTTATACATCTTCATTATTCACTTTGCCCTCGCTGGCGAGATGTAGTGTTTACAGTGCGCTATGTCTTCTGGTATGGGCTAGAGCAATTTGTTACTTTCATTGACCTGTCTCAGTCTCATCCTTGGCTTTGACAATATGAAAGTGACCGAGGTATGAGCGATGCTAGTAATACCATTCCTCATGCAGCCAGTCCCTATAATTATTGGTGTGAAAATATCGCCCATAGGGTCGGTTGCTGCATGCATTTCAGTGGGCTTGGCAGACTGATATGCAATAACAACTTCTGGCTCGGTGAGGAAAGCAATGGGAAACTACCTCACTCCTCATTTCCCTAGTATGCCTCTTCAATGACGCCTAGGCTGTCTGTGATAGCCTATGGTGGAGCTGTGGAGGATCAGACCAGCCTTCGGGCTGAATACCCAACATACAACATTATTCACTACTATGCCTTTCAGATTCAGTCTATATATCCCTGTGAAGTAACTAAGCGCCCCATAATCCTTTATTTGTAACTAAATCCGTGGCCTCATTAAGCATGGAGGGATGGTTGTGTCTCGATTGCGAACAAGAGATTAGTGTTGACGTGATATACATAAAACATTTACAATTTTCAAAACATCCTCATATGTAATTTTTGTTCTAGTAGTATTAACATTAACTGGCACATTGGGATGTTTTAGATAACCTAACCATATTTAAAAAAATATTTATCTTATTGAAAATGTGTATTAATTTAGTTTGAGGTAATCTTACTATTTATAAGAATATATATTTTATTGTACAACATAACAAGATGCCTTTGCTGCCGAGATGTAGTGTTTACAGTGCACTATGTCTTCTGGTATGGGCTATATCAAATTTGTTACTTTCATTGACCTGTCTCAGTCTCATCCTTGGCTTTGACAATATGAAAGTGACTGAGGTATGAGTGATGCTAGTAATAGCATTGCTTATGCAGCCAGTCCCTGTTATGATGGTGTGAAAATATCGCTCATAGGGTCGCTTGGTGCATGCATTTCAGTGGGCTTGGCAGACTGATATATAATAGCAATGGCTGGCTCGGAGAGGAAAGCAACGGGAAACTACCTCACTCCTCGTTTCCTTAGTACACCTCTTCAGTGACGCCTAGGCTATTTATGACAGCTGTTGGCGGAGCTGCAAAGGATCAAACCAGCCTTCGGGCTGAATACCCAACATACAACATACAACATAACAAGAGGGGTAGTTGTTTTTGGTGGATTAGTGAGAGTTGTATTATTAATAGGTTATTGTTAATATTATTATTTCTTTTTTGCTAGTGGCTTTACGTCGCACCGACACAGATAGGTCTCATGGCGACGATGGGATAGGAAAGGCCTAGGAGTTGGAAGGAAGCGGCCGTGGCCATTTGCCTGGTGTGAAAATGGGAAAACCACGGAAAACCCTCTTCAGGGCTGCCGGCAGTGGGATTCGAACCCACTATCTCCCGCATGCAAGCTCACAGCCGTGCGCCCCTAACCGCACGGCCAACTCGCCTGGTATTATTATTATTATTATTATTATTATTATTATTATTATTATTATTATTATTATTATTATGCCAATGAAAGAAGTGAGTGGTTGCATCGACAACGCATTAGCCTTTAGAATATTGATTATTAATATTATTATTTTTTCAAAATAATACATAAGAAGTGAAATAGTCAGTCTATTTGGAAACAAGTGGTTTTTTTTTTTTTTTCCTTACATGCTTTTAACTTGTTTGTATATTACCCAGTATTCCAATTGTGTGTACCAGAACTTGGCGTGCCAACTGAGGGTTAATTTATTCAAATCTCCCTGGTAATAATTAAAGCGGCTTTCTAAAGAACTTCAGAAGACTGTAGTTGCATCTAGTGATGCATACTGCTGCCACAATCCACCTAGATAAGCAGCGTGACATATATAAAATGAAATATTCTTGCTCATTATATTCTCGCTTAAGCGCCTCTACTTTATGCCTGGCCGCAATCTCGACTCATTAATGTGTGTCAAACACAAATCATCCCCTTCAGGTACCCACTTGTTCGCAATCAGGACGACACCGGAGGGATTCGATTTGTTAATGCTATAAAGATAAGAGGTGTAGACCTAGATGTCACCCGAATGCCTTTAGTTGGGATCTAATGAACCAACTTCGGATCAGAAGGCCAACTACTAATCGACTCCAACCACTGATGTCGCCTAAGTCTCCCTCTACTTCTCTTGCCCTCCTAGGTAAACTATCCTCCCCAACATCATCATCATCAGCAGCAGCATTAACAGCAACAACAGCTACTACTACTACTACTACTACTACTACTACTACTACTACTACTACTACTCACTAAGTAGGTCGGTGTGACATATAAAAACAGACCAAATAAACATAACCTCATCCGTGTGTTCACTTCTTTCCGTACAGCTTCAGCTTTCGAGTTTTTTCCTAACTTAGACTTTACCTCCCTATTCCGAGTACCTTTCTGCCATTGTTTTCATCTCTTTATATCAGCAATCGTTGTATTATTATTATTATTATTATTATTATTATTATTATTATTATTATTATTATTATTATTATTATTATTATTATTACTTTCCACCTTAGTCATGATGCCAGTAGTCTCGATGTTCATGGCTCTTAAACAGAGTGTTTAATCACTCCGCCAGTATTTAGTCACCAATTAGCGCCAACTCGTTTAAATGATAACTCTTCTGCAAAGTCACAGTGAAGTGAGCGATTACTGTGACTTAGAATCTTAAACAGATCGCCTTGAGATAGCTACTTCCGCATAGTTTCCTCTAGTGAAATGTCAGACTGAGACCATAGTAACATAAAAAGCTGGTTTTACTGGATAATTATAGCAAAATCGCAATGTCATAGCACTATATATAGCCTATACCACTTTAGGAGTAACAGTGTATAGAGCACCTTATCAAACATACCTCGTTGTCAAGCATAGTAGATCACACTTATTGTTTTATTTTGACAGTTGAGCAATTCAGGTGATACAATAGTACATTCTTTGAAATAATCCTCTAACCGCCAAAATGTGAAATAGAAATAACTTAGGGGTGACTCGCCTTTATCTCCTCATTCTGAATACCCTCCTGTTATTTTATCCACTTGTTCCTACCAGCGATCATTTTCGTAACTTTCATTATGAACAAGAATCCTGAGTTACCCAGCTTTCATTCCCATACAGTTAAGTCGGCTAGTTTGAGTCGGTTGGTCTGAGATCTGAAAACAGACCAAATAAAAATAGTTTCGTCCGAGCGTTCCTTTCTTTCTTATAGAACACCGTTGATCGCAACTGGAACCTAATGCAATTCCATTTAGTATGCTACCATCCTGAGAGAATACCCGTCTTAAATACTTGAAATAATAATAATAATAATAATAATAATAATAATAATAATAATACCGAGCGACTTGGCCGTGAGGTTAGAGTCGCCCAAGTGTGAGCTTGCATTGGGGGATAATGGTTCCGAACCCCACTGTCGGCATCCCTGAGGATGGCTTTCCGTCGTTCCCCGCTTTCACACAAAGCTGTAACTAACTCCACGGTCGCTTCCTTCCCACTCCTAACAATTTCCTATTCCATCGTCACCATAAGAAGACGTATCTGTGTCGGTGCGAAGTAAAGCAAATTGAATAATAATACTAATGAAATGTGAAATGTTGTATGGCTTTTAGTGTCGGGATATCCCAGGACGGGTTCGGCTCACCAGGGGCAGGTCTTTCTATTTGACACCCGTAGGCGACCTGCGCGTCGTGATGAGGATGAAATGATGATGAAGACATCACATACACCCAGCCCCCGTGCCATTGGAATTAACCAATTAAGGTTAAAATCCCCGACCCGGCCGGGAATCGAACCCGGGACCCTCTGAATCGAAGGCCAGTACGCTGACCGTTCATCCAACGAGTCGGACATAATACTAATAATTTAACATATCTTCAACTGATGAAGAGTTAAGAAACGGAGCTCGAATTTTGTTCCTCTTCAGTTTTTAACGTTCACGAGTTGTCATATTTGAACATCCGTAAGTGTCTCCCCATTGCATGGGCGCCCATATGACAGTTTGTAGAGGGGGGCCCACACCTGGGGGTACGTAGTATTTTTAGTATTTTGGAAGATAAATGGCGACTTGTGTTCTGCGGTAGAATAACCCACGGTATCCCCTGCCTGTTGGTGGGGGACGGTACTACCGCGTCTACGTAATACTGACTTTTAAATCATTTTCTTGAAAGGAAAACACCTGACTACACTAGATTTTTCCCTTCCCTCAGAGCTAGGGGGGGGGGGCGGCCCCACCTTGCCCCCGGGTATGGGCGCCCTTGCCCCAATGCCTTCAGCTGAGATCGAATACGCTAACTTCGGATCGGAAGGCCAACTACTAATCAACTTCAACCACTGACGAAGACACAACAATAATAACAGCTTTTTAAATGAGCTTGGGTTAGCTATAAAATCAGCCCAAACGTCGAGGGTTAATGAGCCTACCTGGATCTGAGGGCTGGCTCGAGGTCTACTCAGCTTACAACTGACGAGCTATCTGACAGTGAGACAGCGGCCCCGAGCTAGAAAGCTGAGAGGATACGTCGCGCTCATCAAACTTTACTTCGTAATCGGCAGGCCTTCGGACAGAGCAATTGTCAATTCGTAGACCCAGGCTCATCAAGACCGAAGCGCCATGTATCTATTTATTTATTTGGTTGGTTTTCTTGGGGGAATTATTTTTATCTGTAGTACCTAACGGATGACTTGACTTGAGATTGGTATAATAGGGGTTGAACTACTCAGCACTTCGAAGAAGTATCGAGCAAGATAGGGCCTACATATCCTAAGGCATAGTTTTCATATTAACGACTTCTCTGTAGGTACATCATTTATCTTTCAACAACAAACGACCCTGCGATTTGTCATCACCAGTGAACTTGTCCGGCTGCTTATTCTTCTGCTACCGGGCGAGTTAGCCGTGCTGTTAAGGGCGCGCGGCTGTGAGCTTGCATTCGGGAGATAGTGGGTTCGAATCCCACTGTCGGCAGCCCTGAAGATGGTTTTCCGTGGTTTCCCATTTTCAGACCAGGCAAATGATCGGGCTGTACCTTAATTAAGGCCAGGGCCGCTTCCTTCCAACTCCTAGTCCTTTCCTATCCCATCGTCGCCATAAGACCTATCTGTGCCGGTGCGACGTAAAGCCACTAGCAAAAATATTCTTCTGCCTCCAATCCTCAAAGTCATGGGGTCGAATCCCGTATCACTCGGTTGAAATTCAATATTTCTCAAACCGGAGAGAATTTTTTCATTTAGCACTTTAAGGAAATACTTTCTACAGCAAATTTCAGACGTCTGTTACCACCTGTAGCAGTTTCAAGGACTAAAATCGCATGTCTTATTGCCAATTAGCGAAGCTCGGAACTCTAGAATTTCATGTCCCACGTGTGAAGTTGAGGCACGTCGTTAAATGGTTGATAATAGAGACAGATTGAAGCTCATTATCTGCGAGAGACTTGGCGGCGCCTGCCCGATCGACCGTCCTGCGGATAAGCCTCACATTGTTTAGACGTACGACTATGAATAGCTCACAACTGCAGCTGGGATGGACGAACATTCTGCAACAAACAGCGTTCGGGCCGAAAGAAAAACTTTTGAGGTCATGAATGAGAGGCTCCGCTTTTGCTCCGCTGAATTCTTACAGAAAGACACCATTCACGATAAATCAGCCCTTGCGGAAAGCACTGTAGCTTCTCTCCTGACTAGAATCTGAGTTTGGCGACGATTTTAAGGCGGAAAAAGGTTTTTAAAATGCAATTTTCAATTACTTTCTTCTTTAATCTGGCGAAAAATAATTATCTCCAATACTTTAAAAGATGTGTTTGTAAATATCCATGTATATTCACTTGCTATGTCCCTCTCTGCCATAACCACTGTGGATGGGGTGCAGTAGAACACTCCACGGTATTCCCTATCTGCCGTATAAAGGCCTGTTTTCACATGTAGGACTGTGCTTCGGCTGTGCTTCGACCGTGCTACGGCGGTATCGCCTACTCCGTCTTTTCACATGTAGGACTGTGCTGCGACTGTGCTTCGACCGTGCTGTGTCGTCCGCAATCGCCAAACAGTATAAACCATTCCATTTACATTGAACAGCAGTTGAGTATTTTCACATGTAGGACTGTGTCCCTACCGTGTTGGTACCGTGCTGTCATGGATCGCCAAGCAGAGCGATTACGGCCCACACAGTCGTCGCCTGGTCTCAGCACAGTACCACATGTGAAAATTAGAAACGGTCGCCCTAGTGTCGCCAAGCCGGACTTCCGTCTTATTTCGGTGGTAATCGGAAGCACTCGGTCGTACGTGATCCAGTGACCAACGAGCACAGAATAACATAGAGTGCGCAATGCACTGTCTGAGTACTGTGTTCGTTGGTTCAGATACATTGTGTGATAGTTTGCAGTAACATAGAGTGCGCAATGCGCTGTCTGAGTACTGTGCTCGTTGGTTGAGATACATTGTGTGATAGTTTGCAGTAGTAGGGTGGCGCAGTTGTCTTCCTTAAAAATAGACGAACAAGTGATAATTTTAGTTCAACAACATGAATGCCTTTATAATTCTTATTTCTCTTCTTCTTTTGTTGTAAAACAATGTACGCTGCGCAGGCAGTAACTACGTCTTCTTCGTTCGGATCCATGTCTCCAACCTGTGAGCACAGATGCAATGAACAAGGACCACATGCCCACAGCACAGTCGCAGCACAGTCCTACATGTGAAAAGACAGAGTAGGCGACACCGCCGTAGCACGGTCGAAGCACAGCCGAAGCACAGTCCTACATGTGAAAACAGGCCTTAAGGCGACCAAAAAAGGATCCTAGGGGTTCTCAACTTCGTAGCGTGGCTTGGCGAGCATGGGACCCCTAGTTTAGATGGGAATTACTTCCACTTACTTGTTCCAGACTCCTTCCTTTCGGTTCTCCTATCCGACCTTCCTTGATCAGTTCTTGTTCAGTTCCAAACTCGACAATATTAGGTTCCGAGGCCTGGTGAGCCTTCTGTTTTCACTCCCTTCCTGGCCCTTCGCTTACTTTTGCCGAAACCTTCATTCTTCGAAGTGTTATTGCTAATTAGCGAACCTCGGAACTCTAGAATTTCATCTCCCACGTGTGAAGCTGAGGCACGTCCTTGATAATTCAGACAGATTGGAGCTCGTTATCTGTGAGAGACTTAGCGACCCCAGCCCGATCGACCGTTCTAATTAGCGTTAAGAGCGGTTGGTTGCCCAGTTGACCTTCTTCTGAAAACAATACTCACTACCACCGCCATCACAACCTCGGCTCTGTCACATGCCTGTTGCTCATTCTCCATTATTTTCCTCTTACACATGGTTTTCATCGTAATTCAAAATCTATGAAAGACATCTGCCTGAATTTTTGCATTGTAGTGTATTTTATTTATGTAAACAGTAAACTCTGGACTCCTTTTTTCCCCCACGGCACTACAGCCCTTGAAGGGCCTTGGCCTACCACGCGACCGCTGCTCAGCCCGAAGGGCTGCAGATTACGAGGTGTCGTGTGGTCAGCACGACGAATCCTCTCGGCCGTTATTCTTGGCTTTTTAGACCGGGGCCGCCATCTCACCGTCAGATAGCTCCTCAATTCTAATCACGTAGGCTGAGTGGACCTCGATCCATCCCTCAGGTCCAGGTAAAAATCCCTGACCTCGCCGGAAATCGAACCCGGGGCCTCCGGGTAAGAGGCAGGCACGCTACCCCTACACCACGGGGCTGGCCTGTACTCCTTTATCACAAGCAATTTCACTTTGAAAAATAAATGGTGGTGTAAACATGAGAAAAATTATATGAAAAGTAACGTTTTAGAAAATCGTATGTTCTGCAAGAATATCTTCGAGATTCTATAGTTGGGCCCACGGGAGTTGAAGTCTGACATTTGAGTGGCGAAAGCAGTAACTACGAAGAACGCCGCGTTGTCATAGTTATATCAATCGGCGGCATATCACCCTTTCAAACAGGCTGATATATATATATATATTTGCTATATGTTTTACGTCGCATCGACACAAATAGGTCTTATGGCGACGATGGGACAGGAAAGGCCTAGGAATGGGAAGTAAGCGGCCGTGGCTTTAATTAAGGTACAGCCCCAGCATTTGCCTGGTGTGAAAATGGGAAACCACAGAAAACCATCTTCAGGGCTGCCGACAGTGGGGGTTCGAACCCACTATCTCCCGGGTGCAAGCTCACAGCTACGCGCCCCTAACCGCACGGCCAACTCGCCCGGTTTTTAAAAAATCTGAGCATTACCTACTTTATAAACATTAGCCCAATGAATGGATGTTAGTTAAACGATTTTGTTTGAAAAGAATCTGTAGGCCTAATTGCAAAAGTATACAAATTTGATTCCTACAATATTTAAGCTAGCAAAATGTTTGCCTGCCCCCATAAACCTATAGCAAGACAAATTTGTTACAGAAGCCTTGTGACATGATTCTTCCTGTTATTACCCACTGTGACACAACAGTCAAATAATAATAATAATAATAATAATAATAATAATAATAATAATAATAATATGGCATATCGTACTCAGTAAATAAGAAATTCAGAAATTATTATTTTTATTATAACTACTACTACTGGTATTAAGAGAGACCGTCGTATAGGAATATTGCCTATTATCCTATAAAGGGCGAGTTTCAACGAATAAGTAAATCTACTGACACTAGTCCCTCATATTCAAGCACACTTAAATGTCAATCGACTGCGCTAGGATTCGATCCTGCAACCTTGAGCACAGCCTGCGAATGCCTAACCAATTGCACTACTAAGTCCGTCTCTCCAATGTACCGCTCAACAGACAAGATACAAAACCTTCTATCTCTCCTCTCCTCTCCTCTCCTCAATCCGTACCCCAAGACAGCGGTGCGGTGACTACCTGAGACACAATCCAAGACCAACTACAACCTGCACAATCCTTGTCCACTTCTTTCGGTTTTCAACTACCTGAACTACGTTTGTAAACTAACGTTTGTCATTCCGCAAATCTGTACGATTCAAGTTCAGTGTCTTATTTGAGACAATTTACCTTCTATCCTTAACGAGACTTTGACTTCGACTTACTTAAGTTCGCTTAGTTGAGTTTTGCGGAAGTCTGTTTCATAGACACGACTTTTACAAAGTAGACTTTGGTAAGTTACGATGTGAAGAATTAGATACGAAATTGGCAATGAAAACAATGGAAGAGCAGTGTAGCATCTCCCATCACTCAATGTTTTTTTTCTCAATAAAGAGTTAGAAGAAGAAATTCAGCTGCTTCCTGCGTTATAGGATCGCATTGGACTCTAAACTCAATCCAGTTCAGTTAATACAGTTAACTTTTATTTCTCGACGATGGATGGAAAGAAAAAATTGCCAGCCTTCAACAACTATGAAAGGGAGGTGCTACTAGAATTAGTGAAAGAGGAGAAAGATATAATTGAAAACGAAATCAATAAACTTCATCTCGTTGTTGACTACGCCCTGACAATTGAAACTAAAAATTCCGTTCCTATTACGGAAAACCTCAGCATGGTTGTTGCCACCTGGACTTATTATTGGTACATGGGTGCAATCAATAGCTCCAACCACTCCAGGTAATCGGGATCTTTCATACACACGTCACGCATTATTTCGACATTCAGCTTCATTTGGGAACGAAACAAACTGTGGTCTCTTTCGGGCAGCCAGAATCGATATTCTTCTGATTATTCTACATACTGAGGGCTGGCTTACTACTCGTAAATCAGCGGAATCGATTTGAAAGTTACCTGAAAACCACGGAAGTGTGAAAGGTTATTGTATTTATCATAAGAATACATTAATCTGTACCGATCATCCCTTAACCTCACTAGATAACACGGTGAATAGAAAGTGCAAAAACTTTGCGCTATAGTAACAATCATTTTACTCTTACCTGTAGCATAATATCTTAACGACCGGGCGAGCTGTTCGTGCGATTAGGGGCGCGCGGCTGTAAGCTTGCATCCAGGAGATAGTGGGTTCGAACCCCACTGTCGGCAGCCCTGAATATGGTTTTCCGTGGTTTCCCATTTTCACACCAGGCAAATGCTGGGGCTGTACCTTAATTAAGGCTACGGTCGCTTCCTTCCCATTCCTTGGTCTTTCCTATCCCATCGTCGCCATAAGACCTATCAGTGTCGATGTGACGTAAAGCAAGTAGCAAAAAAAAAAAAAAAAAAAAAAAAACCCGAAATTAGCAACTGTATTATTGGAGGTATGGATATTTCTGTAATTTATCTTCAAACATCCTTAGTACAACTAATACTGTACGTTTGTCGATCTTTATCAGGGTTTTCCAATTTGTAAGGGCTCGAGGTCCATTTTGGAAACCTTAGTCATGTTCGTGGGCCGCAGTTGAATAGGTCAATTTTCGTAAAATTCTGCAAATAGTACAGAAGCACCATTGTGAAATAATATGCATAGTCAATTGAAAGGAGGGTTTGATAATTTTAATTGCTTAAAACATTATTTTAAAACTGCATAAAGGAGTGAAATTTGGAGCCGGGCTGAGTGGCTGAGACAGTTGAGGCGCTGGCCTTCTGACCCCAGCTTGGCAGGTTCGATCCTGGCTCAGTCCGGTGGTACTTAAAGATGCTCAAGTACGTCAGCCTCGTGTCGGCAGATTTATTGGCACGTAAAAGAACTCCTGCGGGACAAAATTTCGACACCTCAGCGTCTCCGAAAAACATAAAAAGTAGTCACTGGGACGCAAAAATAACAACATTGTTACTTTAAATTTGGATTTCAAATGTTTTAAAATCAAAAATAATCTGTTGAGAACAAGTGAATACTTGAAAAGAGGAGCTAGTGAAAAAAAATTAAAACCGACAACCTGTTTTCCAGTCATTGACCGGGTCAGGGATGTGATGAATGAAACATATATAGGCTGTTATTACAATGGGGTCACCACTCCCAAGGTGATGTATTGATGAGTGATAAATGCTATGAAATGAGAATGGAGAGTGTTGCTGGAATGAAAGATGACAGGGAAAACCGGAGTAACCTGAGAAAAACCTGTCCCACCTCCGCTTTGTCCAGCACAAATCTCACATGGAGTGACCGGGATTTGAACCACGGTGTCCAGCGGTGAGAGGCCGACGCGCTGCCGTCTGAGCCACGGAGGCTCAAAAGGAGCTAGTATTAAAGAATAATTAGTTTAGACTTGGGTCTATAAGGTGTATAAAAATTAATACGCTTTTGAACGAGCTATTAAATATTTTTGTGACTTTTCTTCACATTCTTTCTTACAGTGCTCTTGCGGGCCGCAAAATTGTCTTCGCAGGCCACATGCGGCCCGCGGTCCGCCTTTTGGAAACCCCTGATCTATATCGTATTCTGAACTCATTTTCTGTATAAAATTCAGCTGGGTTCCGTACATCTCTTATAATACGCCGAGGATTAGGCACAACGTACGGAATAATTTCCTGGATCTCTTCAATTCCGTCTATAAAATTAACTACACCAGCAATATCTGCCATTCTATTATTTTTCTGATCTCAGAGTCTACGGAACATCAGCGACTTGGAAGTAAAGTCACCATTTAAGTTTACTTACCGATTATGAAATGGAAATGGCGACTTACCGCCGTCTAAGTCAAAGTCTCGTTCATGAATTCGACCCTAAGCGTTCAAAGTTGGCTTTTCTTAACGCGTGGTGAGAGTAATAAATAATATTATTAGTTTTATGCCTAACTAACATCTTACGGTTTTCGGAGACGTCAAAGTTCCGGATTTTTTTTTTTTACGTAACTTTACCGACAAGAGGTCCGACTCGTTGGCTGAATGGTCAGCGTACTGGCCTTCGGTTCAGAGGGTCCCGGGTTCGATTCCCGGCCGGGTCGGGGATTTTAACCTTCATTGGTTAATTCCAATGGCCCGGGGGCTGGGTGTTTGTGCTGTCCCCAACATCCCTGCAACTCACATACCACACTTAACACTATCCTCCACCACAATAACACGCAGTTACCTACATATGGCAGATGCCGCCCACCCTCATCGGAGGGTCTGCCTTACAAGGGCTGCACTCGGCTAGAAATAGCCACACGAAATTATTATTACCGACAAGAGTTTTGCGTATTTTAGTACTTTCAAATACCACTGAACTGACCCAGGATCGAACCCGCTGACTCAAGCTTAGAGTAAAAGCATTGAGAAAAAGCTATTTATTTGATAATTCTAACATCAAATTGGGCTTTATGGTAAGAATCGATATAATGATCTCTCAACTAGAACCGAGACTTTCAAGTGGAAAATGCTGGCGCCAGTCCAGCAGGCTACATCAGACGTAACCTTTCCCACTTCATCAAGTCCATTTCCCAAATTAAACTAACACTGCGGTCGGGTTCGCTTTCAAAGTTGCAGCTCATTCGTTAATCTTGTGGCCTGTGACAGATGAAATTGGATTGTGGATAGTACCGAAGCTAGAGAATAATGCGAACTATGGTCTCTGACAGATTCTAAGTCGCATTTCATTTCCTAAACTGTCTGACAGGATTTAGAGCCAATGAAGTGAAAAAGGATTGAACACCAATACATTGTGAAATCAAGTAAAGGACACTTTTCATCCGTAACATTAATGGCCACGAGCAAAGTTACGGTGCTATGTATGAAACCGGCAAGACCTTTAGACTTCTACAAAACCTACCGGGCGGCTCTAGAATACTGTCTGTTGTATTTATTATTTCTTTATGCGTTTACAAGTGGCAAATTTAAGGCACTTCGCCTTCTCTTACTCTTAACCACATTCTCGATTACAGGTTAGATTGTCTGCAGATTACGAGGTGTCATGTCGTCGGCACGACGAATCCATTTGGCCGTTATTCTTGGCTTTCTAGACCGGGACCGATATCTCACCATCAATTTTATTGTAATCTCATAGGCTAAGTGGATCTCGAACCAGTCCACATATTCAGGTAAAAATCCCTGAGCTGGCATGGAATCGAATCTGGAGCCTCCGGGCAAGAGGCACGCACGTTACCCTCACGCCACGGGGCCGGCCTTTTGTATGCTAATCAAATAATAATAATAATAATAATAATAATAATAATAATAATAATAATAATAATAATAATAATAGTGCACAAAAGAGCCTCCGTATCTCAGGCGGCAGCGCGCCGGCCTCTCACCGCTGGGTTCCGTGGTTCAAATCCCGGTCACTCCATGTGAGATTTGTGCTGGAAAAAGCGGAGGTGGGACAGGTTTTTCTCCGGGTACTCCGGTTTTGCCTGCCATATTTCATTCCAACAACACTCTCCAGTATCATTTCATTTCATCTGTCATTCATTAATCATTGCTCCAGAGGAGTGCGACAGGCTTCGGCAGCCGGCACAATTGCTATCCTCGCCGTTAGATGTGGCTTCATTCATTTCATTCCTGACCCGGTCGAATGATTGGAAACAGGCTGTGGATTTCCATTTCAATAACAGTGCACAATCTGGCTATCCGTGAACTCAAATACCGAGTGTCGAGAAATTCTATTTAGCATTTTTCCAGTAATGTAATAACAAATAGAGAAAAACTGAACTGAACCTACTTTCAACTACTGCACACCTCATGTGAGATAGAAAGGAAGTATGACACAAACATTTGAAGTTAAAGGTTAAATTTCAACCTCACCATCCCTCCACCCTCGAACCCCGGTCCCTCCACTACAGATCTCACTACCCAACCCAGCCAAGACATCTCCACCCTACTCAATATTCTCCTTCTTAAACTACTTTCAGCCCAAAACCAGCTTCCGCACCCCAATATGCCCTCCAGACAATTAATCATCAGCTAATACCCAATCACCAAGAATCCCCGCCAAGACCAATCTTTCTCCACGCCCCTCCCCCTTGTCAAGCCTCCAAAGCACTGGAACTCGGGTACAGCCGAGGCGGAGTGCCATAAACTGCAACACAATAGATGCTGATTTTTCAAAATTTAACATCTCAGATGCTGATATTCCATTTAACATCCGCAGACACTTGCTCTTTTATATACTAAAGGAGCAAGTTGCGAACTTAAAATACGATGCAGCGTTGCAAATATCCAAACGCAACACCAAGCTAGACAAACTCTGAATCCAACACGCTGTGCCAGTCATGTCACCGAATGATAATCTTCTCCTGGGCACATACTATATATATACATAACGCATCACACACAACAGATAAACAGCACACATACATATACATAACACATTATACACCTAAAGTCAAGCAACACATACAGAGTTAAGCAATATTGGGCGTGGTCACCCACTGGATGGATGACCACAATATATACTTTCCTAACACAATACAGCATAAATTATCTTAACTGGCAACTCATATAAATAGAAAAACTAACTATTAAAACACTACAGACAACTGCCATAACAGGCCGACAGAGGAGACTCGAATGAGACCGGTATCGGCAAGACACAAAACACCTATCTCTTAGAGATAGGTGACACATACAGATCGTAGGGGAAAATTTGAAGTGTACGGACAAAATTTTATCTTTCCCTATATAGGTTACTGGTGAGGATATAAAAAGGAAATACCGCGTAAATTAACAAACACGCTTATGTGCCAGTTCATCTAGGATTAAAATACCGAACGAAGAGAGCTAGGCTAGTTAACTCGCCTCAGAAACTTCATTAAAGTGTTCTACTGCAAATTGCTACGTTGTAACGTGTTGCTACAGGATACAGCACAGAAACATAAGAATCAGAGAAGAGGGGATTTATATTCTTAAACTGATGTCCCCTACAGCCAATTAGAAGCAGTATGCATTTAGTTCAAACTTAGAAGCTCTAAACTGAGTTCCGTGTCTTACTAATAAAGATGCAACATGTAGAACAGCGGACACTGGACCAGTTTAATATAAATTAGGAGTGAAAAATCATCATCCTGGTCGCTGACTCATTTCTGAGAACCGTAACCCCAATCGCGTATTATATTCTTGATGAAATAGCACCCTCGATTTCGATCTTTCGCCCTCATCAATCAATAATGAAGGGATCTGCGTGATGATCTTTACTTGGTCTATCCAACGTCCGGCTGTCCATCCACGTGGTCTGTTACCGTCCACTTCGTCCTGCGCAGTAATCTGTTCAATATTCTCTCCATCTCAATTATGACATCAGCAATTTTCTCTCATAAATTCGAGTACATAAACATTTGAAGATTATAAGTTCTTCTAACATTGAAATACTGATACATTTTTCGCCCAAGAAACGCGTAATATCCCTCACCAGGACAATATTTTAAAGGCAACAATCTGTTTTCTATCGTTTACCTTACAGGCTATGTTTCACACCCAAACAAAAAGACAGAGAAAACAAGAGCCTCTATAAAACGGACCTCTTGTGTTATTTGAGAGCAATTTTGCCAGATTTTGTACTGATTTCTCACGGCGACTTTTCCGAAGGCAATTCTCCGGTTGATCTCTTCGAACTGACTGAAGCGCTGACGAATGATCCCAAATAAACAAAGTTATCCACAGCCTGTAATGCGCTCAGCAGCCGCGTGAGATGAACCTCACTTCAATCAATTAACGTAAGCTTAGACTTATCTAAATTAATCCTACATCCACATTCCAGGCTGGCATATTTTATTTTGTCCAGCATGTCTCGCTGTTGGCAAGAAGAAATCAAAGCGTAGGTTGTTAATTTTTCTCCCATCGATTGAAAAGTAAATACCGTATGATTGACCTCGTGAGGAAAACTGAAGAAGTGTATGGCACGAGAGATGGCGATTAACTCATATAAGCTGGTATTATCTCCCATCTGCGGCTCAACTTTCTCCCCCAGACGTACTATCTATATATACTATAGAAGCACTATACATGATGATTATTATTATTATTATTATTATTATTATTATTATTATTATTATTATTATTATTATTATTACCTTTTTATGAACGGCGCACTAAGATGTGAAGGATTTCAGCTACAACATGGAACGGGCAAGGCGTGGATTGTAAACGTACAAATATTACCGTAATTAACATAAAGGTCCAGAATTTGTATAGAGCGAAAACGAAAAACCATGGAAACCATATTTAGAGCAACCGGGCAAATGAACTTATTTTTAATATTTCTCCTCTCACCAAGGGAACTCGAGTAAAAATGTAAAAAAAAAAACTAGTCTACTGGAATTTCAAATCCATTTTCCACACTCTTCCCCTATAAAATTGGCGTGCAAATAGGCCTATACTATACACAGTTCGACAAGTTGCACCGAACTGTTCCACAGCAGAACGCAGATATAGCAATTAGAAAGATCAGACGCGAAACCTCACCGCTCAAATCATATTAACGAGACATTGTGCTACCAGACTTATTGCAAATCTGCAGAATTATTTGTGTGAGTATTCATTTCCCGATTTTAACACAGTTAAAAGCACTCAGTTCCAGGCCCGTGGTATAGGTTTTGCGTTTCCGACTCCTACCTGAAATTCCTCAGTTCCACTTCCGGCTTATCTAGGAATTTTAGTTCTGATCTAAGAGTTGGAAAGAGGTCATTCAGTCTCGTCATGTCAAGCATCTGATTTGAAAGTTAGTAAAACCAGTCATAAAAATCAACCATTCGGCTGAGGAATCGCCACAATGAACATGTGGCACTACAATAACTGCAGGCCATCTGTTGCGCCGACTTCTCTCCGGGTTGCACGAACCACAGAATTATTTACTTTTAGAAGCATTTCCAGCCGGAATCCACACCGAAGAAATGTTGAATTGTTGCAACGGTGTATTTGAAACACAGGCAAAACATATTATTTTTCACAAATTTAATTTTCACAAATACGAAATTAGGATCAAAATATGCATTTATTTTAGCCTTTAGGATACTCTTCATTCTTCTAGTATTAGAACAGCGACTGCAGCTATCGAGCTCGGTGTGCCTATTTTATACTGACTTATGGGCCAATGGGCCTCTGTGTGAACACGTATGTCCGTCTGTGTATTTAGAAGCCACCGAAGACACATCATCCGTTGCAGTGTATTTCCGTACAGCGCGAAGAACAGTGACAATGTCACTTTCGCCCACCGCTGCCAGCTTGTATCCAAATAACCTTGTAAGACAGAGAAGCTTAACGGGACTGACTGTGCACGCTGAATAGCTTAGATCTATTGTCCTCCAGTCACAATGGTGAACAAACTTCAGTCTCACATAGTATTCTATATTGTCTATTGGGGGGTGGGGGGAAGGCCGAGCGGCATCGTCACCGACTAACACCAAAGTGGCTGCGCATCGAATCCCAGCCAATGCACGTGGGAATTTTTGAAATGAAAAGTCACTTCCCTACGGTTCGGATTCTAAATAAAACTAACCCTGTGACTATGATCACGGTGTCAGAAGTCACGTAAAATTACAGGCCAGCGTGCTTTAAAAATAAATATCTAACTGTACATAAATAGAATTATAAAATGATTATTAGATTATTAAATTCATTCATTTTTAATGACAAGAAAATTCATATTTAGCCATCTTTAAATCGGTCTGTTTTCAGACCGATTTCCATGTACGGGAGTGAAAGTTGGGTGGACTCGGTTTATCTTATTCGTAAGTAAGAAGTAACAGACATTAAATTTGTGAAAATGATTGCTGTACGCCTCTGTGGTGTAGCGGTTAGTGTGATTAGCTGCCACCCCCGGAGGCCAGGGTTCGATTCCAGGCTCTGCCACGGAATTTGAAAAGTGGTACGAGGGCTGGAACGGAGTCCACTCAGCCTCGGGAGGTCAACTGAGTAGAGGTGGGTTCGAATCTCACCTCAGCCATCCTGGAAGTGGTTTTCCGTGCTTTCCCACTTCTCCTCCAGGGAAATGCCGGGATGTTACCTAACTTAAGGCCATGGCCGCTTCCTTCCCTCTTCCTTGTCTATCCCTTCTAATCTCCCCCCCCACCCGCAAGACCCTGTTCATCATTGCAGGTGAGGCCGCCGGAGCGAGGTACTGGTCTTCCTACCCAGTTGTACCCCTGACCTAGAGTCTGAAGCTCCAGGACACTGCCCTTGAGGTGGTAGAATTGGGATCCCTCGCCGATTCCGAGGGAAAAACCGACCCTGGACGGTAAACAGATAAAGAAGAAGAAGAAGAAGAAGAAAAATAATTGTTAGTAGAAACGGGTAGAAACAATGGCAGGAGGGTACTGAAATGAGGAGGTATAGACTAAGTTAATAATCCATTCGATGAATGAAGCTGTACGTATAATCCAGCTTTGGAGGTGGGACATGTGAGGCGAATGCAAGGGGATAGGTTATCAAGGAGAATAATGGAATCGGTCACGGAGAACAAGAGAAGCAATGGGAGATGAAGGCGACGATTATTACATTCATTCCTTTTTAGTGACAAGAAATGTGGAACTAAAAGTGAAGCCACAGAGCTAGTTGCAAGTATGGGATTGTGGAGGTGCTTAGTAAATTCACAGAGGCTTGTAGACTGAACGCATAATAATTTATAATGAAGAAGTATGTATGTATGTATGTATGTATGTATGTATGTATGTATGTATGTATGTATGTATGTATGTATGAATGTATGTATGTATGTATGTATGTATGTATGTATGTATGTATGTATGTATGTATGTATGTATGTATGTACTGTTCGGCTCCATGTCTAAATGGTTAGCGTGCTGGCCTTTGGTCACAGGGGTCCCGGGTTCGATTCCCGGCAGGGTCGGGAATTTTAATCATAATTGGTTAATTCCTCTAGCACGGGGACTGGGTGTAGGCCTATGTGTCGTCTTCATCACCATTTCATCCTCATCACGACGCGCAGATCACCTACAGGCGTCAAATCAAAAAACCCACACCTGACGAGCCGAAGTCCTCGAACACATCCCGGCACTAAAAGCCATATGCCATTTCATTTTTATGTATGTATTCGTGTTCAGAGACCACTTAATTCGGGAATGTATTTTAGAGTGATTTCATTTTTTTTATTACGTGGTAAATACAGGGTTATAGGAACAAATTGATATCTGTATAAAGGTCACCTCGCTGAAAGACTATATATATTTAACCGAAATCAAGTTGGAACTTGTTCATTTGGTATAATAATGATGTTACTGGCTTTCATCACACTAACTACTTTCACGGTTTTCCGAGATGCCGAGGTGCCATAGGGAGTAGATTTACCGGGGTGGGCCAAGCGTGTGTGAGTACCTTCAAACGCCACCAGATTCAACCAGGATCGAACCCGCAAACTTGGTATCAGAACTTGGGCCGAAGGACCTCTAGCACTGCGCATGGCGTAACAACCCGGAAGGGCCTTGGCCTACCAAGCGACCGCTGCTCAACGTGAAGGTCTGCAGATTACGAGGTGCCGTGTGGTAGGCACGACGAATCCTCTCGGCAGATTAATGCTAGTTAGAAATCGGCCTTTGGTGCTATTCACAATCATTATGATAATAAGAGTATGGAAATGTGGTCTCAGAAACAATAAGTATCTCAGAAGATTAACGCTAGCTATGAGTTGGAAATGCTTCACCCTCGACTGGCGTTGTGGGGTCTTTAAAGGTACCAGTGAGTTTGTACAACCCTGGCCCTCCCTTCATATTCCGTTCTGGCTATCGCCGTTCACTGTAGCTGTTACTCAGTGCATGGTCAACTGCTACCTGGAGATGTAGCGTTTACTAAATATTGGTTTTCTCAGGAACTTGGTTTAAATATTGTGTGGTGCCGTTTATCACCCCACAACAGCGTTTGTGTTACGAAGTTTGTCGTGACAAGGATGAGACAAATTTCATTTTAAGCCTCACGTCGCGAAAAAGAAAGCCCCATATGTGACACCGAAATAGTACATTTTAAGGCCCTAAAACCAACCGTTTTCGAGATATTGATGAAGAAATTACCGGCCGTAACCATGGCAATGTCAGCTCAAGGGTTGTAGAATACAGGCGTGAGTCTAGGCAAGGCCAAGAAGAGATTATGTTTAATCCTCGACTGGCGTTGTGAAAACTTTGGTATGTAAATGGCGTTGTGGGGTCGAAAATAATACCATAGAATGGATGACTTCAAACACCCTTTATTTAAGTTTCAAAAATAAATACATGTCAATTATATTTTCTTATAGGCCTACCTTTTTCATTACCTACAATGAGAGATGAATATCTTTACTGATTACAGAATGTGAGAAAATGCACTATTGGTTTACCGTCACTGATTTTAAAAGAAAATCGCACTCCGATGAATTAAATGAAAACAAATTTTAAATATTCATTGCTCGAAAGCAAATTCAAAGGTATATTTAAATATTATAGTATACAAAACTCATAAAACTTCTGTATTTCCCAGTCATTTACGTCATTTTCACAACCACTTAAGGGTTGGAAGTTTGACAATAATGTCCTGACTTAATTATGGTTGTTTCGTGTTGTATGATCTCCTTATGGCCATAACGCTAACCTTATTACTGAAAAAAAAAAGCAGGCCATGAAGGCCCTTGGAGGAGTGGAAGGTAAAGGCTTCCACCATTGTTAACCTCGGCACGTGATGGGGTAGAGTGGTTAGCTCTACGCCCGGCCGCCTTTGCCCCCAGGAATTAACCTGGTACTCATTTTTGGTGTAGGCTGAGTGAACCTCAGGGCCATATGCACCTCCGGAAGTGGAAATCTCATTTCTTAAATTTTACGACTTCCTGACAGGGATTAGAACCCACGTCCTTCCGGGCGAACCGAGCACGCCTTTACCGCCTCGGCCAGGCAACCCCTCTATTACTGGTAAACAGAACGAATTTATTTTCCGGAATACGTAATACCGTCCGCCTCCGTGGTGAAGTGGTTAGCGCGATTAGCCGCCACCCCCGGAGGTCCGGGTTCGATTCCCGGCTCTGGCGCGAAATTTGAAAAGTGGTACTCAGCCTGGGGAGGTCAATGAGTAGAGGTGGATTCGATTCCCGCCTCAGCCATCCTGGAAGTGGTTTTCCGTGGTTTCCCACTTCTCCTCCAGGCAAATGCCGGGATGGTAACTAACTTAAGGCCACCGCCGCTTCCTTCCCTCCTCCTTGCCTGTCCCATCCAATCTTCCCATCCCCCCACAAGGCCCCTGTTCAGCATAGCAGGTGAGGCCGCCTGGGCGAGGTACTGGTCATTCTCCCCAGTTGTATCCCCCGACCCAAAGTCTGAAATTCCAGGACAATGCCCTTGAGGCGGTGGAGGTGGGATCCCTCGCTGAGTCCGAGGGAAAAGCCGACCCTGGAGGTTAAACAGATTAAGAAGAAGAAGAAGAAGAAGAAGAAGAATACGTTATACCTACTTTATTAAAACAGCTGAAACTTTAAATGCTTTATTACTGAAAATACGACAGCACTCATGATATCCCAGACTCTTATACAGTAGCGTGCGCGGCGTCTAGTACTGCTGCCTCGCGCTTCCTGCATACCCCCACTCGTGGCGCTGCCAACCAAAGAAACACACTTGCACACAAAAAGCCAGAGCGGCCAGCCCGCGTCATTCGCTGTGATTTATACGGCCCATTGAGACCTCTCCCTTCGTCATGCCTTTTCGCTGCGTCTACAAAAGTAGCATGCCACTTCAAGGGAATAAATAACATACATACCTTTCTACCTTTAGCTGCAACAAAATATAGTATCGAAGAATTGAAGCAGTTTTCATCCAAACAACATAATTAGAACTTCCACTAATACCAAGTATCAACAGGTATTGCAAACCCTTACCGACTAACGTGGCAACTGAGGTATTGTTTATTACTTTTTTACTGTCTAGTGTGCCATCGGTTACTTTCCTTTAAAGTCATCATGAAAACCCTCATTTGACTTCATTTAGTTATGAGATTGCATTACATATAAATCCATATAATTGAATGTTTAATGATTTTATTGTGCAAGCCACTGAAAATTACATTTTAAGGAACGGGTAAATTTTAAGAATAAGGTATATTTTTGCTTTTACCTAATGCCATTTGTAAAAATGTGGCTATAGAATTAATCGAGGCATATTTATTGAAGCGTAATGTTAAAATATGCAATGTTGCTAGAATTCCGACAAATTTATTATTTGATAAAAACATTAAATGTGTTAGTATGTAGTCTGACGTGCCACCGAAGTCGTGATCGCGTGTCACGTAGTGGCACGCGTGTCATAGGTTCGCCACCCCTGACCTAGGGATTACGCTTAGACGTTATTGCTTTATTAATATTACACGCAGAGCTGAGTGGCTCAGACGGTTGGGGCGCTGGCCTTTTGACCCCAACTTGGCAGGTTCGATCCTGGCTCAGTCAAGTGGTATTTGAAGGTGCTCAAGTACGTCAGCCTCGTGTCGGTAGATTTACTGGCATACAAAAGTACTCCTGCGGGACTAAATTCCAGCACCTCAGCGTCTCCGAAAACCGTCAAAAGTAGTTAGTGGTATGTAAAAACAAAGTCATTATTATTATTAATATTATATGTCCACGTCTGTGGTGTAGTGGTTAGTATGATTAGCTGCCACCCCCGGAGGCCCAGGTTCGATTCTCGGCTCTGTCACGGAATTTGAAAAAGCTACGAGGGCTGGAACCGGTTCCACTCAGCCTCGGGAGGTCAACTGAGCAGAGGAGGGTTCGATTCCCATCTTAGCCATCCTCGAAGTGGTTTCCCTTGGTTTCTCACTTCTCCCCCAGGCAAATGTCGGGATGGTACCCAACTTACGGCTACGGCCACTTCCTTCCTTCCTTCTTCCTTGTCTATCCCTTCCAACTTTCCCATACTCCAACAAGGCCCCTGTTCAGATTAGCAGGTAAGGCAACCTGGCCGAGGTACTGGATCTCCTCCCCAGTTGTATCTTCCGGCCCAAAGTATCTCGCTCCAGGACACTGCCCTTGAGGTGTTAGAGGTGGGATCCGTCGCTGAGTCCGAGGGGAAAACGAACGCTGGAAGGTAAACAGATTAAAAAGGAAAGAAAGAAAGAAAAACAAAGAAAGAAAGAATTAATGTTAGACAACTATTTACAGTAGCTCAGTAACTTAGCTACTGGAATCACACCCGGAAGGCTCGGGTTCGAATCCCGGTCGATCCCGGGCTGAGATTTTCATCTCAAGAATTACATGGCGTCAGGAAAGGCATTCTGTCTTAAACCCCCAGCCAAAACCAAAACGAGCCTGGATGGCTCCAGCAACCCCATAAATAACTGGGATAGGCGGAATAAATAAATAAATACATAAATAAATAAATAAATAAATAAATAACATAACTACGAGTATTTACAATGTGTTTATGGTTATTACTACTGTTACTGTTTTTTTCTATCAGACAGTTGTTATTTTTCCTAAGGGTATTTAAAATGTACAAAGAGATACAAAAAACTCGTAATACAAAGGATTATTTTCCAGACTCTGAAGTTATTCTGTACTTAACATTTGTTTATAGCATAGAGAGAGAGGCTGCTATAGGTCGTTTTATTGGACGCCCATGGGAGTGCGATGCTGATGATAATGTCGTTCTGCTCAAGGCTTACTATCTTCATCCGACGGACGAATTGCCATCAGCAGCGTCACATGCTCTCTCTCTATATGAACACTGTGCAGAGGTTTGGAATTAAACCTCTTGGCAAACTGTATACCACTACCTCTCTTATCCTGCCAGCCAATAATCTGATGTTGAAAATGCTTTCCACCAACGGGACTCAAGGTAGCCAACCACTGTGTCAGATCACTAAAGACTTGTCGGTTTAACGATCATGACCAGCAAGCGGGCTGTGTATCTATATGACACGCACGTATGGGCTATACGGTAGTTGATAACGTTCGTGTGTCGCTTTTGATAAGTACAGTACGTGCAATTGTTATTGTTGACTAGCTGTCGTGCCGTCGCTGACGGGTTAGGTTTTCTTTCTTTTTCCTTTTCTTGGCTAGGGGCTTTACGTCGCACCGACACAGATAGGTCTTATGGCGACGATGGGATAGGAAAGGCCTAGGAGTTGGAAGGAAGCGGCCGTGGCCTTAATTAAGGTACAGCCTCAGCATTTGCGTGGTGTGCAAATGAGAAACTACGGAAAATCATCTTCAGAGCTGCCGACGATGGGATTCGGACCCACTATCTTCCGAATGCAAGCTCACAGCTACGCGATCCGATCCGCACGGCCAACTCACCCGGTTTAGTTTTTGTAACTGCAGCAGAATGCCATCTAAAGTAGTAGCTGAAGAGACAGAGTACCACTCAACTAACAATAGGCAGTCAGTTATTGCTGATACTTTTTATGGGCCTACGTTATTGTGGATCACCACTTTTTGTTTTCTTCCGGCTCGGCGATATTAGCGTATTCAAGGCCTAAGCTTTCAATTCCCTCCCCTCCCCCTTTATGATTCCACCCCCCCCCCCCTCCCCGAGTAATACATCGGTCCTTCATGCTTTCCTGCTCATTTTGACAGCTATCGTCATTATCTTCTTGATCGATAGAGGCTAATTCATACGCGACTTTGCACCTTGTAGTCTAAAGCAACCACGACAATCACCACCACTCAATTCCTTATTTTGACAACTAAACAATTCGTAGCCTATATCTACGTCAAGCGATGCTCGCCGTTGATGGACATGACAATAAAATCTAAATTCGACAGCATATCTTGTAAAATACGCGTGATGAGACATATATTTAAAACGTTTTACACAATTTTTATAATGTGCAGATTTCTTTTTTTTTCTATTTGCTTTACGTCGCACTGACACAGATAGGTCTTATAGCGACGATGGGATAGGAAAGGCCTAGGAGTTGGAAGGAAGCGGCCGTGGCCTTAATTATGGTACAGCCCCGGCATTTGCCTGGTGTGAAAATGGGAAACCACGAAAAACCATCTTCAAGGCCGCCGACAGTGGGATTCGAACCCACTATCTCCCGATTACTGGATACTGGCCGCACTTAAGCGACTGCAGCTATCGAGCTCGGTGTACAGATTTCGGGACAGCTACTGCTAAGAGAGAAATTTAACATTTCCTGTTTCGGCCCCCTTAATACTTCTACGCCGCTGTATATTAAACAATAATCCTGTAATATATAGCCTACTGCACAACTCGGCTATCCCTAAACTTAAATACCATGTTTCGAGAAATTCTGTAAAACCGTTTTCCTGTGCTGTCGTAGCAAACAAACAAAAAATAATAATGTTATTGGCTTTACGTCCCACTAACTACCTTTACGGTTTTCAGAGACACTGAGATGCCGGAATGTAGAAATTTTACGTGCCAGTAAATCTACCGACACGAGGCTGACGTATTTGAGCACCTTCAAATATCCCTGACTGAGTCAGGATCGAACCTGCAAAGTTGGGGTCAGAAGGCCAGCGCCTCAACCGTCTGAGCCACTCGACCCGGCACAAACAAACAATTAAACAAACTTATTAAAATAAAATGAACGTATTTGCGTTTGTCGAAGCCTGGAGAACCCCACGCAAGTAATTACGTATGAAAATAAAACAACATTCTTGCTCGTGATGCTTATCCAGCTAAATGTTTTCCATCTTAATTGTGTAGCCCATACAGTCATGTCATTGCAAGGTGTCTCAGAATTATAGGCATGGACGAACATCAGGAGTATATACAGGATATTGAACACAACTGTTCACGCTGCGAGTTACTGCATTGATCACAAATGGTCACTCCTTCTGAATCATACGGTGACTTTTCCCATTTAAAAACCATTCAGAAATATCAGACAAGTAACCACTTAAACACTCTTGAAGAACACATTTTGAATCACCAAGAAAAGAAAAAAAAAAAAGCAAACCTAATGGCGCAAAAGCCCTTGGAGGGCCTTGGCCTACCATGCGACCGCTGCACAGCCCGAAATCCTGCAGATTACGAGGTGTCATACTGTCAGCACAACGAATCCTATCGGCCGTTATTCTTGGCCCTCGAGGCCGGGGCCGTTATCTCACCGTCAAATAGCTCCTCAACTGTAATCACGAAGGCTAAGTGGACCTCAAACCAGCTCTCAGATCCAGGTAAAACCCTGGCCTGGCCAGGAATCGAACCCGGTACCTCCGGGTAAGAGGTTGGGACGTTACCCCTACATCACGGAGTCGGCTTTTGAATCACCACGCTACACAAATATGCCACTAAATCAGCTAAAGCCGACCCAGCCATATACAGTATAAGCTTGTGAGCAACAGCAAATGCTAAAAGGCAAGCCTCTAAGTAGGACGTTTCTTGTAATGAAACGAATAATACATCAGATCTACGGGAAGATAATTTTATGATTAAAAATCATACTCGTTGACTCAAACGACAATACACAGAAGGCTCCTTACTTCTGAATTTAAAAAGTTAAACAAAGCAGAGCATACAGGCCAAGAAGAACCTTAGAGGAGTAAAAGATTGAGACGTCCATCATCGGTAACTTAGGCACTAATTGGGGTAGAGTGATTAGCTCCATGCCCACCCGCTTTTGCCCCCAGGAATTAACCTCACACCCATTTTTTTGGTGAAGGCTGAGTGATCCTCAGAGCCAAGTGAAAATCTCATTTCTTAATTTTAAGACTTCTTGGTAGGGAATCGAACCCACGTCCTTCCGGCTAGGCAGTCTTACTTCTAAACCAAAGAAACATTTATTTTATAATCATCATTTGTAGAACCAGACTTGGAACACGATAGTTTAGTGGTTTCGTTGCAGGCTTCTAATCAACTGGCCGTGGTTCGAAAAAATGGTCAGTGCAAGTGGAATTCTCGAAATGGAAAGTCACAGCCCCGTGGTTTAGATTCGACATAATACAGTAGGTCTCATTACTATTACTTAAAAGTTATCTATTATTGCACTAATATATAATGAGGTAAAGTCTGTATGTAATGACTAATCTCAGGAACTACTTGACCGATTCTAAAAATTATTTTACTAATGTGAATATTCATTATCCCTGAGGGACATGGGCTGTATTCTATTTTCAAAACAATTTGAGGGGGAGGCACGGGTGGAGATATAAAAATACTGGGCTAATATAGGCGAAATATCGATTTTGTCGTACAAGGACGAGACAAAGCTCAATTTAAGCCCCTTGACGCAAAGAACAAAACTCGGTAAGCCCTACGGGCCAGAAAACCATGTTTTAAGGCCGTAAAACCAACCGTGTGGCGATATTGGCACCACACTGTCCCTGCTCTAGTAATCGGATAAAGAAATGAACTGTCGTAACCATGGCAACGTCAGCTCCAGTATTCTTACATCAGGGAGATTATCTACAATATCATAAAAACCTAACATGTTACAGACATGTAAATTGGTATTGGGAATCTCCTTTTAAATTAAAAGAACACACATTTTTGTTTTCGGAAAATCCACTTAAGATGTGAGAGGGTGTGTGAAAAGAAATGAGGAAGGAGTTGAATTATTTATGTGAGGATACATATATCTCAGAAGATGTTACAGACGTTAAAACGGGTACTTGGAATCTCTTTTAAAAATAAATGAACACACCTTTTTTTTGAAAATCCACTTAAGAGGGTGAAATAATAAAAAAACGGGTGATTTTTTTAAATGAGTATCTTCTTCTTCTACCGCTTTTCCCACACCTGTGGGGTCGCGGGTGCGAACTGTGCCACACATATGTGGATGTGACCCTGTTTTACGACTGGATGCCCTTCCTGACGCCTGTCGTGATGGCACCGATGCCGGGAATCGAATCAAGATATATTAAGTCCCATAGCATATATTAAGTTAAGGAGATTAGAATTGAACTAGTGGATCCCCAGTACAGGAGACCACTAGGAATGTATAAACGAAAGGATAAAGAGTTTTCTTACAAGAAGAATTATGGTTATTAATTGTGTAAAATGTGCTACTTTATATTTGAAACATTTAGAATTGGATATGTGAAATTACTTGTTCTTCAAGTCCTGCTAGGGAAGGCTTATGAGTAACTTGTTATTGAGTTGTAATCTTATCTATGTAAACTGACCAAGGGTTGAGTAAATGAACAGTGGCTAGCTACAAGCACAAATCCAGCATTCAGAATAATTAGCATTGGGAGAGACAAGGAAAGAATACATGACTCATGGAAGGATGGAGCATCGGAAAATCTCCACTTCATGGCAAAACATTCCACTCAGTGAGAGATATGAGTTAGGCTGAGTGAGACAGAGAATAAGTGGTTCTGAGATTGACCACTATAGCACCACCTACTGGAGAGGGATCCCAGTTGGGGGTAGACTAGTACTAGGGTGGGAGTTCCCCCTCTCACTAGTTAGCAAGGGCCAGACCAGGATATATATACAAGCTGCAGAGGCTTAAGGGATATCTTTAGTCTTGGACAGGAGAACGCTCTACGTAGGTCAGGAACGTCGGTAATAAGACTGGAGGTGCTTACATTCAGAATGAGAGAGAGGAGTAGGACATAGCCGCGTTAGAAGTGATATTGGAAAGACTTAGTCTCTCAGACAGTAGTGGGAGATGCGGACTTAGGCTTAGAGACAAGATAGAGGGCAACTCTCAGGTTTTCAACATAGACTCTACCCAGGTCGGAAGTCAGTATTCTAAAAGCTTCCGGAGCAGGCACATCACTGAAGTATGCTGTAAATAGACATTGTAAATATGTACGGTAGTTGGGAAGTCAGAGTTGAATTCAAATATATATCATATTAAATGGGACTCAGTACTTCATTTAATGGTTCAGGGCACCCAACCCACAGATTCTCCAAGCCGCTCGGGAGAACAAATCGTCCAGAACATCTCCGGACAAGGTGAGTCACGACAGACTTACGTTTTGGTGTCAGGTATGTGGGGTGCCCTTAGTTCGAACTCCGACGAACAGTAGAACCATATCAGTCCGAAAACCGCGCATCGCAGAAGATCGAACCACGCATCGTAGGAGCCACAATTCAGCCCAGCTTCAGGGAGCCAGCAGCCTATTAAGCAGACTATACGGATCGCAGCCAACAAGCCCAGCAGCCTATTAAGCAGCCTACACGGATCGCAGCCAACAAGCCCAGCAGCCTATTAAGCAGCCTACACGGATCGCAGCCAACAAGCCCAGCAGTACAGAAGACATCGTAGGGTGAGTCCACTTTAATTCAGTATGGCAAGTCAGGAGGAGGATGTAGATTTAAATGCAGGAAGGCCAGAATTTCAGATAGCAGAGGCTGATGATGATGATGATGCACGTAGCTTAGAAGGACCGTATGTAACTGTAGTAGAGGGACACAGACTGATTGGTCGAGAATTTGACGGTAGTCAGCCAGACAGACTACGAGAATTTCTTGCCAACGTAGATGCGGCTGTACGCATGATCAGGGAGAATGATCAGGCACTTTTCTTTAAATATATATTGACAAAAATTACAGGCAAGGCCCGAGAGAAGCTCTTGGTAAGAGCTGATATTACTAACTGGGAGAACGCTAAAGTAGCGCTAAATGAATATTATGGTAGGCAGGGCACGTTAGATCTATATATCTGCCAAATGTTCCAAAGCAGTCAGGAACCGCGAGAGAGTGTAGCATCCTGGGCGCATCGCGTAGACACGATGGCGTCAGCTTTCAGGGATGCTTTATTAGAGGGCGAATGCCTACAGGATAGGCAGGCACAGTTGAAGTGCGTGAGAAAGATAGGAGTGGCTAGTTTCACACAAGGGTTAAACAACCCAAGAATCCAATGTAGAGTGCAGGATCAGCAACCTTTAAAATTTGAAAGAGCCGTGGCAATAGCTAGGCAGGAAGAAGCAGTCATTATATCCAAACAGGCTAAGGATGGATTGCAAAGTAGGCGGAACACACTAGGGTTCACACGGAGAATTGAAACTAACAAGCCTAATGTAGCAAAACCAGAAGGAAGGTGGCATCCTAAGCCTAGAACAGCAATGGTTAGGGTGATTTGCTACAATTGCAATAAAGAGGGCCACCTAGCTAGGCAATGTACAAGTCCGAGAAAGGAAACACAGGGTCAACCTATCGGAGAGTCAGAATTAAAAAGACCACCGACAACGCTAACGTGTCGGTATTGTAAGAAACAAGGACACATAGAGAGAGATTGCCGAAAGAAGCAAAGGGACCAAGTAGGTGTAGAAACGCGAACGGTCCGCACAGTCAAGGCGGGCATGAGGGAGAGTACCAGGGGTACACGAACTTGCTACAATTGCAATAGGAAAGGGCATGAGCAAGATAATTGCAGGCTACCGGTTAACAGACAACATACCGAAATAACGAGATGCTATTCGTGTGGTAGAGATGGTCACTTGGAAAGGGACTGTTGGAGAAATGTACTTGGTAAACAGTCCACTAAACAGTGCTATGCTTGTGGGAAAGCGGGGCACTTACAGAGGTACTGTCGCACGAAAACAATGGGTCAACAGATAGGTAGAACGGACATGAAAGTCTTCCGAAGGTCTGGAGGCGAGGGTGACAGGGGGTCGCAACAAACCGAGGAGGGCCCGTTTGGATCAGTGAGTAGCCAAGGACAGGCTATGAAAACCAGGTTAGCAACAAACTAAGCAGGGACCGAAGGCCGGAGACAACCTCGGAATCCCGTAGAAAAATAAGTCTCGAAAGTTCAGATGACGAAGGCACGATGTTACTTAGCATCGTCCAGAGAGGGAAACCGCTTCGATTCTTGTTAGACACAGGGTCAGAAATTAGCCTGGTCAAAGAAGGAAGCGTACCAAAAGTATGCGCAATTATGAGGGGACATGTCATAGAACTGACCGGGGTCAGTGAAGGCAAGCTATATACCAAGGGTACGGTACGGTTTGAGATAAGTGGTTCCAGTCACACCTTCCATGTAGTGGGTAAAGACATTAACTTGACCCAAGATGGCATTATTGGGAAGGACCTCTTGTCAGATGGCGTAATAAATTACAAGGAAGGCTACGTCACAATAAAAGGGACCAGGTACTCAATGGGGGCTCGAGAGACAAAGCTGATCCGTCTCGAACCTAGGACCGAGAAGGTAGTGGCCATTGAGGTAAATAAGAATCTACCTGTTGGCGTAATAGAGCGAGCAGAAGTAGCACCAGGGGTGTATTTAGCCGAATGTTTAACCAGGTCCCAGAGAAATGAGGCTATTGTAAGCATTATTAACACCACCGAGAAAGAAGTAGAGATACAGAGCCCCGTGGTATGCATTCATGAGGTTGATTACACATGCCTGTCACAAGGAAGAAGGGTAAGGCTAACCAAGGAGACCGAAGACAATGGTTTAGGTTTCGGAAAGTTGCGCTCACAGAGAGTGACCGAACAGCTGCGGATAGACCATTTGAACATGGTAGATGCAGAGAAAATATTGGCCATCTGTACAGAGTATGATGATGTATTTCACTTAGAGGGGGACAAGTTGACCCATACGAAGGTAATACAGCATGAGATTCCAATATCTAGGGAACAACCTCCTATTAACGTACGGCCCTATAGGCTCCCAGAAGCACAGAAGGGAGAGATACGAAAACAAATAGATAAACTGTTGGAGGATGACATAATCAGTCCCAGTGTGTCACCCTGGAATGCGCCGTTACTTTTAATCCCAAAGAAACTAGATGCCTCAGGCATACAGAAATGGAGGGTCGTTATAGACTATAGGAAATTAAATGAGGTTACAATAGGAGTTAGTTATCCCCTACCATTAATTTCCGAATTGTTAGATGCCCTTGGAAAGGCTAAATATTTCTCGACTCTAGATTTAGCGAGTGGGTACTACCAAGTGCTACTGAAGCCTGAAGATAGGCCCAAGACCGCCTTCTCAGCACTAGGGCAGAAGTATGAATATAAGAGAATGCCGATGGGTATCAGAGATGCCCCAGCCACATTCACAAGGCTGATGAACACTGTGCTAACAGGGTTAACTGGCATTAAATGTTTATGTTATCTGGATGACATAATTGTGTATGGTAGCTCAGTAGACGAGCACAATGCCAAGTTACGAGTAATACTCCAGAGGCTGCGAGAGAATAATTTAAAACTCCAGCCTGATAAGTGCGAATTTTTAAGGGCCGAGGTGGCATTTTTAGGGCACGTAATCACGGAAGATGGAGTCCACCCAGATGCTAAAAAGGTCCAGGCAGTCAGGGATTTTCCCAGGCCGACCACTAGCCGCCAGATCAAGCAGTTCTGCGGGCTGAGTGGGTACTATAGGAAGTTCATCCCTAACTATAGTAAAATTGCAAAGCCACTTTATGAATTAGTAAAGAAAGACGTTCCCTTTGTGTGGGGAGACAAACAGGAGCAAGCGTTTGAAACACTGAAGCGAAGGCTAATAGAGGAGCCTGTTCTGCAATATCCAGATTTTGAAAAACCCTTCGTTGTTACCACTGATGCAAGCAACGAGGCGGTTGGAGCAGTACTGTCACAAGGAACCATTGGGAAGGATCTTCCAGTTGCCTATGCAAGCCGGACGCTTAACAAGGCAGAAGTAAATTACAGTGTAACCGAAAAGGAATTATTGGCAATAGTGTGGGCAGTGAAGTATTTCAGGCCGTATTTATTTGGGCGGCATTTCACTGTAGTGACGGACCACAAGCCATTGAAGTGGGTTTTCAATGTGCAGGACCCGTCTTCACGCCTGCTGAAGTTTAGGTTAAAGCTGGCAGAGTACGATTTTGTCATAGAATACAAGCAGGGTAAGCGGAACTGTAACGCCGATGCCCTGAGTCGTAATCCAATTGTAGAGAAGAGCCAAACTAGAGTGGTCAGTTCAGCTCGGAAAGGACCCCAGACGGAGGTCAGAAGAGACACTCAGTATCCTGGTGACGTTAAGGTTAGAGTAGCGAGTTCAAAACCCGAGGACGCCAAGGCAGAGGGAATCGAAGTCGGCTACACCACGGACGAGGGCTCCGAGGACGCTAAGGCAGAGGAATCCAAGCCCGAAGGTAGTTCACCGGAAGGAGAAATAGAAGGGCTAAGAGAGGAGGAGAAATTAGCCATAATGAAGGAGTGTCATAACTCATTAATAGGAGGCCATCAAGGGATTGCGAGGACATTCGCAAGACTGAGCGAGCGAATACAGTGGAAGGGTATGAAAAAGGACGTAGAAGAGTACATTCGCTCTTGTCCATCATGTCAGCGAAATAAGGGGACTCGGCCAGACATCAGAGCCCCCATGGTAATTACAGATACTCCAAGCAGTCTTCGAGAAGATGTCGCTTGACGTAGTAGGCCCTATGCCTTTGACGGAAGCTGGTAACAGGTACATTCTCACCTGCCAGGACCAGCTGTCCAAGTATCTAGTGGCAAGTCCAATGCCAAATCAAGAAACAGATACGGTGACACGTACATTAATAAATAATGTCATCAGTATATACGGGATACCGAACCAGATATTGACTGATCAGGGTAGTAACTTCATGAGCGAGGTGTTCAAAACACTCTGTAAGGTGTTGAGGATACAGAAAACTCACACCACAGCGTTCAGGCCACAGTCAAATGGGAGCATTGAAAGATCCCATAAAGTGTTAGTGGAGTACCTTAGGCACTATGTTTGTGCCAATGAACAGAACGATTGGGACCGGTATCTCCCAACGGCAGCTTTTGTCTACAACACGACCAAGAGCACAAGTACGGGGTTCACGCCTTACGAATTGATATTCGGTAAGAAGGCAAACATCCCAGGAGTATTGCAAAAACCACCTGAGTCAGGTTATAACGAGTATCAGACAGTGGTTGAGGAGCTAACCCAGCAGTTAAGGAGAAACCACGAGGCAGCAAGACGAACCTTAATAGAGAGAAAAGAAAGAGAGAAGCAGGACTATGACAAGAAGCAAAACGAAGTAACCTTCCAAGTAGGAGATAAAGTTTTGTTACGTAATGACGCACTGCGACGAGGGAAATCCAGGAAATTGAGCCCACCTTTTGAAGGTCCATACATTATAGTAGGCGTATCAGGTGTAAACTGCACCTTACAAATGAACAAAAAGGGAAAGAGAACAAAGGTTCACAAAAATAGACTAAGGATGTTCCTGTGAGAGCTAAGTGGGATAGCAAAAGAGGTAGACAAATAAAGGAAATTAGCTAGGTTAATAATGCGGGAAGTAAACAGTCAGTTAAGTAATAGAAATTAAGTTTGGGAATATTATAATTGTTAGGTAACGAATTTCCTGTCGTACCTTACAGTTGACAGAAGACGATGGCGGAGATAACGAGTTGGTTCCACATCGTAGTAACCCTGTGGATGATGATGTCGTCTCATCTCGAGGCAGGTGGAGAGGTGACAGACGTCAGAGTGACGCCATATGAGAATACACCTGGTGTATATTTCGATGACCAGGGCGAAGTGCAGTTATATACTACAGAATGGACCCTAGTAACGTATGTAAATTTGAATCAGCTGACAGAAACATTTGCTCTAGCTCAGAGATATGTGAGACGAACGAGGTTGCTATGTTTGCAATTAGAAGTTACTTCAAATTTTACTTGCCAGCAGGACGTAAATATGCTGCAGACACATTTGGAAAGAATAAAGGGATCAAAAGATGTTATTAATAGGATCACAAAAGGCGTGGCAAGGGAAGAAGGGAATAGACGAAGGAGAGGATTAATTAATGCCGTAGGATCAATAGCGAAAACGTTATTTGGAACACTTAGCGAAGACGATGCAGAACGATACGAGGGAAAGATTTCTGAGCTAGAGAAGGAGCAGCTCTCTATTATGAAAATTGCTAAAGAGCAGATGATTGTTGTTAAGTCCACCCTACAAACCATGAACAGCACCATCTACGAGGTAAATGCAAATGAACTTAGAATCAGTAAGAATTTAGATGAAATTAGATTGTATTTACAGAATGAAACACTCCAAGTAGCTGGAGCGATTAGGCAAGCAGAATTGGAGATAGCTATTAATAGACACTTAATTGAAATTGAAGGTCTTCTAATGCAGTTGCATGATCATTATAGTATAGTATTGGAAGGTATTATGAATGCTCAGTCTGGGATAATACATCCTCAGATAATTACACCAGACGAGATCATTAAGGCCTATAGAAAAGCGCAGGGAGATTTTCCAAGAGGTATTTCCTTGCCATTTGAATTAAAGTCGACTTATGGCTACCTTATATACAGGGTAGCTTCAGCAGAAGTGTTTTTAAGTAAAAAATTTCTTAGTGTATGTAATGAGAACACCCTTAACAGATAAGACAACCTATTTATTGTATAAAGTGATACCTTTTCCTACTCAAGTGATAAATAACCCTAATCATTACGTGTATGTGAACGAGGAAAAGAATATTATAATCATGGATAAGGAAAAACAAACATTCGCGCAATTGAGTGAAGAACAATTAAACAAATGCAAACAGGTAACTTCCATGTGGAAATTATGCAAGGTAAGGTTTCCAATTAATACGGTGCACACGCAAAATAATTGTGTTGTTAAATTAATTAGTGGAGTCAATCAAATGCCTGAAAATTGTGCCAAACGCGTGTTGCCCGTTAGAGACTTGATGTGGATTCTCATAGAGAATAATAAATACATATATATGTGTCCCCTGAAGAGAAAAAGGTGACTTGCATGTGCAAAGATACTACTAGTGATATCATGCTTAAGGGTACAGGTACGATAGAAATAAGTCCTATGTGTACACTGTATGGCCCAAATAGTAAAATTCAGGGAGTAGGGAAAATAAATAGTACGCAAGACAAGGATTTAGTGCCAATGATAGCACTACAGTATGATTGCTGTGAGCAGATAGACAGTGAATTAAGGTTAGATCAGGTCCCTGAGTTAAATAAAGTAGCAACAACTAGCTTGTTAAATCACATCGATGACTTACGTTGGGCTACCCATAAGACAGAGGAAGTAGAAAACATGGTCAGACAAAAAGAGGAAGAAATAAGGCAAAAAGCCATGTATCAACATGTAAATATATATAGATACATAGTCTGGACCACGGTGAGTATAGTGGGTTTATTCATATGGTGTTATTGTTGTAATTGTTGTTGTTGTAATTCCTGTAGAAAGGTAGGATACTCTTTCAGTAAATGTATGGACGATGCGAAGGAGCATTGTCCAAGTATCTGTATCAAACAAACTGTAATCAATAAGGAAGGTAAGGCGAAAACCTCGGAAGAGAATGTTAATGTGATATTTCAGCACCCCAGGCTTGTTGGGAGACGTCCTGACTCACCTGCGGGGCTTTTGAGACTGGAAAGTCCCAGGCTCACTGAGAGACGTCTCAGTTCACCTGTGGAATCCCGAGAAGTAGTAGTTATCGAGGCAAGTTCACACGAGATAAGAGAACGAGGCACGCCACCACCAATAGCCAGGAGACCGTTAAGGTCATCAGAAGCGAGGCTGTGAGTTCCTCATAGTCGAAATGGACGCAAATGTGTTGCGCCCATTTCTTCCCGGGTAAGGGAGGTGTCGTGATGGCACCGATGCCGGGAATCGAACCAAGATATATTAAGTCCCATAGCATATATTAAGTTAAGGAGATTAGAATTGAACTAGTGGATCCCCAGTACAGGAGACCACTAGGAATGTATAAACGAAAGGATAAAGAGTTTTCTTACAAGAAGAATTATGGTTATTAATTGTGTAAAATGTGCTACTTTATATTTGAAACATTTAGAATTGGATATGTGAAATTACTTGTTCTTCAAGTCCTGCTAGGGAAGGCTTATGAGTAACTTGTTATTGAGTTGTAATCTTATCTATGTAAACTGACCAAGGGTTGAGTAAATGAACAGTGGCTAGCTACAAGCACAAATCCAGCATTCAGAATAATTAGCATTGGGAGAGACAAGGAAAGAATACATGACTCATGGAAGGATGGAGCATCGGAAAATCTCCACTTCATGGCAAAACATTCCACTCAGTGAGAGATATGAGTTAGGCTGAGTGAGACAGAGAATAAGTGGTTCTGAGATTGACCACTATAGCACCACCTACTGGAGAGGGATCCCAGTTGGGGGTAGACTAGTACTAGGGTGGGAGTTCCCCCTCTCACTAGTTAGCAAGGGCCAGACCAGGATATATATACAAGCTGCAGAGGCTTAAGGGATATCTTTAGTCTTGGACAGGAGAACGCTCTACGTAGGTCAGGAACGTCGGTAATAAGACTGGAGGTGCTTACATTCAGAATGAGAGAGAGGAGTAGGACATAGCCGCGTTAGAAGTGATATTGGAAAGACTTAGTCTCTCAGACAGTAGTGGGAGATGCGGACTTAGGCTTAGAGACAAGATAGAGGGCAACTCTCAGGTTTTCAACATAGACTCTACCCAGGTCGGAAGTCAGTATTCTAAAAGCTTCCGGAGCAGGCACATCACTGAAGTATGCTGTAAATAGACATTGTAAATATGTACGGTAGTTGGGAAGTCAGAGTTGAATTCAAATATATATCATATTAAATGGGACTCAGTACTTCATTTAATGGTTCAGGGCACCCAACCCACAGATTCTCCAAGCCGCTCGGGAGAACAAATCGTCCAGAACATCTCCGGACAAGGTGAGTCACGACACGCCAATCCCATGTGTAGGGATGTAATTACTATTGCGTGTTCCTGTTGTGGTTGGCAATGTGGTGTGTTGAGTGAATATGAAGAGGAGAGTGTTGGGACAAACACAAACAACCTGTCCCCGAGCCAGATGAATTAATAACATGCGATTAAAATCCCCGATCAAGCCCGGAATTGAACCCGGAACCCTGTGAACCGAAGGCCTCAAAGCTGTCCACCCAGCCAAGGAGAGGGGCAGATTTTAAAATGAGTATATCTACAGTATATCTCATAAACTTAACATGTTACAGTCGTGAAAACTGGTATTTATAATCCCTTTTTAAAATAAAGAACGCGTACTTTTTGTTTTCGGAAAATCAACTTACTACTACTACTACTACTACTACTACTACTACTACTAAACGTCTTCATTCCTCCCCTGAAGGGGGAGGCGGGCCTCTTAGACGGTTACGCCGTCTCTCAGGCCGGGAGATTTGTTACTGTGAAGGAGATGTGCGGAGAGGGTGAGGGGATTGGCGGACGTGGCCTACACTACGAACTGTCCCGGCATTCGCCTTAGTGCAGGAGAATGGAAAACCACTGAAAACCATTCTCAGAACAGCCGACGATTGGGGCCAGGAGTGAAGTCCAGCACTGTGCCCCAGGCCCGTCTTCCGAATGCAGAGGCGTAGGGCCACGGTAGAGCCGTGGCCAACTTTCCTCTGCTCGGTTGGCCGGTCAGAGTACAGAGCTGTTGGACCACGGACAAGCCGTGGCCTCTTAAGGGACGAAACCCAAGGGCCGAAACCCACTCTGCATCTACCGACCAAAAAAAACTTAAGCTGGAGATCGAAAATAAGTGAAGACGGAGTGGTTTACAAAGAGGTTCTGGGGTAAATGAAATGCAATTTTGTATACTTTAGGGATTTTCAGAAAATGTCTTCGTGCAGTACCGAGGAACAATTAATTTTTATCAACTTACCAAATCCTCGTGAGCGAAGCCGTGGGTAACAGCTAGTAATTAATATTCATGTCAAATTAAAAGCTTAGTTTTCGCAACTTGACTCATAAATAGACAACTGTAATTATGTATGGTACACTAAAGTAAAGTGGAAAATTAACAGACATACTGAGATACAATAGACGAGCCTCTGTGGTTCAGGTGACAGCGCCCCGGTCTCTCACCTCTGGGTTCCGTGGTTCAAATCCCGGTCACTACATGCGAGATTAGTGCTGAACAAAGTGGAGGCGGGATATGTTTTTCTCCGGGTACTCCAATTTTCCCTGTCATACTCCATTCCAGCAACACTCTCCAGTATCATTTTAATTCATCTGTCACTCATTACTCATTGCCCCAGAGGAGTGCGACAGGCTTCGGCAGCCGGCACTGTTCCTATCCTCGCCACTAGATGGGGGCTTCATTCATTCCATTTCTGACCCGGTCGAATGACTGGAAACAGGCTGTGGATATACCACTACGATACAATAGGATGTTAAGAGGCAGTATATCGTCGTTGCCGGGACAAAACCTCCTATGTGATAATATTTTTGGAGATATACTGACCCGCAGCACATACATTATGAAGAACGAGAATGCCTTGACAATACTCACACGATATTGCACCTTAGACGACAGAACCTTACCGGCTGAAGTTCTAAGCTAAAATATTTCACATAGGAGGTATTGTTCCGGCAGCGACGATATTCCCTAGTTCATCAGCATGCAAAGAAAATATCTTCTTCTTCCGTGTTCAGGAACAAAAGTCATCTCTCTGAAGAAATTCCTGCATCTTGTACCAACATTAAATATTGTGTTACGCTGTGTGGTGCCCCCACATTAAACTTTGTTGGGAATGTTCCTAAATCCGTATTTTACCACAATCGTACTTCTTATTTTCCATATAACCTCATTTCACCATGTAATCTACAGATTTCGACATTTGTATTCTTTGGCAGTTTTTTTTACTAGTTGCTCTACGTCGCATCGACACAGATAGGTCTTATGGCAACGATGGGACAGGAAGGGACAGGAAAGGGCTAGGAGTTGGAAGGAAGCGGCCGTGGCCTCAATTAAGGTACAGCCCCAGCGTTTGCCTGGTGTGAAAATGGGAAACCACGGAAAACCATCTTCAGGGCTGCTGACAGTGGGGTTCGAACCCACTATCATCCGAATACTGGATACCGGCCGCACTTAAGCAACCGTAGCTATCGAGCTCGGTGTTTCGCAGTTTAGAGGTTTCTAGATCTGTAAACAGGATCCATTGCACCTTGATCCTCCGCTTAACCTCTTCTACCACATAACCCTCACAGCCTACATCTACTACCATAATTTGCTTAAATTCACATCTCAATTATCCCACACACGCTCATATAAACATAAAGTAAGTGCACCGCTAGTGTGGATAATGGGGTAGAATGACGTCTGTTCCCAGTTCTGCTACGGAGAACACTCAGCCTTAGATAAAACAATTTAGAAGATAAACTAGCGCTCTGAAACAGCAATAGCTGCTTGGCTATTGGATTGCTGTCCATGGGAGAAACAATCGTTCTTCAAATCTATGCCCGCCACCTACAGTGACTGCCCCTGGGTCTTACTTACAGACAGTGCAAAGCAGACGTTAATAATAATAATAATTTCGTGTGGCTATTTCTAGCCGAATGCAGCCCTTGTAAGGCAGACCCTCCGATGAGGGTGGGCGGCATCTGCCATGTGTAGGTAACTGAGTGTTATTGTGGTGGAGGATAGTGTTAAGTGTGGTGTGTGAGTTGCAGGGATGTTGGGGGCAGCACAAACACTCAGCCCCCGGGCCACTGGAATTAACCAATGAAGGTTAAAATCCCCGACCCGGCCGGGAATCGAACCTGGGACCCTCTGAATCGAAGGCCAGTACGCTGAACATTCAGCCAACGAGTCGGACAAAGCAGACGTTGACAAGGAAATATAATCTTTTAAACTGAAAGAGCTAGTTTCATGGGAGGAATGCATGGTATTAAAAAAAAAAATGTTTTTGTGTCCATTTTGCAGGCATTTAAACCCCCTAGGGTTGTAAATGTTTGATGATATCTTTAGATATAGACAGAGAAGAGCACCCATTATGTGAAATGTCAACAATGTACCGCAAATGGTTTCGGGTTTTTGGGTTTAAGCTCCGATTCACCTTCTTAGGGGAGGGATATTTTCAAATCATTAAATTGCGAGTACCTAACATACAAGGGCAACCGTCATGGGAAATTTGAACATCCTACATTAAGGGGTGTCAGAGATGTGGTGATTCGTCAGTGAGTGCTACTTGACTCAACATTTTATTTTTTAAAATTTATAAACAAGCATTTATACCTTTGCTGGCGGGACCTAATGTTTACAGTGCACTATGTCTTCTGGTATAGGCTACAGCAGTTTTGTTACTTTCATTGATTTGTCTCTGTCTTATCGTTGGCTTTGACAATATGAAAGTGACTGAGGTATGAGCGATGCTAGTAATGCCATTCCTTATGCAGCCAGTCCCTGCTACGAATGGTGTGAAAATGTTGCTCATAGGTTCGGTTGGTGCATGCATTTCAGTGGGCTTGGCAGACTGATATGTAACAGCAACTTTTGGCTTGGTGAGGAAAGCAACGGGAAACTACCTCACTCCTCATTTCCCTAGTACGCCTCTTCAGTGATGCCTAGGCCATCTATGACAGCTGATGGTGAAGCTGTTGAGGATCCAACCAGCGTTAGGGCTGAGGACTGAACATACATACATACATACATACATACATACATACATACATACATACATACATAAACAAGCATTTTGGAGTTTTTAGCATTCTTGAGTTTATAACGAATCGAAGAGACATTTGGCATCATCATAGGTGCTGTAGTTTTTTTTTTTTTTTAATTTTGCGTAAGCAACTGAATTAGATACATAATTATATTAGTTAAAATCCCAGTCACGAGAATCCTAGAAGTGATTCAGTGTGGTTTCCCTACTAAGAAGAAAGACGAATCCCACAATGATTCTTTCACTATCCTACCCCAACTAATTACAAATATACACCAGTATAAAATAGATATACATTAACATAGGCTAACCGTAACACGTGTCTTTGGACGTAGAATACGAGGCGTCAGTATTGGATGGGTGTTAAAAGCAAGTGACCACGCAAAGGTTTAGAGAGTTCTTTCTTCTTTTTTTTTTTTTTTTTTCCTAACTGGGCTCTCCTCTGGTGAATATTGTGAGACCACATTCCAATTTTCATCGACTTGATTTCACCTTCTGGATATTTTCGGGCTAATCTACATTCACAGGCTAGAGCCAGGGCCTCTCAGGTTGCATGCGCCTGGTGCATGCATTGTGTACAGACGAAGCGCTGGTCGGAGCCGAGCCGAGCGGGACCGATGTATAGTGCACGGAGCTCTTGCACCTCGATTTGCACGCGTGAGATTTTGAGCGTTTGAGAGACCTTGGGCTAGACGGAAGCAGCAAGTTACACCTACTCGGTCACGGCTCGTGGTGCTCGGCCACATCGTTTTTCTTACGTTGTACATAAATCGTCTTACGTCCAGTGTCGGTATCTTGGGACGTTTTCACACATTATTTCTACTCGTTTTCTTGCTTTAGACTTGACTTTAAATTAACATATTGAGGTATTTCATAAAATTTTACAAAATTCTCAATTATTTCACAATTGTTCACACACCTAGTCAAGTTTCCTCACAAATATTAGTACATATAACGAGGGATCTCGCATATACAAGACAAACGACACATCGCGGTACTTGCTATAAGGTCGCAGTCCTGAGTTATACTAATTTTACCGCACGCCCCGAGCTCCGACTTCACTCACAACATGAGCCGGGCTGAGTGCTCAGACGGTTGACCCCAACTTGGCAGGTTCGAGCCTAGCTCAGTCCGGTGGCATTTGAAAGTGATCAAATAAACCAGCCTAGTATGGGTTAGATGTACTGGCACGTTAAAGAACTCCTGCGGCACAACATTCCGGCACCTCGGTGTCTCCAAAAATGCAAAAATTAGTTAGTGGGGCGTAAAAGACAATAACATAATTTATTATTATGCATCACAAAATGGTGGATGGGCGTGTGGTTGGTGGGTGTGTAAATGTTCGCTAAGGGAAGGGTAGATATTTTTTACGAAACTCGAAGACAGAGTTAAGGTCGCGTTTCCAACTCGATACTGAGATTCAGGTCGTCATAAGGACATTATTTACGGGGCCTAAGCCCGTAATGTTTTGCAGGGGTATTCGATAAATTAGTGGAGCGATGGGATAAATGCCTCGACGTTGGTGGATCGTATGTGGAGAAGTAGTGAGGAGTCTACCAATCAAAGCATACGGAGGTGGCGTGTGTATATTGAGAAATAAACATAGGGAAACTTACATAATGTACAACGCTACAACTCGACTTCCATTTATAGGAATGGAAGAAAGAAAGAAAGGAAAGAAAGAAACAAAGAAGGAAGGAAGGAAGGAAGGAAGGAAGGAAGGAAGGAAGGAAGGAAGGAAGGAAGGAAGGAAAGGGGATCCATCTTTCTCAACAGATCTCTCTTCAATCATTAGCAATCCAGTTTCATTATTTTCTCTTTCATCTTTCTTCTCCAATAACGTTTTTCAAAGATTTGAAGTGTAGTTTCATTCTGCCTTTCAATGAGTCAAGTTGTTTCCTTACACGTCTTTGTGCTTAAAAAGAGTTTGGTTGGTTCTTCCTTTTTACAGTACACAATGAGCCCTGAATGACGGCAAGCTTGTCTTCCTGATGAAGGCAACTAAAACTGAGTTTTTCTAGTTCCTGTATCTACAACTCATTAAAACAAAGAATTCGTATAGCCTCGAGTTACACATAAGAACACGAAGTGCAACAAATGGACAAGTTTCCTGGCTAATTAAGGATACCCTCCAGCTTTAAGGTATCACCAACCAGCGCGATCCTTCTAACATGCTATAGACAAACAACTCAACACCATTCTACTACGATATGATCCTATTTAAAGTTGAAATTCGGGTTACCAGGGGTCACTGACTAGGTTCCAAGCTCCAGCACGGCCAGTTCCAGAGTCGGCTAGAGAAGACACAATAGTCGGTTCGTTTTACTCATGGAATACGTTACTCTAACAGCTTTTATTCAGTGTGAACTCCCTCATACACCTTATGTACCAGCATTAGTTAACATTATAAAAACCGGGCGAGTTAGCCGTGCGGTTAGCTTGCATCCGGGAGATAGTGGGTTCGAACCCCACTGTCGGCAGCCCAGAAGATGGTTTTTTGTGGTTTCCCATTTTCACACCAGGCAAATGCTGGGGCTGTACCTTAATTAAGGCCACGGCCGCTTCCTTCCCATTCCTAGGCCTTTCCTATCCCATTGTCGCCATAAGACCTATATGTGTCGACGTAAAGCAAATAGAAAAATATATATAAACAAATACTGGTTTTTTTCTTCGGAACACTAGTAAGCAATGATGAAGACTTGCTGTTCTTCTAACGATAGTGGTTTTTTTTTTTTTTTTTTTTTTTTGCTATTGGCTTTACGTCGCACCGACACAGATATGTCTTATGGCGACGATGGGACAGGAAAGGGCTAGGACTGGGAAGGAAGCGTCCGTGGCCTTAATTAAGGTACAGCCCCAGCATTTCCCTGGTGTGAAAATGGGAAACCACGGAAAACCATCTTCAGGGGTGCCGACAGTGGGGTTCGAACCTACTATCTCCCAAATACTGGATACTGGCCGCACTTAAACGACTGCAGCTATCAAGCTCGGTCTTCTACCATAGTATGTCGGGTTTTAGCGACTGTGGAATGGCAAATGGATACGAGTTTCTTACAACACACGACGGTTTTAGACGACTGTGGAATGGCAAATAGCTACAGATTCTTCTAACACACATCGGTTTTCGATGACCATGGAATGGGAAATGGTTATGTTCTTCTAACACATATCGGTTTTCGGCGAATGTAGAATGGAAAAAGACTATGAGCTTCTTCTGAAACATATCGACTTTCGGCAAAAGTAAAATGGGAAAAGGATTTATTTTGCTAGTTGCTTTACGTCGCACCGACATAGACAGGTCTTATGGCGACGATGGGACAGGAAAGGCCTAGGAATGGGAAGGAAGCGGCCGTTGCCTTAATTAAGGCAGAGCTCCAGCATTTGCCTGGTGTGAAAATGGGAAACCACGGAAAATCATCTACAGGGCTGCCGACAGTGGGGTTCGAACCCACTATCTCCCGGATGGGAGCTCACAGCTGCGCGCTTCTAACCGCATGGGCAACTCGCCCGGTGGAAAGGGATTTGAGCTTCTTCTAAGACATATACGTTTTCGGCAAATGTGGTATGGCGAAGAGCTAGGACTGGGGAAGAACCGACCTTGGCCTTAACTGAGGAATACTCCAGGTATTTGCCCAGCATGAAAATGGAAATGTACGGAAAATCACCCTAAAGGTTAGTTCCACTATCTTCCGAATGAAAGCTTACAGCTACACGGGTACGTTCATATCACTGGCATCTCCGGAAATCGTAGTAGTAGTAATTTGTGGGACATAAAATCAATAACATTATTATTATTATTATTATTATTATTATTATTATTATTATTATTATTATTATTATTATTATTATTATTATTATTATTATTATATCGACTACACAGTATTTTGTCTTCTAAGTTTGCTAGTATGCCAGATAGAAATACCCATTACAAGGCTCAGGAATAAGTTTGGAACGAATTTGGAATGTGCCATGGTGTATGGTTCTTCAAATGTCATATAGATGATTGCGGAGTATGGTTACTGAATCTCGTACTGCGGCGATAGCGATGTCGTGAAGTCGTGTCCGGTTGAGATCGAGAGAATCCCATAACTGTACAAGAAATTTAGGGATTGTGCCTCGAGCTCCGATCATGGGTCCATGGACGGAAATACTGTCTAGATGATATAAGTCCTTATAGTAGTTCACGGTTGGCTGGTGAATCGACTTTTTCTCGGCGTCCACCTCTTCGACCTGGCCAACGAGCGACTCGAAGCGTATTGTAGGATCTACAGGCATAGTCATGTGGCCTATAGTTTCGTTTTCTACCCCGCGTCGACAGCTGAACAGCGGTGTTTGTCCATGCGGTGGAGACACTTCATTCACTACAGTGCATAGTTGTGGAAGTACATGGAAAGTTATAAAATCTTGTGATTGTTGGACTTTCTCCGCCTACTAGAGATGTAATTATATTAATTAGTCGCTGACATTGTCCGACTCGTTGGCTGAATGGTCAGCGTACTTGCCTTCGGTTCAGAGGGTCCCGGGTTCGATTCCCGTCCGGCTCGTTGATTTTAACCTTCATTGGTTAATTCCAATGGCTCGGGGGCTGGGTGTTTGTGCTGTCCCCAAACACCCCTGCAACTCACACACCACACATAACACTATCCTCCACCACAATAACACGCAGTTACTTACACATGGCAGATGCTGCCCACCCTCGTCGGAGGGTCTGCCTTACAAGGGCTGCACTCGGCTAGAAATAGCCACACGGAATTTATTTAGTCGCTGACATTGACAGGACTGGATCAATGATCACCATATCTCTAAGGTGAGGACATTTAGGCATTAAATATCATGTTTTAGGAAGCCTACAAAGGCATTAAAAGGTTTGTATAGTCATCATTAATAGGTCCTATCGACATTTGTACCTAGAACTTAATTTCTGCCGGTCTGAATGCCATCGATGCTTGAGGCGCTAGCATTATGACCCGATCTTGGCAGGTTCAACCCTGGCTTAGTTCGGTGGTACTTGAAGGTGCTTAAATACGTCAGCTTCGTGTCGGTAGATTTACTGGCACGTAAAAGTACTCCTGCGGGACTAAATTCCGGTACTTCGACGTCTCCGTAAACCTTATAAGTTGTTAGTGGTACGTAAAAACAATATTATGATGATTATTATTATTGTATTAACTTCTTCCGCTTCTCCCACGCTATGGTGGGGTCGTCGGTACGAAGTGTGATGCACATGTGGTCGAATGATATGAGATGAGTAGTTCAGTGTGTGGTGCAGTCATGTGAGTTCATTGTGCAAATTATCGTCAATAAAGATTACAAAGGATCGCCCGTTACAGGTATAAGCCTAATTGTGTGTGTGAAATAAATGACTGGGTCTTCTAGATTAAATTAGTCGAAAAAAAATTTCAGTGTTTTAATCCTAACGATATCTTCATTGCGAGTACTCTCCTGCCATTGCTCCCACCTGTTTGTATCAGCAATCATTCTCGCAATTTTCATGTGTTTCTTCGGAAGGAAAACTGATCCTCTAACAACCTGGCTTGAACTTACCTACTCATTCTTACATTGTTACAAGGTCAGCCCCGTCTACAATGTGACATATTTCGCAATACAACACGTTTTTCTTCCAAATGGCTAGTAGCCTTTAAAAAAAAGAAGAAGGAGATGTACTCGCACGCTGTCATGTTCTCTCTTGAGCAACACTTCGTAAAGTCACGCGGGTCCTGCCAACATTACTCACTGTCACGACATTTAAATGGTAAATCAATACTTAGGCCTTCATTTATGAATTAACGGATGGTAGAACTTTGAACCACAAGAACGTTACACGTATCTACAGGCATGATGTTTTCGCATTAAAGACAAACGTGATAAAAATATTTTGAAGCGATTTTGAGGTATCTTAACGAATTATATGATTCTGGTTAAGAAGTTAATGATTTCGTTTTCGCGAATTACAGCGTATTAAGGTCAGTTTGAAGCGAAATTTACTTATTTTGTGATAAGTGCGAAAATGCAGCCAAATTCATGGAAAATGACGAGCTTGAAATTGTATTCCAGTATTACGTGTGTGAAGGGGAACAAAAGACAAAATAAGGATTTCTCAATTCGACAGAAGTAATTGTTCGTTTTGGTATTGTAGGAAATCCCTTGCTTCATATTGGACGAAAGCTATGGACATGTTTATCCTTATATATTTATTTTTTCCTTCACAGAAACAATTTACATATCACACGAATACGACTTTCTATGAACAATTCAGAAAATGATTACAGCGAAATTCAAGCGATGTGTCAACACCTACTTAGCGAAATAACGCGAAAAATTGTTTCCTTTTCACGAAATCGTTACATAAATTAATGTGAAAAATTCATGCCTCTACACTTATCTAAGGAAGCGTGGCCGTTATTCTACCAGAAAAGTAGTAAATTTAGAAAATGAGTGAAGTGTAACAAATCTAAGGTTAATGATTCAGCATTAGGACATATAAATTATAAGGTTTGTAAATATTTTTAGAAAAGGCGAATTCAGGTGTGGGAATGTGAGTTCACATTTGCGATCTACCCCAAATATTAATGATTCGGATGATAGGTGCGTAAGGTATTTGAGCAATAGCGTACGCAAGGAGTAGAGGTGGGGGAGAGTAATAACCCCCCTTAACAGACACACAAAATAATATATAATAAATAGTATGAACAGAATCTCTTTGTTAGTTCCTCACATTCAAAGTAACCTGAGACCAGAAATAATAATAATAATAATAATAATAATAATAATAATAATAATAATAATAATAATAATAATAATAATAATAATAATCAAAGAATTCACAGAAATCCACAGAGAAGTGGCATGCCTTCATTAAAATCCAGAAGGAGACATCAAAGATTATAACATTCCAAAAACGTCACTATGGACAGATCAGACTGGCAGAAATCGAGCAAGAGTTCAAGAAGAAACAATACTAGGAACTTTTACAGGGGGGGGGGGGAGACCTAGCTCAACACGGAGAAAATAGGCCAATATTCATCAATCACAATCAGAAGCAACTGCAATAATGTCAAAATTCTAATTATAACATTTTAAAATAAAATGTTAAAAATTTCCCGCCTTTTTAACAATATATCACGGTTTCCTTCATAACTCTTTTAGTAATCCACGGATAATTATGATTTTTTCAGAGTTTGCTCCCATAATGTTGTACTACAATCTGTACCTCATTCAGATCAATAGGATTTAGATTCGATTTTATATAACATTTTTTATTTAAAAAGCTATTAATATTTTCTGGTGCTCGGAATAAAAACGCGACAAAAATCCAAATCACAGTCTATGTTAATGATTGAGGTTCATTTTGTAGCTGGAGTTTTGATACACACTTTAAAAAAGGAAAAGTACGAAAATTCTTATAAACTTGGAATTTATAAGGGAAACAGTGATATACTGTTAAAAAGGCGGGAGATTGTGAATATTTTATTTTAAAATATTAAAATTATTAAAATTCTGACATTATTGAAGTTGCTTCTGGTTGCCAGGAAGCATGCGAATATTGGGATATGTGCAGCAATTGTCAACAACAATTGTAGCATATTTAACAATCGAATGAATAATAACCTATTTTTTTCCTTTCTTAAGCTGGGTCTCCCCCCTAGAAGAACTGACGAGTTATGAACCACCCACTCTATGTTTTAAGCGATCGGATGGGACTTTAGAAACAAATAATAAAGAAAACTCTAAACTTTTAGCAAATCATTTCGAAGGCCTACTAAACTGCGAACCTTCTACTGACCAACTTACTTTTGAATCATCAGAACCAAATCCAGATTCAGAGCCTCCAACAGCAGAAGAAGATGAACAAATAATACATGAGTTAAAATACAACAAAGCTCCAGGGGAAGATGGTATAATTGCCGAAATGTGGAAACTAGTTGGCAGAAATCTCGCTCAGAAAATCCATAAAATTACAGATATCTGGACCAGTGAAACAATCCTGAAGACTGGAAGTGTGCAATAATTCACCCATTACATAAGGAAGGGGATAAAAGTGACAAATAACTACAGAGGTATTTCCCTTCTACCAGTCACCTACAAAATTATTTCAAAACTCCTACTCAAGACACTTGAAATGCAAACAGATCATTTGATTGGAGAACATCAAGCAGGGTTCAGGAAATGCAGGTCGTGCACAGAACAGCTTCTTAACCTCATGACCATCCTAAAAATTCGTAAAAGCAGGCAAACGTTGATTACTTTTGTGGACTTCAGAAAGGCATGTGATTCTATAGATAGACCGACACTTTTCCGTGTACTTGAAGAATTTAAAGTAGACAGGATAACAAGAGAATTAATCATGCAAACACTAACAGGCACCACCTCCAAGGTTAAATTCTTAGGGAAATTGTCCGAACCATTTGCTGTTAAAACAGGAGTCCGACAAGGAGATGGGTTGTCCCCTTTATTGTTTAATATTGTTTTGGAAAATGGATTAGGACTTGGGAAAAAGAAGTTAAAGGAATAACGCTCGGCAGATTACATGAAAACAAAATTAATGGACAGTTTTTGGCCTTCACTGATGACTTAGCAGTGTTATCCAGTAATAGAGAAGAAGCGATTGCATCTATTGAACAACTCCATGAAATTACATTCAGAACAGGACTCCAGATCTCATATCAGAAAACTCACTACATGGAAGGATCCCTTCGGTACCTAGATGGACAACCAATGAAAACCCAATATGGCATAATATCCCAAGTGTCTAAATTTAAATACCTGGGAGAAGTCGTCCAACCTTCAGGACTCAATCGTGAAGTAAACAAAGAAAGGGTCTCTGATCTACAAAGAGCATACAGATTCACTTGGAGCAGATATAATAAAAAATCTATATCCCAAAATGCAAAATTAAGACATTATAACACTGTAAACAAGCTTGAAGCACTATATGCATCTGAAACACTCATCATTGGGGCCAGTAAATATGTAGAAAAGCAAGAAATAAAAATCTTAAGGAAAGTTTTGGACCAGTGTGCACAGGGGGGAAGATTGGATGATAAGGAAATCTCATGACCTGTACCAACACTCAGAGAAAATCTCAGACAAATTTAGGAAACTACGTCTGAAATTTTACGGACATATTATCAGAATGAGTAATCAGAGATTGACCAAAAGAATTATGAACCAAGCCCTATCAATGAAAGTAAAAAACAACTGGCTGCTCGAAGTTGGAAAAGATCTTCAGGAAATAGTCATCACAGGTGATATTGTGTTAGACAGATCTAAGTTCAGAAAATTAGTCGACAATCACCGCTTTAAACATCATCCAAGCACTACCACCAACAAAACCTGGGCAGAAGATCGCAAGAAAAGGCAACGACATCGGTGAAATAAATTCAATCGCGCTCCTTAGTTGGGCATAACGAAGAAATAATAAAAATAATAATAATAATAATAATAATAAGTCCGCCTCTGTAGTGTAGTGGTTAGCATGATTAGCTGCCACCCCGGAGGCTCGGGTTTGATTCCCGGCTCTGCCACGAAATTTGAAAAGTGGTGCGAGGGCTGGAACGGGGTCCACTCAGCCTCGGGAGGTCAACTGAGTAAAGGGGGGTTCGATTCCAACCTGAGCCATCCTCGAAATGGTTGCCCTTCCTGACGTGAACCCTATGTGGAGGAATGTATTCAAGATTACGCATTTCTGTGGTGGTTAGTATTGTGCTGCGTCTGAGGAATGCGTACTGATACAAACAAAACCGCCCAGTCTCGGAACCAGAGGAATTAACCACACATAGGCTAGTTATAATTTTTGAGAATCTAATCCGGAACCCTTTGAACCGAAGGCTGTAACAGTAACCATTCAGTCATGGAGTTAGATAAAGGTATATATTATGTTTTAGCGAACAGAATTAATGTCAAAGCAATTCATCATAAATGTTTACACTAAAAAAAAAGATAATAAACCAAGTATCAAATTCAAATTCTGGACAGTCGTTGTTACCGACGAAAAAACTACTCTACGCCTTAATGAAGTCCTGTGTGACAAAACTTCCGTCACCTAGAGTATTTTAAAATCGACAGCAATAAGACGTTAATCAAATAACATTGTTATCAACGACTCTTCGAAGAACGATTGTACGCTAGCTACCTAACAACCCATTAACACGGCAGGTTATCGGCGACGGTGTAATAGCAGAGGGCTATGACTGGGAAGGTAAAGCCTAAGCCAACGGCATCGGGTTTGAAGGAGCTCAAAGAATGACGAAAAGGAAATAAAAGTAATGATTTTTCAGAGTTTCCTCCCATAATGTTGTACTACAATCTGTACCTCATTCAGATCAACAGGATTTAAATTCGATTTTTCATAAAATTTTTATTTAAAAAGCTATTAATATTTTCTGGTGCTCGGAATAGAAACGCGACAAAAAATCCAAATCAAAGTCCATGTTAATGATTGAGGTTCATTTTGTATCTGGAGTTTTGATACATACTTTAAAAAAGGAAAAGTACGAAAATTCTTATAAACTTGGAATTTATAAGGGAAACAGTGATATACTGTTAAAAAGGCGGGAAATTTTTAATATTTTATTTTAAAATATTAAAATTATTAAAATTCTGACATTATTGAAGTTGCTTCTGGTTGCCAGGAAGCATGCCAATACTGGGATATGTGCAGCAATTGTCAACAACAATTGTAGCATATTTAACAATCGAATGAATATTAACCTACTTTTTTCCTTTTTTAAGCTGGGTCTCCCCCCTTAAAGAAGAACTGACGAGTTATGGAGCACCCACTCTATGTTTTAAGCGATCGAATGGGATTTTAGAAACAAGTAATAAAGAAAACTCTAAACTTTTAGCAGATCATTTCAAAGACCTACTAAACTGCGAACCTCCTACTGACCAACTTACTTACGAATCATCAGAACCACCGGGCGTGGAAATGAAAAACTCCGTAAGCCTCGCAAAACTATTACCGTCAGGGTCGAAAGAGAATAAGAGATGACCAAGGGAGGTCAGATAGGAAAAGTGCGGCACAAGTAAATAGAAGCAATGACCGGGCAGTCTCACAATTGTGAGAAGAGCTCTCTCTCTCTACCCAGCTGGATAACGAAGACAACAGTACCCTTGGAAACGTACTGTGTCGAATGCCAATACTGCTGGCTTGCCGCCAATCTGTATACTTCCGCTCTAGGAAGGCTATTTAATGCATAGCTTTAAAGCGTCCGCGGAGTAATTTACAATCAATGAAGCAATGCTACTAGGATTATCAGACTCCTTGGATGAATGGTCAACGTACTGACCTTCGTTTTAAAGGGCTTTGTGTTCGATTCTCCGCCAGGCCTAGGATTTTAACTCTGTATTGTTAATTCCTCTGGCTCGATAACTGGGTCCTTTTTTGTGTCCGTCTTAATCCACTTTTCAATCTCCATCTACGCACAACACACTACACTGCCCACCACCACAGAAACACAGAATAGTGAACACATCCCTGCACACAGGGTTGGCATCCGGCCGTAAAACTGGTCTAAATCGATATCACTTGCTGATTCCAAGAAATTTAAAGAAGGCCAGGCGGAAGACAAGAAAGAGAATACTACAGCTGCATTGCTCAATATTTACAGTACTGTGCAGGTTTCAAACTTTGAAAATGACATCAACAGGGCGAGATAGCTATGGTACTATTATTATTATTATTATTATTATTATTATTATTATTATTATTATTATTATTATAAAATGGCGTATTGCTTTTAGTGCCGGGATGTGTCCGAGGACTTCGGCTCGCCAGGTGCAGGTTCTTTCATTTGACTCCCGTAGGCGACCTGCGCGTCGTGATGAGGATGAAATGAAGATGACGACACATATACCCCGTCCCCGCGCCAGGAGAATTAACCAATTATGGTTAATGATTAGCGTACTAGTCTTCGGTTCAGAGGGCCCCTGGCTCGGTTTCCAGCTGGGCCGGGGATTTTAATAATATTCGATTAATTCCTCTAGCTCGGGGGCAGGATGTTTTTATTCTTAACACACATCTTCAAATACATACAACACATGAATCGATAAACCACCACAGAAATATGCAATAGTGGATACATCTATGAAGAGAGGAAAATACATCTGGTTTTAAAACTGGCCAAAATCCACTCAAAGTGCCGACCCCAGGTAATAGGGAAAAGACGTGAAGTAAGAAGTTAATTTGTAGGTAATTTTACGTGGCTGTTGGTATCGTGATCATAGCTGGGGGATCTCCAGTTTAATGTAAAATTGGCTGGGATTCGAATTGCGATTATTTTGGTGAGAAGGCAGTACTATGCCCCATGCCCCTGAATATTTTATGGCATACGAAAAGATAAAAAAAAGTGTACGATTTGACCATAAATGGCCAAGTGACAACGTCGCTAGTTTCACTGACATTGCGAAGGTAAAATCTCCGACTTAATTTTTTCGAAAATGTAAACTACCTAACTCCTCATTTCCCTAGTACGCCTCTTCAGTGACACCTGGGCCACTTATGACGGCTGATGGCGGAATTTATTGTTGAGGTCCAAACCAGCCTCCGGGCTGGGTAGAAAAGGTTTAAGCAGCATTACTGCACGTTGTCATTTGTTTACTACTTCACTAATGCTAGGCGTTATCCGGAGATAGGTGGTATGAGACGTACCGATACCGGTGCGCTTAATTGCGCTCCTCTGTCGGTCATTATATGATTTTTTTTCATTAAAGCTGTTTTCACATCTTGAATGTCCAGCTCGATGACTAAATGGTTAGCGTGCTGGCCTTTGGTCCAGAGGGTCCCGGCTTCGATTCCCGGCCGGGTCAATGATTTTAACCTTCATTGGTTCATTCCAATAGCTCGGGGGCTGTGTGTGTGTGTGTGTGTCGTTTCATCATTAGAATTTATCACAGGTGGGGGCCCATCCTCAAAGACGCGCAGCTCGTCTATACGGCATCAGCTCGAAAGACCTGCACCAGGCCTCTTCCGAGGCCACACGCCATTATTATTATTATTATTATTATTATTATTATTATTATTATTATTATTATTATTAGAATCAATTGATTTGTTTTTAAACGTTAAAGGTGTGAAAACATTTTAAGCATCGTTTACCAAAGCGACGATGCATTGCTCGCTACCAGGCTGGCACAGCGAACAATGTGATTCGATAGGTGGCAGCCTCTGGTGGTCGCCCATCCAGATGTTGACCGCGCCCAATAGTTGCTAAGGTATAGCAAGGGGAGTGTACCGGTGGTTTTTTCGCAGTGACTGGCACATTTACATTAATGTGAGAGTGCGGATGTTAAATTTTGAAAGCAGCATAATTTTGAATTATCAGCGTTTTATCGGCATTTAGCGGTGCAGGTTGCTTCGGCTCCGAGAACCAGTGCTTCATCTGGTGTGTTTTGGCAATTAAAAGGCGAATTTAGAAGGCCGCGGGGTGCGAAGGTTAAGGAAGTGAGATTTTCTTGGTATTCTTGGCGGGGATTGTTTATGGGGGCGGGGGGATACTGATTAGATTTTTCAGGGTTTCGGCTACTCGATCTACTGAGGGTGCCTTGGGTTGGGTTGCATTTGATTGTGTAGGAGGCTGAGTAGTAGTAGATTATTAGTTTGCACTTTGGTGACGGCGGTGAGGAGGGGCGGGGGAGGAGTTGGGAGTATTTGATCCTGTATGTGTATGAAGGTATGTGTTTCTGCGGAATTTCATTTTAATTGCCTTCTTGAAATGTGGGCAGCCAGAAAACGAGGCTGCGTGACTGCCGTGACAGTTCGCGCATCTCGCCTGGTCCCGATGCACCTTGCATTCGCGGTGGTGGTAAGGACCACCACACCTGTTGCAGTGGGTCTTATTTTTTAATACAGCAGCGTGATGGTCTAGCTTCAGGCAATTATACAATGAAGGCGGTTTTATCCTCTGCCGCGTACCTGTCTCGACTGCGGTGTGAACAGTCACTTCGTGTTGTGTCGTGTTTTTCCTACATAGTTAATAAGTAATTACCTATCTTACTTTATTATTACATAACAATGGATTTCCAACCTCCCGACACACAGCAGCTGCTAAAAACTTCATTAAACCCAACAGGAACAATCACAGACAACTACTCCTCAAGATTTTCAACAGTAGCAACAACAACAACAATTACAGTAGCACCAACTACAACTTTTTTATCAACAGCAACACTACCAGCTATTACAACAGCAACAACCACAGCAGTAACAACAACTGACTACTCCATACGTCTACCAACTTCAAGCAGCTCACTTAATTATGCTCCTGAACATACTTCAGTACACAGTGATGACAATAACATGTCTAATACTTCTGTAACGAACTCACGAATTGCATCAGTGTCAAATGAACAGTACCGCTCACGTTCACCAGCAGAAACGTCATTAACCGAGCGTCACTGCCCGTTAGCGTCACAGTAGAACGGAACGCGCTATGTAATAAATAGACATGTGTTCTGTGATAAACATTCCGACACAACAGATTTGAACCACTTGATCTCAACAACACGAATGACGTAACCCCATCTCAATCTAATTTGGACCTCAAAGGAAAAATACCACCAATATGCTTATATCCGATTAACAATAATTAGCTATTTATAAAATACATTCAACCCGTTGTACATCCTGGCTCCCATTCTTTCTTTCTTTATCTGTTTACCCACCAGGGTCGGTTTTTCCCTCGGACTCGGCGAGGGATCCCAACTCTACCGCCTCAAGGGCAGCGTTCTGGAGCTTCAGACTCTGGGTCGGGGGATACAACTGGGGAGGATGACCAGTACCTCGCCCAGGCGGCCTCACCTGCTATGCTGAACAGGGGCCTTGTGGGGAAATGGGAAGTTTGGATGGGACAGGCAAGGAGGAGGGAAGGAAGCGGCCGTGGCCGTGGCCGGGAGGAGAAGTGGGAAACCACGGAAAACCACTTCCAAGATGGCTGAGGTGGGAATCGAACCCACCTCTACTCAGTTGACCTTCCGAGGCTGAGTGGAACCCGTTCCAGCCCTCGTACCACTTTTCAAATTTCGTGGCAGAGCCGAGAATCTAACGCGGGCCTCCGGGGGTGGCAGCTAATCACACAAACCACTACACCACAGAGGCGGACCCTGGCTCCCATACGTAACTAAATGGACAAGCAGTGACAGTATTCACAACAACACGCTCGACTTCGGAACAGGAATATCTCATTCGTAATGGACTGCTCAATTCTATTATATAAATCTCTCCTGCACCCCTCATCACATATGCCTGCTTAGTATGGGGAGCAGCATCACACAATCAACTAAAACGTCTACAGACCTTCCAGAATAAAGTTCTCAGCGTAATTATCAGTGTTCTCTGCTTCGTACGTAACCAACAACCAGTAGCGGTGCTAAGAAGCTCGCCCCCCCTCCCCAGCAATAATTGAAAACGGGACCCTCGTTTCCTGTTAAAGAAAGTTACAAGTTTCCTAGTACAAGGTTGTATATTATAACTGTACCAGGGGTTCACCTTCCCCAGCCAGTTAAACTGCGCGCCTTCTATAAGGCCATGTATGTAAACAAACTTGAACTGGTGAACTACAAGAAACTTTTGTCTTCAACTGTTAGATGTCTCTACCATCAGTTTATTTGCTCCCTCTCGCGGGCTAAACTCGAATTATTTCATAGAGAAATGTTTATTTTTAATGTTTGTAAACCTGGTTCTGAGGATTGTTTTTTTACTGTGCCGAAGTTGTCAACATTTCAACTGGTTCCTCCTCGATTGTAATCAACCTATAAAAAAACATCGAAATATTTTCTCTAGTCAATTAAAACCGGGTGAGTGTATAGGAATGCAGCCTATTAGTAAAGTGTTCTGGAATCTTCCGCTTATGGTACTATAAAAGCAAGGCACTTTAGCACCGTATTGTGTGAATTGCTCCAATACTTGGGAGTGCATCTTATCTGAAGGGAGGCAGGGGCGAGCTCGGCGTGAGGCAGATCCATCGGCACAAGGTAATGGCAGAATTTACTTAGGTATGTAATATCCCCTGCGGACAGTTTGAGGGGAAGGTTTCAATCTCTTTCTTTCAATGTAATTTTGTAAAAACTGGTGGTTTAAATTTAGAATTTCGGCAAGTCTGTGAACTCTGTTCTATTCTCTCCTGAGAAATACGTAACGTAAGGGAATGAAGAGTGGTTGACCCTCTACCGTATCCCATTCTACCTTGCATGGGCTGACTACAGTTTTCAAAACTTCTAAATTTCATAAATATCTTTTTTGCAAGTTGCTTTACGTCGCACCGACACAGGTAGGTCTTATGGCGACGATGGGACAGGGAAGGGCTAGGAGTGTGAAGGAAGCGTCCGTGGCCTTAATTAAGGTACAGCCTCAGCATTTGCCTGGTCTGAAAATGGGAAACCACGGAAAACCATCTTCAGTGCTGCCGACAGTGGGGTTCGAACCCACTATCTCCCGAATACTGGGTACTGACCGCACTTAAGCGATAAATTTCATAAATCCTTTTGGCATTAATATTTCTCATTTAATCATCCCGGTGTAGAATAGGACTAGCCTCTGTATCATTGGGCCATAAGCCCACTTAGGATTTTAACTATTTCTTGAAGGAGTGCAAAAGTTTCTGAGTGTAAAATTTTCCTTGTGGGAACAGTAAATATTGTGAGATGGATAAGCCCACATTGGGGCGGCTGTGCATCAACACTTGAATGTGAGGTGTAATTTTAATGCGTAGAAGGAAAGTAATTGCTCTGCGAGGCTCGACTGTGGTATAGTTGAAGCGCAGACTCCTACGAAGTGTACCTTCCTGGAGCATTTCTTGCTCTTATAAAATATTGTACCTGGCAAGAGCAATTCGACTCTTTTATGTATAAATTGACAATTTGTAATTATTTCAATTGTTGTACCTGATGTTCGGACTTCTAAGTCCCCCATATTGTTAGAGCTGAAGAGTTCATTAATATTGTTGTTATTAATCAGATTTTCTATTTCTCATATTTGTAACATAGAAAAAAGAAAGGAAAGAAATAAACTTTCAAAATTTGTTCAGTTCTGCTCTACAGTAGTTAATTCCTTGTCCAGCCATCCAACCATCACGCTCCTTATCCCTCTGTGAACCACGGAAACCCCGGAACAATTACAATGAACTGCAACGACGACGACGACGACGACGACGACGATAATAATAATAATAATAATAATAATAATAATAATAATAATAATAAACTGCTGGCATTAATTAGAGCCACCCTGACCGATACAAAATCCAAGGTGAAGTTCCACGTATGTCTCTCGCATTCCTTTGACATCAAAACAGGAGTCCGACAAGGTGATGGGCTATCCCCGATAATCTTCAACTGTGTTCTTGAAAAGATCATCAGAACCTGGCGGGCGAGATTACAGGAAACCAACTACAGTCCATTATAGGAACTAAATCCAAGGGAATCGCAACAGACTGCTTAGCATTTGCCGATGATATTGCTGTTCTCTCAAACGACCTAGAAACCGCTAGAGCTCAAGTTGAAACGTTAAAGGGAATTGCCGAACAAACTGGTCTGCAGATATCGTTTGAGAAAACAGAAGTAATGACTAACATCAAAGAGGCTCCACCAAAACTCCATACAAAATACGGGGACATCACCCGAGTAGACAAATTCAAATACCTGGGTGAGATCATCATGAAAAATGGACTGGACAAAGAAGCACTTCAGGAGCGAGTACGCAAACTGGAAATAGCTTACCAAACATCCCGCACAATCTACAACAAAAAATGCCTTTCCCAAAACACCAAGATACGTCACTATGAAACAGTTCTGAAGCCAATAGTTCTATATGCATCCGAAACCCTGACTCTAAATGCCAACAAAGGACTCGCAGCCGAAACCCTGTCTCTAAATGCCAACAAAGGACTCCTTGAAGAACTGGAGAAAAAAGAACGCAAAATTGTGAGAGGAAACTTGGGATCAAAGTACAGAAATGGAATCCATCAAAAGAGATCCAACGAGGAAGTCTGCAGCAAAATAGAGAAAATTACCGACACAATCAGAAAAAGACGGGCGCGATTTTACGGTCATCTGAAAAGAATGGATGGAAGAAAGTTAACTAAAGAAATCTTTCACTTCTTTGATTCAAACCTCAAAACCACAATTCCCTGGTTTAGCAATACCAAAGAAGACCTGCAAAGGCTACATATCTCAGCTGAAGACACCCTTAACAGAGATCTCTTCCGCAAGAAAATATTGACGAACGGCTAAACCGAGACGAGCAACCGAAGAGAAGACACGGTGCCCCTTGGACAGAGGAGCGTAAGCAGGCCTACTCACAAAGAATGAGGGAAATTTGGGCTCTAAAGAAGGCCAAGTTCAGTGTCAAATGCAACAAGACTTAACGTGATCCTTGATGGCCCCAGCGAATTATATATATATATATATATATATATATATATATATATATATAAATTGTTACGGAGTTACCCATGGATCAGCAGAGGTGAAAGAAGGTGCCGGGATGAATGGGTCTAACTACAAAGTCAAAGTTAATTTAACATTTTAACAAAGGTTATATTTTCTTGAAACAACAAAATTTAAACAATTTAGTGAAATAACAATGACATAGCAATTTAGAAACAAGACTTAGAAAGATCCAAGACTCCAGAATTTTAACACACTTGGGCTATAAGACCCTAGTTTACAATTTTGAGCTCCTAGCTCAACTTTATAAAAGATTACAATTTTACACAAAGGGCAGAAATCCCCTAATACATGGAGCACTTGCTCCCAATTTTCAATATCAAGCCTCCCAAAGGCAGTCTTACAAAACTTGAAAAGAGCTGACGTGCTCTCGGTACACACAGCCTACTCAAGGCAACACCATGTGAAAGCCTAACAATCACGGGCCTTACAAGCCACTACTTACAAATAACCCTCTTATTACACAGGGGCATCTAGTACCCAACCTACGGGGCCTTAGTAAAAAAGAACAGGTTCAATAAACGGCCCGAGTACAACAGGAATGGAGTCGGAGATTAAGCTCCACAAAAAAAAAAAAAAAAAAAAAAAATAAATAAATAAATAAATAAATAAATAAATAAATAAATGTTAAGACCTATAGGTCACTTCGCCAACGAAACAGGGGCTAATCCCAGTCTACTGAGGTAGCGCGAATGGAGATAACTTTAATACATTGGAGAAATAAATGCGGTACCACAAACCAAGATGAAGGGGAGCTCGAGAGGGTAAATCACTCTCTATCCCTGGATTACATTTAAAGATTTATGAAATTTTACATAAGCCGAACGGAGAATTACATTTTAAGGAAGTTGGTTACATAATAAAGTTTTGAACCTATCGCTCGGGTTAAACTGCGGAGCTAGCAAGAAATAAAGATGTTAAACGGCCATTACCTTGCTGAAGAACTGCTGCCCGTTGAAAGAGGCCCCTCCCGCCTCCTGCTTCACACACACACACACACACACACACACACACAAACACTTAGTTACATGTTGATCAGATGGCAAAGAGATGGGAAAATCTGCAGTTTATAAACCCTCGGGGAAAGTTCGAGACCTTTCACGAATAAAACAGCCACACCCTCACAATTTTATTGGTGAATGAAAAAGTTACATTCAATATCGAAGAAGAAATACGGGATTAGTTGAAAATAAATTACAGAAATTCTTGATTGGCTAAATTCAAAACTGGCAGAAGGAAAAGATAAATATTGCCAACCCAAAGATGAATGAACAAAATTTAGTAAGAAAAAAACTTATGAATTCAAAATTTCTTCAAAAAGGTTTTTTCACTTCGCCCCAGGGTGCATGATCATAGTTTTCTAGCAGTGACATCTATGAGAGAATGTCCCAACTTCTTGATGAATGGAAAACAAAAACGAGTTGAAATTCACACAGTACTGGAAACTTCACAATAACAAAATTTTAGTGGTGTCATCTTCAGAGAAAATATATAAGTTGGTCCAGTTTCAAGTTCACTGTTCCTCCTGTAGAGGAGTTCTTTAAGGCGCAAGATTTAAATGTGCGGCGTAGAGGTGTACCTCCCGGTACGATAATAATAATAATAATAATAATAATAATAATAATAATAATAATAATAATAATAATAATAATATCTTACACAATTTAGTTTTCAAATCCGAAGGAATTAAAAAAACACTTATATGGTACGAACACACACACAAGAAATGCAGATTCCAATTATAGTAACCAAAACACGCTGACCATCACAATATTAAGAAATAATCTCGTTCCTAGGACCAAATAATTTACAACTCAACCGTCCATCGCAGGCCTACTTAGCCACACTGACAGCCGAGAGTTATAAACCGGCTCGAAACTTCAATGTTTAGATAAGGAGGCTGTCTTTGTTATCCCATCTTCACTGACTGCTGGGTTCTCAGAATTGGCTAACTACTTCAAAAGCCTTGTTGATTGTTGTGAGTGGCAGCAAGGGATGGTTATCATTGGAACAGGTTGTGAAACCCACATTCTTTCAGAAATAACTATCGTACTCTTATTGATGAACGAAGCTCTGCACTACGAAGGCCTAAGTTGGAATAACCCTCTGGAATACAAATAATACTGCGTTGTGTGCTGTAGCTTTATCAATATGTAAAATCACTCTTCAGCTACTGAATTAAGAAACAATCACCGGGCGAATTGGCCGTGCGCGTGGAGGCGCGCGGCTGTGAGCTTGCATCCGGGAGATAGTAGGTTCGAATCCCACTATCGGCAGCCCTGAAAATGGTTTTCCGTTGTTTCCCATTTTCACACCAGGCAAATGCTTGGGCTGTACCTTAATTAAGGCCACGGCCGTTTCCTTCCAACTCCTAGGCCTTTCCTATCCCATTGTCGCCATAAGACCTATCTGTGTCGGTGCGACGTAAAGCCCCTAGCAAAAAAAAAAAAAAAAAAAAAGAAACAATCATGGGCTCCTCACGAGCCATGGGCCGCCCCCAGTCCCGCGGGGTCTGCGGGGTCTGCGGGGTCATTATCGCCGCCACTGCCAAAAACTGTACACAGAAAAGGGTATTTCACCAATTCATCATTAGGTTCGATTAACAGCGAAGAAATCCTTCAACAGGCTAGATCAAGTACCCGACGCTATGTACTGTATTTTAATATCGGCACCAGACGCCGCCAGCCCACACGACCTGTTACTGACTCAAGCGATGAAGATTTAAACCCCGCGTGACAAGCATAATTTATAAGCATAACTTATTTTATATTGTATTTCTCCTGTGAAGTCATTATACATTATCCACTGTTTATTTGAACCTCTTACTGAAAGTTGTAATGCGAGGAGACTACTGGTCACCCTCAACGTGTTACTCAGTGTTCCTTCTTTCCTCTGGGTGTGGTCTTCTTCGCTTTGTGTTATTCGAGTGTCTTTTACTTCCATATGTTTAAATTCAAGTCCACCCTGATCTGAATAGCCCACTGCTGATCGATCTAAATATTTTTAAAGACAGAGAAGGCCGATGGTAATTAGTTTGACGGTGAAGGTACTTGTTTCCTGCAGCCGCTGAGTAACTGTGGGAAAAAAAAAGAGTATGTGATGGAGCAGGGGCGCAACGTTAGGGCCTGCAGGCAGTGTTGTCAGGTCTCCCGAAATTTCATGAGATCTCCCGATTTTTCGCAACACACCAGAAAACACGAAAAAACAAAAAAATAATCTCCCGAAATGTCTTCTAATCCAAATTAAAACAATAAATAACAATGATTAATTGTGCATAATATATTTTTGCAGAAAAGCTCTTTCCTCGCCTCACTGCGCGACGTTTTGTCGATAACATCGCTCGTTAGGTACTTCCCCGCATTCACTTTAGGCTCGAATTACGTAATCTCGCCCCTCTTATTGAACTTAAAACTCACGCTTGACTGCATCTTTCGAAGGGAAATCACCGATACGTACACAGAATACAAAATTTGCATTCTGTTACGACTTCAAAATGTTCACACAATTTTTACACATGATGAATAACTACATCTACAGGAAGATTTGGGGGGGGGGGGGAAGAAGAAGAAGAATATCGTGGCCAAAGAGTACGGGTGAGTGAAATTGGGATCGAACCTGTCAAGTTGGAGCCAGAAGGCCAGTGCCTCAACCGCCTGAGCCACTCAGCCCGGCGAAAAAGAGGTTATCAACTACGGTATATACAGTATTTCATTCATGGAAGGTGCTCTTTACTCTCAGAGATGATTTACACAGCGCGAAACAGTTATTGCAATTAACCGCTGACAAAACCAAGGAATTAATGCTAATGGCAACAAACATACGTGTTGATCTTCGTGCCACTCGTCACTTCATAAGGAAATGTTGCCACCTTCCAAAGTTCTCAAGTAATGAATTCCCGCGATTCAACAAAAAGTTCATAGAATTCTTGGTTCCTTAGGTTTTTGCGGGCGCTAAAGTGATATCTTGGGTTATTTTAAACCTGGGAGTTGAAGTAGAGAGTTACAATGAAAGTAAGAAGCAAAGCAAAGTCATCTCCGTACAGGCCATGAAGGCCCTTGGAGGGGTGGAAGGTAAAGGCTTCCACTATCCGTAACCTCGGCACTTGATGGGGTAGAGTGGTTAGCTCAACGCCCGGCCGCCTTTGCCCCCAGGAATTAACCCGGTACTCATTTTTGGTGTAGGCTGAGTGAACCTCAGGGCCATACGCACCTCCGGAAGTGGAAATTTCGTTTCTTAAATTTTACGACTCCCTGACGGGGATTCGAACCCACGTCCTTCCGGGCGAACCGCCTCGGCCAGGCAGTCCCTGTTACAATGAAATTACACGTGATAAAATAGGGAAGGACGGACGATTTAGGGAAGATCGAGTAATCATGCTTCGTTTTTTGTAATCAATCGCGTGATCTGCTGCAGTGAGATCATTTCGAAAGGCAAGTACAAAATGTGTCACGAATACAGTATATTACGCCCCGGTTCAAAGTAGAATACCGCAGAGCTTTCTTCGTTACCCAACACCAATATGCAGACAGATGTATCAAAATGAAATCTTACAAATAGGACACAGGGATATCCCGGAATGATAAAGCACAAGCAGAGCAAAGCCATCTCCGTACAGACCATAAAGGCCCTTGGAGGAGTGGAAGTTAAAGGCAACTAAGAGTGGTTAGATCTACGTCCGGTCGCCTTGGCACCCAACAATTAATCTTGCTGTATGCTGAGAGAACTGCAGGGTCAAAAGCTTCTACAGAAGTGGAAATCACGACCTTCCGAGCGAACCAAGCAAGCATTTACCACCTCGGCTAAGCAGCTCCTGTCATAAATCAAGACAATAATTAATAGTCAGTTTATCGTATTGGGATTCTGAGTAATACAAATGAACATCTGATTAACAGATTTAATTAACAACAGCAAATGAACTATGAATATCAGTGTTTGCGATGAGATCAAGAAAATAACGGCACGTTTCAATTTCATGACGACTTGTCGTTCACAACCATTCTTAATACATATATATTTACAATTTGCTTTACATCGCAATGACACAGGTAGGTGTTATGGCCAGGAATGGGAAGGAAGCGGCCGTGGCCTTAATTAAGGTACAGTCCCAGCATGTGCCTGGTGTGAAAATGGGAAAAGACGGAAAACCATCTTCAGGGCTGCCGACAGTGGAGTTTGAACCTACTATCCCCCGAATGCAAGCTCACAGCTGCGCTACCCTAACCGCACGGCCAACTCGCTCTTTTTAATACAGTATACGTATTATATAATATCGTTAGTTATATTGATTTAAACTTGAAATTTTGCTAGAATGGAGTGATAACGATTCCCGTATGAATACGGTACAGTATTTTATTATAATTTAACGACAAGAATTATTTTCTAGCAGTCACATGAAGTAGAAAGATGACAATTTCTGTTTATCCTTTCGGGTTCTAAATATCTTTCGTAGCCTATACATACAGTATATTTAAAAACTTAGATCGATTATTTGTCCCGTGTGTTTTTGCATCTTCCATCATTTCATGCCCTTCTTCACTGCAGGACTTTTCCGGCTCCATGGGTACCTAGTTAGCAGGCTAGCGTTTGGTTCAAGGAATCCCGGGTTCGATTCCTATCTGAGTCGAGGATTTATTTTTCATTAGTTAATTTATCTGCCTCGGAGGCTGGGTACTGGTGCCGTCTTCAGCGTTATAATTCATCCTCACAGAAGTACAGGTCGCCTATATGGCGCCAACTTGAAAGACTCGCACCAGGCCTCCCCTAAAGTCATGCCTTCTTCTTCATATTATTATTATTATTATTATTATTATTATTATTATTATTATTATTATTATTATTATTGTTATGCAGCAATTCCCTTTGCTTTCACCCTCTGAAAACAGGATGTTTCGATTAAAGGATCCAAACTTATATACCTGTGTCACGGAATTGAAGAAATTTCATAAGGCCTTACATTAATTCTGCCTCATGATCCCGCATGAAGTCACTAGAGCAAAATGTAAGATGCAAACGTTAGTAATTCTTGTACCCATTCCAATCACTTGAAGTGACTGAGGCTGTAAAGGATTAGATTTTTACAGTACGCCATGACCAACACATTTATATATATTTTGCTGCCAGTTTTGAACCATTCCGGTGAAATTCACAGAACGGTGGTTTGGCCGCCTAATTAGGTTGAACCGACCACCATGCGACAGGATTAGAATCATGTACCTCCAGGAGTTGCAGCCCGTAACTCTGCAGCTCTCTGTTAAGTTAGTCCGAGAAGTCGACTATTTGCAGCCGACAAGCGAAAATAAAACGTCACGACTGAATTCCTTAGGGTGGAACTTGAGTCTCAACAACAGAAACTTCTTGAGTTTTAATTAATTCAGTTGGAGAAATGTTATTATCTCCAGTTAAGTAATCCGCCAGAGATTAATTTGAATCAACCTCCTACTTCCACCAACACGACATCGAGGGGAGCAGTGTGCAAATTACGAGGGCAGATTCGTTCTACTACGAGTCTAAAGATAATTTAATATTTGAGTTCACCAGGGCCTGTCATGGATGGTCTAAGCTCTACTTAACTGGAGGTTTCTCCAAAATTACCTTAGAATATATTGATGATGATGTTTGTTGTTCAAAGGGGCTTAATATCCAGGTCATCAGCCTATTTACTTTATAACAGTAGCAGATGCTAACTTGAACAAACCAGGAATCTTCGTACGTTCGCCCACACAGAATCTCGCTACAGAAATTCACAACTGGTGAACGTAGAGCGGTGATCACGGAATAACAGCTGTGTCGAATTTCCCGTTACTGAACTCAGGCTCCCCTCTTTCATGTTCACGTGTAAGCGCCATTTAAAACATGTACATATGGTCCTCCCACATTGACTCTAGCAATATTACGAAGAAGGGTGATTTCAAACGCCTTTAGCTCCCTTTGTTTACATCCGATTCCCAACGGAACAAATGGTGTTTCACACAGCAATACTGTCACGTTTTCATAAAATAAACATCTTTCATCGGAATAGATATATGTAGATGTAACACAATCACAAAATTGTGCTACGAAAATCTACTACTACTACTACTACTACTACTACTACTACTACTACTACTAAAAAGTTTTCATTCCTCCCCTGAAGGAGGAGGCGGGCCTCTTAAATGGTAATGCCGTATCTCAGGCCGGGAGATTTGTTACGGTGAAGGAGATGCACGGAGAAGGTGAGGGGGTTGGCGGCCGTGGCCTATACTAGAACTGGCCCGGCATTCGTCTTAGTGCAGGAGATGGAAAACCACGGAAAACCATTCTCAGGACAGCCGACGGTTGGGACCAGCCATGAGGTCCAGCCCTGTCCCGTCTCCCGAATACAGAGGCGTAGAGCCACCGTAGAACCGTGGCCACGCCTCCTCTGCTCGGTTAGCCGGTCGGAGTGCAGAACTGTTGAACCAGCCGTGGCCACTTGTGGGTCGAGCCCCACTTGCATCCACCGAACTACGAAAATCGTTCAAAATCCTACAGCGCTATAACTTATAAAATTGAAACGGGTGAGGGCTTAAATTAAAAGGACTCAAGGCACTCATTAGGAAACAGATTATTACAAATCTTGAACGTTTTCCAAATGAAAACTGTCTGTTATATCGAAAACATGGCTCCCATAAATAAGAGATTCAAAAATTTAAAAACCATCAAAAAGCAGCAACAAATGAATTGTGCATTAAGAAAAATCGGGTGAGCTTAGGCACCATCAGAAGGCCACTGCGTTTGGCACGCCATCGGAACCACTAGGACTAAAGAACTGAAGTCCATAGTTCTAACGTTTCTCGAGTTTGAAACGACGTTAACGTGTGCGTTTCAGCATGCACTGAAACAGTGAAAGCCTAGATTGTTTAAAATGTAAGTTAAGTGAAGTTCCACGGTCTGTTAAATTACTATTTAGCTCTCTTTCCGGGTTGAAGCGCGTTGTTGTTTTATGTACACTCAACCGTACACAAAGTGGCCGACAAACAAGTATTTATACATTCTCGAAACGCGAGGATATTCGTAAACTGTGGACAGCCGAAGGCCGAAGAGATTATACTTATAATACTACCACCTGTCCGCCTCTGTGGTGTAGTGGTCAGCGTGATTAGCTGCCACCCCCGGAGGTCCGGGTTCGATTCCCGGCCCTGCCACGAAATTTGAAAAGCGGTATGAGGGGGTCCTCTCAGCCTCAGGAGGTCAACTGAGTAGAGGCTGGTTCGATCCCACCTCAGCCATCCTCGAAATGGTTTTTCGTGGTTTCTCACTTCTCCTCTAGGCAAATGCCGAGATGGTACCTAACTTAAGGCCACGGCCGCTTCCCTCTCTCTGCCTTGCATGTCCCTTCCAATCCTCCCATTCCTCCACAAGGCCGCTGTTCAGCATAGAAGGTGAGGCCACCTGAGTGAGGTACTGATCCTCCTTCCCAGTTGTATACCCCGACCCCAAGTCTCACGCTCCAGGACACTGCCCTTGAACCGGTAGAGGTGGGATACCTCACTAGGTCCGAGGGAAAAACCGACCCCGGAGGGTAAACAGATTAAGAAAGGAAGAATGAAACATATTACCACCTGCGCAATATGTTCATCCTATTTTAAACAAGAGGTTTTTGAAAGAACTCTTCCGCGATGGCCAATTTTTGTGTAGTTGATTGCACCTCATGCACAGGTTGTCGATGTTTTGAATACACTGCAGTATTTCAGTATTTTTTAGCAGTCACCTTGCAAACGTCGGCAACCTGGTTTCCCATTTTCACACCAGACAAATACTGGGGCTCTACTTTAATGAAGGCCACGACAGCTACCTTCCCAGTCCTAGCCTTTTCCCATCCTTCCGTCACCGAAAACCTTCAATGTGTTAGTGCAACATTAAACCAGCACACACACAGACACAAAAAAGAAAAGAAAAAAGATAAACTACTCAGTATTCAAAATGTTATTATTAGGCCTACTTCCGTTAACTATTATTTACTCTTTATACTCCTCAACCGTACACTGCACCTAATATCTTTGACATATATACTTCCGAAAGTTAAAAATTCAAATGTTGAAAATCAACTTATGTTTCTTTCTTTCTTAATCTGTTTATTGTCCAGGGTTGGCTTTTCCCTCGGACTTAGCGAGGGATCCCACCTCTACCGCCTCAAGGGCATGTCCTGGAGCTTCAGACATCGGATCGGGGGATACAACTGGGGAGAATGATCAGTACCTCGCCCAGGCGGCCTCACTTGCTATACTGAACAGGGGCCTTGGTGGGGGATGGGAAGATTGGGAGGGATAGCCAAGGAAGAGGGAAGGAAGCGTCCGTGGCCAGTCCTAGCCTTTTCCCATCCTTCCGTCACCGAAAACCTTCAATGTGTTAGTGCAACATTAAACCAGCACACACACAGACACAAAAAAGAAAAGAAAAAAGATAAACTACTCAGTATTCAAAATGTTATTATTAGGAGAAGTGGGAAACCACGGAAAACCACTTCCAGGATGGCTGAGGTGGGAATCGAACCCACCTCTACTCAGTTGACCTAACGAGGCTGAGTGGACCCCGTTCCAGCCCTCGTACCACTTTTCAAATTTCGTGGCAGAGCCGGGAATCGAACTCGGACCTCCGGGGGTGGCAGCTAATCACACTAACCACTACACCACAGAGGCGGACATCAACTTATGTTTACAAAATCATATTCAGTACTATTATCATAAGTTATTTCTTGAACTGTAGATCAATTATTCTAGTTTTCCTGACAAGCACTTCTATCACCTGTTTCTGAAACTGGGGGGGGGGGGGGGGGGGGTTGATCGCAGACTTTCTAGGAGACCGTTCTCAATGTTCATCAACGCAAGAGCAGAAAGCCTAGCCTGACCTTGTGCGTTACGAACAAAAAATTTTATTCTCTTCATGCATGAAAATGATCTTTCCGCAGAGGCACTTGTGGCAGGAATAGTTAGAACTAACTGGATCAATTTTGTTATCTCTGGGAAAATCGAACACTGCTTCAATGACGTAATATACTGGTAGAGCTCTATCCCACTAACTTTTTTCATATCATTGTCTTTATACACCACTGAAAGTTCACTTCTCAAACACATGAAATAAAAATATTCTCCATAATTATCTTGGAGGATTTGAAAATCTCTTATGGAAATGAGTGTGAAAACGTAGCAAACTGAGAACCATTTAACAAGCCCAAGAACTTTAGATTCGAGTTTTCAGAAAACCTCTGACCTATGTTTAATATGATGACATCTAAAATCTCGTTATAGATACGTTTATATGTCATATTTTTCTCCTCTCCAGGGATTGAATGTCAAGATCTTTTAGATGGAGTGCAACTTTCTGCAACAAATTCATCCATTCCCTTCCAGAAATTCTCAAATTTGCTTCTTAAAGTTATAATGTGTTTCTCAAAGGTTTCGATTGTTTGTCATAAAAAGCAATGTCTGGCAGTTGTTTTCTGTAGCACTTTAAATAATGTCTGAATGAGGAAATACAGCAGAATATAGCATCAGCAAGAAATGAAAATCCATATTTTTAGCATATTTAGAAGACCTCTGGTACAAACAACAGCACCAGCATTACATTCAGAATCTTCATTTTCCACGATAGTCTCACATAACTGTTCAAAATCAGCTTGGTGACTGCTTATAGTTTCGATAATTCGGCTATGAAAATTTTATCGGGTTGCTGAGACCGATGGCAGCCTTTTTCTGACAATTAGATCAAGTGCATGTGTTCGTTTTGATGACTTAGAAAAAAGCTTGAAAATCCAGAAATGTTAATGAAGATCTTTACTTGTTTAATAAAACCAGCTGACTGAGAAAGAACTAGGTTAAGTTTATGAACATAGCAGTTAAAGAACATTGCAGCTTTAAAATAACTGCGAAGTTTTGCCTGTAAACCATTATGCTCCGAAGCCATTACAGTCGCACCGTCGTACGTTTCAGTGATAAATTTTGAGTCACACTTAATAATAATGTTATTTGTTTTACGTCCCACGAACTACTCTTTTACGGTTTTCGGAGACGCCGAGGTGCCGGAATTTAGTCCCGCAGGAGTTCTTTTACGTGCCAGTAAATCTACTGACATGAGGCTGACGTAGGCTACTTGAGCACCTTCAAATACCACCGGACTGAGCCAGGATCGAACCTGCCAAGTTGGGGTCAGAAGGCCAACGCCTTAACCGTCTGAGCCACTCAGCCCGGCGAGCCACACTTAAAATCGTCGTTTGTTTGAAGGGTGTTTTGCAGTAAACCATCAACAGACCTATCAGAGCTAACATATGAAAAATGTAAAAAAATCGTTCTTCAACAAATCCTTCTTTAATTGTGTACCGCAGAACTGTAGCCATTTGCGATTTCATAGAAATGTCAGAAATTTCATCTAAAATGAGAGCTACAAATGGGGCTTCTGACACCTCTTAATTTTTTCAGTAATGACTTCACCAGTTAAAAAAACCAAATCATTCTGAATAGAAGACGACGTACTACGAAAGAAAGTAGAATTATCCGTATGTGACTTGAGTGCACCACCTATCCTGGCAAATACATTTAACAATTCTAGAAAATTACCTTTATTTTTAGAAGAATTGCTTTCTTCGTGTCCTCTGAATGCTAGGCCCTGTTTACCGAGAAAGCGTGCTGCAGATATAAGATGACCAAGCATTTCCCTATTCTGTTTATCATTTTGATCATGCTGCTATACTGTTCACTGACAGAAAATTATATCCTTGACCCTCTACCAAACATGTGTAGTTCTCTTTCACACTTAATGTGATTAGCAGAGTCTTTATGCCATTTACTAGATCCATAAATATTGTTCAAGTCACTGTAGCCACCGTCATTCCAGAAACACATTTTCAGGAGAAAACAACAAACAAGGCCAACAGAAAAGTTTATTTAAGATCTCACATGCACCAATCCAATGGTCTGTTTAATAAATATTTCTGTTGAAATGACGAATACACGACTCAAGTAGTTTCGTTACATTCAGAGTTGGGCACAGTTGTCCTTCATTTATAATTCTGCTTTTATCCATAAAAGAAAGTGTACTAAATGGTTCTCTTAATAATCGTTCGCTTACACAAAGGTTAGAATTCAATTCGGATTGCGCGGTAGCAATGCGCGACCCTGGCGCTCCTACATCCATGCCTACTGAACTACTCTCTGATCGGTGTGATGTAATTTGAAATTCGCATCATTCCTGCATTTTCTCTGTTTGATATTTACACTACAAGCACACGAAATTGCATCATTTATATTACTACAACACATTTGTTATATATCATAATTTATAACACAAGAAAAGAACCACTCACAAGCAAGAATTCCAGTAGGCCTATTTCACGAAATAGCACATAAATCCCGGTCACACGCGATAACTTACAGGATCCCATCTAGCACCGCCCTCTTGACGGATGTGGCTGTTCGTTCCGCATTTCAACCCCACGAAAGAGATCAACAACCAACAAGGGTTGAATGCTCGTGCTGCCATCTCTGGAGTTGTTTGGCAATTAGTAACAATCACTAGCCAGTCACGCTCTTTTCATCCATCCCTGAGCATCGATAACTGTACGTTTGAATTTTTATATAAATCACTTGCATTAAAATATGAACAATGGATATTTATTTTTCGTTGAAAATACAAGGGATGTAACACATCTGTATGGGCAATTCGCCACTGCTGTTAATTCTACATGTTGGCACTATGTAGTCATGATTTTTTCGTGACTTGTGAGATTATAGGTCTACGTACTGCCACTGCCGTATTGTGAACATCACTAATGTTACATCTGCAGGTATAAGTAAAGCATATTTTCTTCTTCTGTAGCATTGTAAATCTGTTTGGATAATACCAGGTAAGTAGAATTGCGGCATGTTCGAATAATGCATTTAATGACGTAGTTGGTGTTAATTGATGAACGCAGCATTTTATTAATACGGTCTTTTTTCTTCCAATTCGTAGGTATATAAGTCAATTAGGACGTATAAGAAGCAAGAAAAATCTGCAAGAATTCTTCCGAAAAGGAAAGCAACGTTACCTTCTCTATAAAGATCAATTCAGTTGAAATGGAAGGGAATTTCGTTATCAACCTAACCTAACCTAACCTAACCTAACCTAACCTAACCTTGTCTTGTCACGACTTTGGTACGGTTGGCAGATTTAGCCTTTCTGTATTCTCATTGACTAACGGCATATGTGCATGTAATATATTTGCTTGTGTGTATTATGACAGCGTGGTTTCACTTCAGTCCAACAAGTAATAACAAATTTAAAGAAGGGAGCTGAATGATTTACATCAGGCAAACACCGAAGAATACAGTTATAGTACTGCGTATATCAAAATGAAGGCAGAAATATATAACACTAAATAAACTGAGTGAGGGTGAGAAAGAGTGATTATTTCCATAATTCCTCACTGAGCTTGAAAACCGACGTAATTATGAATATCTTCACTGATCATTTACTTGGGTAAGGGAAACACATTATTGATACTTACAATGAGGTGAGTTCGTTGATGGTTATATCAAGACCAACTACAATTACATCAGACCGTAATCCAGAATAAACATGGCGGACATCGGCGTGCGACATGAGAGGTTGAAAGAAAGGTTATGCATGTTTATTTTGAGTCAGCTAAAGAAAATATCACAAGCCGAACGTCATGAAATGCAACTCACTAACTCAAAATATGAATAATTAAACACCAAAAGTAGCGTTAAAGCGTATTGTAAGTCTAAATTAAATTTCAGAGGGGAAAATAACGAAAGGAGAATTATTGTATCAACGTCAGGTTGAAACAGACAGAGAGTATAAAAATATTTCACATATGAATCTCCGGTCAGCAAATACGATATATAGATGTCAACAAAGAACATTATTACGGTAACCTTATATGGAATACTAGGTAACACCACCATTAACCACAGCCCATTATGTAAAACACGCAAACAAATTTCTCCAACAAAATTTCAACCCTCCAAAATCCACCTGTATTGTTAAGTAGGTACAAGCGATATTTGTATGATACACTTGACCATCTAAAGCACTCGTCAGCTTAAAACTCACCAGAATTGAAGGCATAATTGTATTTTGTATAAAAGAACACAATCCTCATGTTCACTCCACGGGAAATGGGGTTAGGTTTAGTTTACGCATGTTCATTTTAAAACATTGAAAATTTATTACATCATTCTTGCGTCACCGTTTAAGATTAATTTAGTCTCTAAATTATAAATTTTAGTCCTGGGACTGATTTAATGTTCTTTGTAGTAAGGTACGCTGGCTGATAAGGAAAATGCTAGGATAGGCATAATTAGTTTAAACTTCGGAAGTTTGCGCGGCACTCGAATTAGATCACCACCTTCTATGGGTATATAATGTCATCCCTAACAATACATTTGATTTCAAAAATGATAAAATGATTAATCCACACAACATTGTTAGTCCTATGATTCGGTTCGAAGTTTTCCTTACGAATGCTCTTAAACCAATTTTGTCTTAATACTAGGTCTTTTGGAAACGGGAACACTTAAGCTCTTACTTACATCCAGGCACACAGCACATTAAACTATAAACATACTGCATAGGTAACTAAAAATAAAGAAAATACTTTCAGACAAGAACACGAGAATCAACATTAACCTAATCACCACCGATATTGTTGGAATAAATAAGCTCTTTGAGAACAAATAGCTTCTTACGGCACTGAAAGAGGATCTATAACCTTCTTAAGACTATAAATAAATATAATGTTCGATTAATAATATTCAAATTTCCGTAAATACTTGGTAACAACACGGCTTACACAAATCAAAACAAACGCATGCTAGCACTCCAGCTGCCGCCATTACGGACAGTTTCGATAGGTCGGTTAAGGTCTGATATATTGTAGTTAGTCTTGGTTATATCTTGTGATAGAGGCGAAAAACTATCGATAGCGCTATCGATAGTTATCGATAGCGACCACTATCGTCATACATCGATAGTCAGTTGCCTATTATCGATAGTCGACGATAGTTCTTTTTTCCCTGTCATTAGCTTATTTTTCGCGCTAACAGAAATTGTACAGCTGTTTGCAGTTAACTGGTGAGGAATTTGTTCCAATTCATAGGTGTGCATTTAAGTATATCTGCGTAACTGCGACTTCAGTGCCGGCAGAAAGACAATTTGGCATTTTGGAAGGTGGGATTCTCCATTCAACCTAACCTTAGTTGAGTCGATGCCAATACGGGACAAAAAAAAAAAAAGAGATCTGTATGTTCTCAGAGACTGTATGTAGGTGAAAGAAGAAAGGGCACATTTTAGGTCAAAGACTTCATGAAAGCAACTGAAAACTCTCCTGCCATCTGTTGAGAATGCTGTAAAACAATTTTCTAAAGACAACCCGAGAAAATGTCGGGCGATCGCAAAATGAATACTGCAGCTGAACGAGAATTTCTCGGGCGGTCACGTTATGGGTAAGCGCGTGCAGCCCGAGAATGTCTCCGATGTGCCACTGAAGAAATTTATGAGTGATTCCGATTTGAATTTCAGAAATTACATAGCATGAAACAGTTGTGCTTTCTACTGACCTTTTTGTGGATTGTGCTCAATAAGTGTTCTATTTTCGAGCTTCGTTCCACTGTTCCACTGTCGATAGTAGAGCTCATAATATCGGAATATCGATGGCTATTACTATCGATAGTTTGCTGCCTCTATCTTGTGATTTCAACATGTAACTAGTCAAGTTGGCAGCAGTGATGAGCGATCAAAAAAAGATAATAGGCCGGCGATATTTGCTTTTTAGTGTATAGCATTACGTGCCGAGTGCTATACAGAAGCGAGCAACAGGTTAGGTCTCACGTATGCTAATTCGTGTTAGTTGAACGCTGTGGTAATGTCAACCAGATATCCATTAATCATTAATGAAGCTCCGAGGGGGAGCTGTGAGTGAATGTGAGAGAACGAGTTTTAGCGTCCCCGCTTCCGGTACACAGTGAAGGGAGAGAACTAGTCACAGAATCAATGAGGGCGGAACACAATGAACAGCTGACACTCAATTCGTGGGAGCGGTCCCTTTCATACTACACCTACGCCTCGTTCTCTCATTCCGGTTTGGCAGTAGAATAAAAAGTGATTGTATACAGAATTACCTTGTTTCGATGGATTGAAACAGCTGCAAAGGACGTCAGTTGCGCAGTGCGAACAAGTAAACTGTGATTACGCGTCAAACGACCTATTCAGTTTCGCATACAATTAGAAACATACGAAACCCAGCCACCTTAGTCAAAGAATGGCGGGGAGATAATTGAACTTTCATGTATGAATAGTAAGCAGGGTTGCCACCAATTACTTGTACGTTCTAATGGTATAATAGCATAGTGTTTTCTAACATAGCGTTTATCAACTTAATCGCGTTTTACTAAAAGGGAAAAACTTCGCAAAAATGGAAAATACAATTACTGTTTCATATTCTTTGGAAATAGACACATCAATTGGTGCTAAAAGAGGACGCCTCTAGTACCTTGTTACGAGTAGAATGAAACATTATCACTTGTGTTTATTGCTAACAGGGGGACAGCTCCAGGAGTCGTCATGTTTTAGAAATATAAGTACCGGGCGAGTTCGCCGTGCGGTTAGGGGCGCGCGGCTGTGAGCTTTCATGCGGGAGATCGTGGGTTCGAATCCCACTGTTGGCAGCCCTAAAGATGGTTTTCCGTGGTTTCCTATTTTCACACCAGGCAAATGCTGGGGCTGTACCTTAATTAAGACCACGGTCGCTTCCTTCCAACTCCTAGGCCTTTTCTATTCCATCGTCGCCATAAGACCTATCTGTGTCGGTGCGACGTAAAGCCATTAGCAAGAAAAAATAAAATTTAAAAAAAGTATGACAGGTCTATGTATACCGTATTTACCCTATTGTAAGCCGAACTCTTCTTATCTTCTTCTTGTTTCAGAAATGTTCCTCGGCTTTGAATCGGTATCGTTAAGACGGTCGGTAAAGTAGACGACACACTTTATCGACGCAATAGGAAAACGTTCCGAAAAATAACGCCATAAGTATCATGTATACTCGGGCTCGATTTAGTCAACAATGTGTTTCTTGCGTTTCTTCAAGAGATTTTCCGGAGAAATGTTGACTATCTCGTGAACTCTCGCAAGAGTTACGAACAGTACGAATCCAGAAGGCAGTGGCTCTCTGATGCGAATTTGTTTGAATGGAATACAGTTGTAAAACATGGCGCATGGAATCTGCACAAACACTGAGGTTGTGTCAATATCTGAATCGCAATCCCTAGCTAAGAACGGGAAACAGTTTTTTACTGACCTCTGTCATCCTTTCCACGCAGTTCAGGATCCCTTTGTAACTTGTGCCCACTTCAAATCGTGGACGGATCTGGGCGTTATTATATCTGTAGTTCACAGAACCTGGCCGCAACTACTCCCTGATCTGGAGGTTAGGAACATTAATCACGTGGATATTTATAGAAAAAATAATATCCCTTCCGATTTCGGCATCTTTTAGCTATACTACCTCCAGGTTTTTGAGTTCTCAATGCTCGGTCATAAGCAAAACAATTATAGAGGAAGAAGAATACTATCTTTCGCATCTATTGCATCTGAAACACCATCAAAACGGCATATTTCATAGGAATCGTGGATAATCTATTGACGCTGTTCTACTGAAGGAACTACTATGTAATCTTCTTATGGATGCTATCGCTACAGAAACTTTGCTAATTCTACTAACTGAAGCTAAGAAATTCTTAGCGTTGTCTCCAAACATTACACGAAAAATCGTCGGCTGTACGTTTAAAAGGTGTTCAATCTCGAATGCACTGCACAGTTATACATTTCCCGCAAAAATGCCAGTTCAGTTTCTCGTACCAAGTTCAAACTACGCGCTTGTCATTCAATTGGAGATTCTCCGGAGGTACCGACTGAAATCGCGGGGTGCCTGTGCTCCGGAAACTACCGCTCCGTTACTAATAGCAGCTGCTTGCAGGCGCACACTTTTGAGTGTCGCAGGCGGGCTTACTTGGACCTGGAGTTGTACCAAATACTATTCCTCCACAACACTTCAGTGTAACGCAGTGTCCAAAGCAGTACGCACGTGCTTTAGTTCTCGTCAGTGCCTTTTAGTATTTTATGTAACTGTGTCTAAGTTTATTGTGGAAGCCGATTTTTTTTAAATGCCTCCATAAATAGACGCCTTCCAGCGAAAGTGTGCGGTCAAGGGCCAGCTTAGCACCAACCTGCCATTAGAAGACTATTACACCCACTCAATTAAAGTACATCGCTGCACAGAACAGAACCGCACATGTTATCAAACCAGATTTCATATGAGCAGTAAATATATGGAACTAATGATCACAATGCCGGAAGTTCCTACATAAATTAATACAAATTTACACTATTTCTTAGCGAGCGAGTTGGCCGTGCGGTTAGGGGCACGCAGCTGTGAGCTTGCATTCGGAACATAGGGGGTTCGAAACCCACTGTCGGTAGCTCTGAAGATGGTTTTCCGTGGTTTTCCATTTTCACACCAGGTAAATGATGGAACTGTACCTTCATTAAGGCCACGGCCGCTTCCTTCTCACTCCTAGCCCTTTCCTGTACCATCGTTGCCATAAAACCTATCTGTGTCGGTGCGATATAAAGCCAATTGTAAAAAAAAAAACACCTGCTTCTTTAGAAGTTAAGAAGATTGATTAGTTTTGAACATTTTATTAACGCCTGCATTAGAAAAATAATTTCTAAGTGTGAAGAGAAATACCAAGATCGAATTGGAACAGAAAATGTTGCTACAATCACCACTGTCCCATCAAAACCATTTTACAGCCAAGCAACTTCTGATGGGATCAAGAGTAATGCACGCAGAAACTTAAGTTAGGGATGTGTTGCTGATTTATTAGAAGTGATATGACTAGGGTTCAACCCGTTTTCTCGTTTTGTTTCTCGTACAATGAACCCTATAAACCTTACGCTGAAGGTTTTCAGTAAATAAATTCTTTCTAAAATCTCGAATACCACTTTTAAAAAGTGTGCGCTTTTGATCAAGGAGAACATAATGTTCTGTTTTATTTGGTCTTGACCAAAGATCGCTCATCACTACCGGTTCCGTCCGTCTCCATGGCTACATTGGTACAAGGGCTCCCTGGTTCGATTCCCGGCCGAATAGGACTTTCTGGAGAAAGCACGTCACTGTTTATTATTATTATTATTATTTATTATTATTAGTAGTAGTAGTAGCAGGCAGCAGTAGTAGTAGTAGTATTACTACTACAATATGCTTTATGACGCACCGACACACATAGGTCTTATGGCAACGATGACATAGGAAACGGATAGGAGTGAGAAGGAAGCGAACGTGGCCTTAATTAAGGTACAGCCCTAGCATTTGCCTGGTGTGAAAATGGGAAACCACGGAAAACCATCTTCAGGGCTGCCGACAGTGGGATTCGAACCCTCTATCTCCCGGATGCAAGCTCACAGCTGCGCGCTCCTAACCGCACCGCCAACTCGCCCGGTATTATTATTATTAACGAGTTTTACGTTGAACAGCTAGCCTGCAGACCGCATTACACTTGCCAGGATGTAATTTAATACAGAACAAGCTGTTTCTTCGAGCTGCAGTGTCGGATCCTCCCTTCTTGTCTGTGACCTCACGCTCTGAAATATTTAATCCCCTGCATGGCAGCAAAGTTTCATGCTTCAGTGTTTACGCGTGGCAAGGATCGATGAGAAGACATGACGTGACTAGAGATGATTTCCCCTCACTAGAAAAAAAAAAAAAAAAAAAAAAAAGGTTGCATAACTTGTAAGTTCGCCTCCATGCACCATCTCTTAATCTGACTGAAAACATTACATCATCTGTATTAATATATCATATAATAAGAGCTCTATAATTTATTTACAGAGAATTTGGAGCTTGAGTTGTATTTATTTTGACTATTTAGCACAGTGTTTCCCAAACTTTCCAGTATGTGGATCCTTGAAAAAGGAAAGATTTCACGGACCCCTCTGAGTTTTGATATAAAGCTGCGCGAGCAATTCGGCGTATCTGATAATGCTATTCCTATCCGTTATTTTCCTGAAGACTGATCACGCCTCCTAGCTACATATGGATATGTAGTCCATTACAACAATTGTTGTTGTATGCGTATGTGTAAAGGAAAATTAACTTTACCGTACCGGACTGTAGGAATGTATGTTTGCGTGACATATTTACGTACTCCTACAGTAGTCTATAATGTATTGAAGGTTCATTTACCTTTTCACATTAGCACAGGAAAATGAACACGATGAAAATGGTTATAATGGACTGCATTTGAATATGTGGCTGGGAGGCTTGCTTAGTCTTAAAGAAAATAATGGATAGGAAGAGCATTATCAGATACACGACACTGCTCGCGCAGCGGCGATATATGTTACAAACTCAAATTTTTATTCAAGCGTCTTTCAGCGTTCAGTCTTCAAGCCTCTATTTGTAACTAGTTCTGTGCCTCGTTTAGTTCTATACTTCCTATCTTTAAATCGTTAGAAACTGAGTCTAACCACTATCGTCTTTGTCTCCCTCTACTTCTCTTATACACCACAGAGTCCATTATTCTCCTAGGTAACCTATCCTCCTCCATTCGGCTCACATGACCCCACCACCGAAACTGGTTTATGCGTACAACTTCATTCATATAGTTCATTCGTAATTTCGCCTTATCTTCTCATTCCGAGTACCGTCCTGTCATTGTTCCCACCTATTTGTATCAGCAATCATTCTAACAATTAGGAATAAGATATCTTGAGTCCACCCAGCTTTCGCTCCCGTAAAGCAAAGACCGATGTACAGATAGTTTCGTCCGGGAGCTGACTTCCTTCTTACAGAATGCTGTTGACCGCAACTGCAAGCTCACTGCATTCGCTTTACCGCACCTTGATTCAATCTCACTACACTACTTTCCCGAGAGAACGCACATCCTAGATACTTGATATTATCTACCTGTTCCAACTTTGTATCCCCAATATGACATTAAATTCTCTTGGATTTCTTGCCTTCTCATATCAATTTTGTCTTGGAAAAGCTAATTTTCATACCATTCTCAATGCACCAATTTTCAAGTTCCAAAACCAAATTTCATATTACTAACACTTCACCTTCAGTTCTATCTACTGTTAAGCCCTAGTCGTCGGTATAGGTCAAACGGCCTACTACATTTTCATCTAACTGAATCCCTCCCTGCCACGCCACTTATGAATACGTTATGTGCAAAATCCTGTGCAAACTGTACCGAACGGATACGTGCTGCGTGCCCCTTAGCACGAGATATACCGCTTTGAAAATCTAGAACTATGCAGGAAGGGCAGATCAAGAAGCTTATACAATTTATGTGCAGATTATGTAGGATAGCTGCTTGGCTCCTACAGAACTTAAGAGCAATGCTGTAGGCAATAGAAGCAGCTGATAGTTTAATCAATTGTGCAGTGCGTCAAAATAAAAACCTCTGTTTACTTAGAGTACTTATGAACCTGACAGAACGGGAGGTATTTGGGAAAGTTACCTACTATTTTCACATTCTGAGACATTCATTCTGGTCCCGGCATCAATATTTTGGATAGATAAAGAGACATGATAAGATATAAGGGATATATTGAATAGTATAATGAACTTACGCTGAAGGCCAGTGTAAGTGGAATGTCCAGTGTCATAGATTACACAACTGATACGGACTTGGCGGTCATCAGTTTACAAAAGAAGACATGCCTTAATGATATTTTCTATTGCAGAAATGTGTGAAAACACAAAAGACTTGACATTCCAAGTGTCCGCATACAATTAGTTCATATTTTGCCCAGACATGAACGGAAGGAATACTGTTGCAAACTTCAGTGATGGACTTCATGAGCATAACTTCATCTTGGTGACACAAGGTAGGGCAGCTGCCAATCCTCGAACTGCCAAACTCTACAGTGGAAGATACCAATACAGAAAAAAAGCAAATGGAAAACATAACAAATTACTGAGATATATACCTGCCATGTATGGGTTGTGGACGGGCGACCAGTGTGAGAGAAGAAAATTGTAACCAATGATGGTGACATCGACGAAAACAGGAATACAGTGCCAGGATTAAGATTTTGATTGTAGATATTGCGACAAAACAAGTGTAGTTGAGTACATCACAAATGTTTTCTTTGTTTCACTTTTCTTACATTCATAACGTTCACTGTGCTACATCTATCTTCTATCTATATATATAAAACTAACTATTACCCGAGGCTTCGCTCGCGTGGATTTCGTAATTTGATCAAAGTAATCGTTCCTCGGCATTGTACTAAGACATTGTCTGAAAATTCCTAAAGTATAAAAACGCATCCAAAAATTGAGTTTCAATTACCCCAGAAATTCTTTGTAAACGATGTTTGTGGTATTACCTTTTGCGGTTAAGACAACCATGCGAAATAGAACGGTACATGTGAGAAACAGTCTTCTCTCAAGTCGAAAAAATAAATACATTTCTTTATTTTTAAAGGAGATTCCAAAATACCTACTCCCACATCTGTAACATCTTCAGTTTTTGAGATATACATAAGTATTCCCATAAAAAGAATTCAACCCTTGATCAGTCCTTCCTCCACCCCCAACCCCATGTAAGAGTATTTTCCCAAAATAAAAATACATGTTTCTTTCTTTTTAAGGAGATTCCAAATACCAATTTTCACGTCTGTAACATCTTCAGTTTTTAAGATACAAGTATCCTCATAAAAAATAATTCAACTATTTTTCACTTCTTTTCACCCCCCGTTAAGTGCCTTCTCCGAAAACAGAAAGTTTATTGTCTCTAACATGTTAAGTTTTGACACATAATATAGATATACCGGTACTCATTTTAAAAATTCACCCGCTTTTCCAATTCCTGGATCTTCCGGAAACAAAAAATACGAGTTTCATTATTTTTAAAGGAGATTCCAAATACCAGTTTTCATGTCTGTAAGTCTGTGAACAGCTTCATTTTTGAGATATAAGTATCCTCATAAACGTAATCCTGCCCGTTAAGTTGATTCCCCCTCTCCAAACGTGCGTGTTTCTTTATTTTTAAAGGAGATTCCAAATAAAAAATTTCATGTGTTTAACATCTTTAGTTTTTGAGATATAAGTATCCTCATACAAAGAATTCAACTAATTTTTCAATTCATTCACCCCCTTAAGTGGATTTTCCGAAGACAAAAGAACACGTGTTTCTTTACTTTGAAAGAAGATTCCACATGTAAATGTTCAAGCCTCTAACATCTTCAGTTTTTGAGATATGAGTATCCGCATAAAAATAATTCAAATCCTTTTCCACCCCAGCCCGTTAAGTTGATCCTCCCCCTTCCAAAAAAATGCGTGTTTCTTTATTTTTAAAGGAGATTCCAAATACAAATTTTCACATGTGTTACATCTTTAGTTTTTGAGCTATAAGGATCCTCATACAAAGAATTCAACTATTTTTTCAATTCATTCACCCCCTTTAAGTGGATTTTCCAAAGACAAAAGATTACTCGTGTCTTTACTTTGAAAGAAAATTCCCAACACAAATTTTCATGTCTGTAACATCTTCAGTTTTTGAGATATAAGTATCCTCATGAAAAGAATTCAACTCCTTTTTCACTCCACCCACGCCCGTTATGTTGGTTTCACCCCACCTAAAAATGCGTGTTTCTTTATTTTTCAAAATTCCAAATACCAATTTCCACGTCTGTAACCTTCAATTTGAGATATAAGTTTCTCCAGAAAAAGAATTCAATTTTTGTCACTTCCTTTCACACTCCCCACTTAAGTGAATTTTCCAAAACTAAAATGTACCCGTTTCTTTAAAAGAGCTTCCAAATACGAATTATCACGGCTGTAACATCTTGAGTTTTTGAGATATATGTATCCCCGTAAAAGGAATTCATCTCCTTTTTTCACTATTTTTAAAGGAGATTCCAAATACAAGTTTACACGTTTGTAACATCTTTAGATTTTTTGTATATATATTCACACAAATAATTCAACAACTTTTTCAATTTTCACCCCCTCCCCCCGTTAAGGGTGTTTCCGAAAACAAAAGAATACGCGTTTCCTTATTTTTAAAGGAGATTCCAAATACCAATTTTCACGCCTGCAACATGTTAAGTTTTTGAGATATACTGTAGATATGTTAATTATAAAAATTCACTCCCTTTTTCAGTTCCCCTTAAGGGGATTTTCCGAAAAATATATTTATGTTTCTTTACTTTTACAGGAAATTCCAAATACAAGTTTTCAAATCTGTAATATGTTACCTGTCAAGATAATTTGCAGATACAGTCTTTTTAAAAATTCACCACGTTTGTCACTCCGGTTCACCCCCTATTCATCGGATTATCCAAAAACACAAAAACACGTGTTTCTTTATTTTCAAAGGAGATTCCAAATACCAATTTTCATATCTGTAACATCTTCAATTTTTGAGATATGTCTCCTCATAAAAGGTGTTCAACATATTTTCCCCCATTTTTCAGCCCCTTAATAGGATTTTCCGAAAACAAAAAAATACGTATTTCATTATTTTTAAAGTAGATTCCAAATACCAATTTTTACGTCTGTAAACGTTTAAGTTTTTGAAATATACATATCATTTTAAAAATTCGCCCCCATTTTCACCCCCTTAGCGCCGGCATATCCAAATCCTCCCTTAATGAGCGACACACTAATATAAATGTATCTCCAAAATCTCATTTCTTGATGTCCAGTAGTTTTGGCTCGGCGATGATGAATCAGTCAGTCAGTCAGTCAGTCAGTCAGTCAGTCAGTCAGTCAGTCAGTCAGTCAGTCAGTCAGTCAGTCAGTCAGTCAGTCAGTCAGTCAGTCAGGACAAGTTATTCATATATATACACTTGTATTGTGACAGGTGGAAAACCTTAAACTTTGAATTTTGTTTTGTTAATATGTAAAGGTTGTCAACACTTCTGCCGGTTCCTTCTTCAATAGTTATCAACCAATCAGAAATTTGTCATGATTTTCGCTAGCCAATTAAATCTGGGGAATGTGTACAGGAATCCAGCCTATCTGTAAAGAGTTCTGGAAACTTACCCTCGATCTACTATAAAAGCTGGGCACTTTAGGGCCGTGTTGTCATCTCCACCGCTCCGGTTTATTGAGTGCGGAGTGTCCTAACGGAGGCAGGGGCCGCGGGCGGCTTTCGGAAGACCCAGCAAAGCAAGGTAATGGCAGAATTTTCATAACATGTGATAGCTCCGGCAGATAGCTTGAGGGGAAGATTTCAAATGTATTTATGTAAAGTTCCCAATTTGGTGGTTAAAATGCAGAATTTCGGCAATTCTGAGGACTCTGTTCTATTCCCTACTGAAAAACATGTAAACTAATAGTGATTACCCTCTGTTGATTCCCATTCAAACTGGAATGGGGCGACTAAGATTTCTAAACCTCAACATTTCTTAACACCATTTTGGCATTTAATGTTTCTTATTTAGTCACCCCTCTGGAGAATAGGTTTAGCCTCTGTATCATTGGGCCATAAGCCCGCTTAGGATTTATAACCATTTCTACAAGGAGGGCAAGAGTTTAGCCTCCTATCCTACTATCACGTAAAACCTTTTCCTTTTACATTAAGGCCGGGTAGTATGGGCACTCTTGCCCCTATTTATTAGATAATAATTTGTAGCGTGAAGTTCCTTTTAGGAACAGTAAGTTATAAAACTGGCGAGCAGAAGATGAGCCCAAACCAGGGCTAGGTGTCTGTAAATACCTTATTTGAAGATTGTCAGGTATAACCTTGCGCGCTGTAAGAAATTTATGCCTCTGAGAGGCTGAACTATATTAACTTTTGGAGCTCAGACTCCTAGGCTGTGTAAGTTAATGGAGAAAAAATGCTGTTATAAAAGAGTGTACCTGTTCAGAGCTATAATGATCATCCCTTTGTATATCATCGGCTCATCCCTTTGTATATTATCGTGTTGATAATTCTCTCTAGTTTTTTTACCTGATTTTCGGACTTATAGTCCGCTGCTGTTATCAGAGCTGACGAGCTCATTGTTATTCTACTGTATTTAACGGTTATTTGTTCCAAATCTTCTATCCATCAAATTTTAAACTTAAAAAATTGGGAAAGAAATAAAATTTCGAATTTCGTTGTGATAAGTTCTACTCCTGTTAATTACCTGTCCACCCATTCACTCCTCAAGCTTCTTATACCTCTGTGAGCCATGGAAACCCCGGAACAATTATTATTATTATTATTATTATTATTATTATTATTATTATTATTATTATTATTATTATTATTATTAGGTCCGACTCGTTGGTTGAATGGTCAGCGTACTGGCCTTTGGTTCAGAGGGTCCCGGCTTCGATTCCCGGCCGGGTCGGGGATTTTAACCTTCATTGGTTAATTCCAATGACCTAGAAGCAGGGTGTTTGTGCTGTCCCCAACATCCCTGCAACTCACGCACGACACATAACATTATCCTCCACCACAATAACACGCAGTTATCTACACATGGCAGATGCCGCCCCCCCCCCCCCTCATCGGAGGGTGTGCCTTACAAGGGCTGCACTCGGCTAGAAATAGTCACACGAAATAATAATAATAATAATAATAATAATAATAATAATAATAATAATAATAATAATACTGCGTTTCGGACGACTATGGACCATGTGAATTTGAATTCAGCTTCACCTGTTTCCGGGTTCTCCTTCATCCTTTCACTCTGCAATCTCCCTCTCTCTTCCGGTCAAGGCGCTTTGGTACGGGATCTACCCTTTTTCTTGAAACCTCTTCTTGGCCTTGATCCTCGACTTGTATGCATCCCTGTTGCTGATTTCCGTTCCTTGTATTCCCATTTCTTCCAGGTCCTTCTTCACCTCCAGGTACCAGCGCACTGTAGTTTTCCTGATATCAAAATATCTTAGTATCCCATTGGTCAGTCTTGCCGGGTTCATTCTGTATGTCCGAAGAACACGGCTCTTCTCTTCCGGATGGTATCTGAGATCTTTTCCATCTTGAGATATTATTCTTGGGGTTCTTTCTTTCTGTATGATCCATCCTCTGTTTTTTTGGGGTCCCAATATCTTCCTCAGAATCTTCCTCTCTACTAGTTCCAACTTCTTGACCAATCCTGTTTTTATCTGGTTCAAACATTCAACTGCATATAAAGCCTCCGGGCGGATTACTGCCTGGTAGTATCTGAGTTTTGCATTGATCGAGATACTCTTCTTGTTGTAAGTGTTCATAGTTAGTTTATATGCCAAGTTCATCTTGCTCATTCTTTTCTTTAAAAAAATATTTTCATATACATTTTTTAGACATTTTTACTGATATATTTTTCTAATTCTCCCTTTGTTTGTCTTGTATTTTCTGTTTAAGGACGACAAAAACACCCAGTCTCCGGACCAGTGTAAATAATGAATTAAGGTTAAAATCCCCGACCCGGCCTGGAATCGAACCCGGGGCTCCTTCAACCAACGGCCAGCACGCTAACCATTTAGCCATGGCACCGGACATTCTCGACAACAGTGCCTCTCTTTCTGACGGGTTATTTTCTATCCACTCTCCTGGATATTTGAATTTCTCCACTTTCTGAATCCTTTCTCTCTCAACTGTCATCCATCTGGGTGCTGTTTTGGTGTTGTGTCTTCTCGAAGGAGATCCGTAGGCCTGCCTTACTTGCTTCTTCCTGGAGTTGGGCAATTTGGTTCCTTGCCCTCTCCATTGACTCTGACAGAACCACAATGTCATCCGCAAAGGCTAACAGTCAACTCCAATTCCTTAGTTTTTGCATCCCATTCGTATACCATCTATTCCTTGCATTTTGTGGCGCCACTCTTTAATCACTTTGTCAAGAACACAATAGAATAGAATAATTGAACTGAATAATAACAATAATTATAATAATAATCGTATGGCTTCAGCTACCGCGTGCATACATTTTAATTTGAAGGCATCTGGCTGTCTGCTCGTCAATTTTGATATTCCGTTTTACTCTAGGCCTACTAGATGACAGACAGAGTAAACCGAATCTCTCTTGGGTGACTGTGGCAGAGATGTAATGACTTTTGAAGGGTAAACACCAAATGTGTCACCAGAAATCTTTTACACGCTGATATCGTACGACATGAAGTATCGAATGGATTTTTTTCCGCCCTTCAAAAGTCCGACTCCATGACAAAATTGACAATTAGCTGTCACGCCTTCATACTGCACCAGGCTCGATTGTTCGGATTACTGGATAATTATATTTAGTTCTTAATGCGTGTTTGTCTTGGGGATAAGATAAGAATAGAGATAGTTGACACCTTCCACAAACAACGCTGGGTGGAAATGTGGCATTAAATAATTATCTTTCTCCATTTAGATGGTGAAGTATTAATTTCTTGGACAACTTCTTTTCGATAAATGCTAGAGTTTGTTTAGGAATATTTACAGGAAGATTTTCTCATAGGTATAACCAAAATAGAAGTCGATTATTATGGATACTTCATTCTGATCAATTGCCATAACTTATATTTCATTGCTTGGAGAGAAGAGCCAATGAATACCACGGGATCTTCGGTGGGTTTCCTACCAGTATAGCCATGCAAAGCAATTTTATCTCGTTACAGACCGTGAAGGACATTGCAGGAGTAGAAGATGAAAAGACTTCTGCTATCCGTGACATTGGCGCTAAGCGGAATAAAGTGGTTAGCTTTATTGCCATCTGACCCCAGAAATTAACCTGGTGCCCATTTTCGGCGCAGAAGTGGAATTTTCGTTTCTTAGGTTTTCGACTTTCGGACGAGGACTCGAACCGTCCTTCCGGTTAAACCAAACACGCATGTACTGCCTCAGCTATGGAGACCCTTCATTGTAATGCTTTAGTGACGTTATTCGATTCTGGTCCTCACCACTAACCGATTTGTAGATATTTCTCATATTAAAAAGATTAAAATATAAATCCGTACTCCACTCAGCCCATTAAGGGCATAACGCCTGCGGAGACGAACATTAGGACCGAGTGAGTTGGCTGCGTGGTACGGGCTGCTGTGAGCTTGCATTCGGGAGATGGTGGGTTCGGCAGCCCTGAAGTTTTCTGTAGTTTCCCATTTTCACTCCATGATTATACTCGGGTTGTACCTTAATAAAGGCTGTGGCCGCTTCCTTCCCTACTCTACCTTTCCTTTCCTTTCCTTTCCTTTCCTTTCCTTTCCTTTCCTACCACTGCCGAAAACCTATCCAAGTTAATGTGGCGTTAAACCACTATAATAATAATAATGCACTGGCGTAAAATGAAATCACAACATCAAAAAGGAGCTGTGCTAGATAAAAACGATTTTCGGAAAGCGTGTTTAAACATCTGAAAGATGGCGCCTATTCAAATTTGCGCGCTAGTCGACGAAGAGTGGTGCTAGTAGCATCACGATGACCTTGGAAAGAAAGGTGGCTTTAAATACACGCTGTACATTTCGTAGTAGCCATTAGGCTTTAGTTGGTACCAGAGTGGCAGAGTGATCTCTAACAAATCGATTACTTCAGGGACAGCGCCGTGCCAGACGTCCTGTAGCCTTAATACCTATAACTCCGAATCACTGCCATCTGCGATTTTAGTGGTGTCAAGCTAGAGCTCAGTGGAGGGCGGAGTGGAGATCTGTTGTTCTCTCACATTAGAGCCCTTTCTATTTTGGTGCAGTGATGGTCATAAGTTGGTAAAAAGGTGGCCAGGTGAGCGATTGGAACCAGCTGTCTGCGGCGTCGACACACTGGACCTACACTAGGAGTTGTTATCTGTGGAGAGATTCCCTTTGACAGCAGGAGCACTCTCGTCATTATCCCAAGAACCCTGAAAGGGGACTGGTAACTGAAATGATCGTGCTGCCTTTCATTTGCAGTATTAAAAGGGGTATTTTCTAACAGGATAATGCTCGTCCTCATATCCCTTCTGTCACCGAACGTGCTCTACAGAGTGTCAACCAGTTGCCTTAGCCTGCGAGATCACCAGACCTTTCGCCCACTGACCACATTATTGCAACATTATTGGACAGCAAATCTAGCTTCATCCAATACTAGCAATAACCGTTGCTGATTTACTGACCAAGTGCAACAGGCGTGGAACTCCATCCCACAAAATAACATACGGCACTTGTATGACACAATGCATGCACGTTTGCATGCTTGCATTCAAAATTGTGACGATTACAGCGGTTATTAATGTACCACTATGTCACATGTCTTCTCGCGCTTACTTGAACTTGTGACCTGGAGACTTTGCGTAGCCTAAATTGCATTCCTCTACACTAATGTCTTCTTGGTACTGGGATATAATTTTCTGCCAGTGTAATAATAATGTCTCTTCAAGTATTATCGGTCTAGTAAAAAGCTGAAGGGCATAATTTTGCTCTGGAAAACGTTCGTTAACATGCCATCAATAATCACTGATACAGGTCTCCGGTATCTATGTAATCTTAAAAATGAACCGAGGAAGATCTAAGTCGAGCGCCTAACTGCGTACGTTAGGTGCGCGATTCCTTCTAAAAAGGACCTACAACTTTCATTACAAAAGTTTAGATCAGGGATACAGTAACAGCTGTTCCCTTTCGTTTTATTCGACGTTGGAGCATATTGTCAACATTCTACATCACAAGCGCGTTCTGGAAGTTAGTTCTATGGCGTTTTGTTAAGGTGGCAAGAACGCGCAAAACAGCAGTGTGCGGGGGTATGAAAGCCGAGCGATGTCGTAACTGGGTTCTGATCAAGGTGGCCGCGGCCCAAATATCCACCACAGCAGGTGGTACTGAATTGAAAAGCCGTTAATTTGCGGTTCCAATACCCCGTAAAAGTGGAATTCCCGCAGCTACGATCACGATTTCAACAATCATTTAGCACTACAAGCCTCTGACATAGTTGACAAGTTCTTAAGAGAAGCAACGACAAATTATTTCTATATATTTCATCATTTCCTAGTAGGCAGGGTTGGTAAAGTTAAAAAATACTATCTGCAACTGCAAATAATTCCGCATCTGCCTGTCCGCATGCGATAAGTCCCGTTTCCTGATACGGGGTGGGATTGAGGTGAGATGAAATTAAATGGCACACTTTTACGGCCGAGTGACCTTCCTGACGCCCAGCCTCAGTTTTTTATTACCACTAATGGCGTTAGGCCTAACCTCAGTTGCGGTGCTAATGGAGATGAAATGAATGATAGTGAAATAAATTGGATAAGGAGGAGGAAGGAATCGGCCGTGGCCTATGAATAGGTACTGTCCTGGCACTTGCCTGGAAGTGAAAATGGGAAACCGTACAAAACTGTTCTCAGTACAGCCGACGGTCGGGTTCGAACCCACGCGTCTCCCGAATCCAGAGCTTGGTTCCATAGCTGTATCGCGGCCACTCCGCTCGGTCCATACTAGACTAATACACACAGATCCGAACTCAGCTCCCATGATGACGATAGCATGAATAGCCTACTTGAACTTTATTTAGCTTATCTCAAATATTTCTAGGGTCACTGGAGCCAGGCTCATTTCGGTTTTGCCTGGGGGTTGAAGACCGGATGCCCTTCCTGCTGCCACATGATTTTTCAGGTGAAATTTCAAACCCAGTATTGAACAGGACTTGAACCTTGGCCTTTCGGGAAAAAGCCAGGAAGTAAACCACAGCGCGAATTATGCCCCCGATGACGATGGTATGAGTACGTGTCATAATTCATCTGAGGTTAATCAGTACAAAACAAAGTAGAAAAATGAACGACAAGACGAAGTGGCTCTTATGTCCTCGACATGATCAATTGCTCGTTGCAAGGATCAATAACATCGTTAATCGTCTTTTCTCTGACAGAGTAACTGATGTCTTCCAGGAAGATATGAAGTGCACTCGGCACTATGGCAATCTAATTGTTGTTGGCCTTCTCGCTCCATAGTGGAACCGAAGAACATAGCGGTCACCACCCGCAGTTTATTAGTTATCTGTGTGAATGAACACGACCTATAGCGAAACCTGAATAAAATTGCACTGTACGGTACCACATTTATTTCCCGTTCAGAACAGGTAAACGTAATGCAAGGTACACTGCAATCAGAAGTGTGTCCCTTTAAAACTCGATTACTGTCAGATCTGTTCTCAGGAAATGCATTTTTAAATATTGCAGTGAAAGGCTAATACTATAAATACGATAATTTTGCAGTTATATTATTATTTTAAGCACTAATTTAATTTTGCATTTCATCTTTCCAAATGTTCATTTCTAATATTAGAATACAGGGCTAATTGTATTCATAAAAAATCCATAAATGCAAAAATGAAAGGAAACGTGTTTTATTTTGTTCACATTGAAATAGTTTTTTTCTTTTCCTTATTAAAGGTCATTCATAAGGAAGGCGTCTTGATTGACGCTGCATAAGTACATAATTTTATTAACAACACTAATGTCGCATAGCAGTCTGATATACAGGGTGAACACAAAATGCCGCACTTGGAGGTCGGCATGCGATTCCTCATCCCATTGCAAGACACACGTTTCTATAGCCAAATTGGATCTGGTGGTGTTGGAAAACAAGTCGAAAACGAGAAGCTGGCAACACTGTCACATCCTGCAGCGCATCGGAATGTAATAGAGAAACGTGCATCTTCCCGCTCTACTGTATCCGTCGTCGCAGCTTACTGATTAGACTGCTGGGTTATCAAACCCACATGCAAAATGGAGCTACGGCCCGAATCTACGTCAGTTTTTTCCTTTTGTGTGTGACGTCAGGTTCCTAGTTCCCGTCGTGTAACTGCGTTTGTAAGCATGACATCCTGTTGTCACATGACAATAGTCGAACACATGACATTGTGATCCATTCAACTGAATGCATGAGTCGACTAACCACGCAGTGCACAATCGTAACTGGTCCTGTCAAGTGCATGTAGGGCGGCTTCCTGATGGAGTACACAAACGGCGAATACGTCAATATGCTTTTAGTGTTGGGCGCATCCGATAACCAAGCTTCTGCTGCTGCTCGTGAGTATGCAGCACGGTACCCTCAAAGGCGCCATCCCGATAAGAATGTTTTTCCTCGCCTTGAACAACGCCTGAGGGAAACCGGTAATCTTCGTCCACAAGTAGTGGACAGAGGTCGTCCAAGATCCAGATTAGTCAACCTTCTCACGCGGGAAACTTTCCTCATAGAGGACTTAAGGACAATGTACCCCTTACCTAACACAACTGTATCGGAGAAAAAGGAAAAGAAAAGAAGTACTCGTGGAATTCTATGGAACTGGGGCCATGATCGATCGTACATGGACAGCAGCAAATTTTGAGACGAGTCACGTGTTTACAAGACTTGCAGTACATGGATTCCCCCATGTCATTTGCGAAAACCCAACATAGCACGAACCGTCAAACTCATGCAAGTGTACATTATGTGGACAGTTATGTGAACGATATCACTTAGAATTCTGCAACAAGAGGACTAGATCAATCAGAGACTATGCGACCAATGGTGCAAGTGTTGAATTATTATAACACCTTTCACTAATGTATGGCTATTTTGCTGCAATAAATGTTTTATTTAGAGGTCGTCCAAGGACTAGACGTACTCCACAAACAGAGGACGACATTCTTGAAGCCGTTCACCAATCACCTCGGCGAAGTACCCGTGATATTGCAAGGCAGTTCCAGGTATCTCAAACACTGGTTGTTGACGTGTTGCACGACGAAAAACTGCACAATATCATTACACGTTAACTCAACACCAGCGGCCAGAAGACCGCATTCAGCGAGTACAGTTCTGTGAACGGCTTTTGCAAGAAGTTGAAGATAACGAACAGTTTATAAAGAATGTGATATGGAGTGACGAATGTAGCTTCACTCGGGAAGGTATTTTCAACCATCACAACAGCCATAATTGGTCTGACCACAACCCACATGTCACCCGTGAACGTGGCTTTCAGGCACGCTTTGGCATAGGCCTAAATTTGTGGGCTGGAATCGTGGTAGCAGTGCTTTTAGGCCCTTACTTATTGCCGGACAAGTTGAATGCGCCCCGTTATCGCACGTTTCTGGGCAATACTTTGCCGGACGCTTTAGAAAACTTTCCACTTGGTGTTCGGCGACAGCTATGGTTTCAGCATGATGGTGCACCGCTACACTTTGCAAAGAATGTGCGTAACTTGTTAAATGAAGCGTTTCCAGGGAAATGGATTGGTCGTGGAGATCCAATGTTCTGGCCTCCACGTTCCCCGGACCTTAATCCACTAGATTTTTATTTGTGGGGACACTTAAAGGAACATGTTTATAGTACTCCACCCACGGATGTACAAGACCTAACAGCTTGCGGCTCGCGTGCATGCTGCATCGGGAATGGTGGATGAAAATGTGTTGCGTAGGATCCGGCAAAGTATGCTCCAGCGAGTAGCGAAGTGTTTGCAAATGCAAGGTGGTCGCTTTGAACATCTGCTGTGAAGTGAACGTTGCTCGTAAGTGTACGTACCGGCTCTGTGAAGATAAGACTGGACGTCACACGTACACTATGGAATTACTGTGCGTAGCATAATGGGCAATCCAGTGTAGCCTACCTACTGTACTGTTATGTTTCTTGTACCGCATTGGATAGAGACGATGTTACTGTATTCACTATTATGTTCTACGTATTGGGTTTATTTGTGCCATGGACGAAACAACGGAGTCGTTTTGCGTCTGTAAGAAGTTCATGTTATGTTTGAATGTTTAAATAACGGTAGCTATAACGATAAGACAGAACATAGTGTATTGCATAGTGGAGGTGTACACTGGATACCATTTGATACATTAACTGAAAAAAAATGGCACGAACGCGACTCGGACATCGGCGCGTCCGCATCTCACTGAGCTAATGTGACAGCTCCGGCAGCGCGCCGAGTTCATGCGACCTGTGCTTGGCCACGCTGCACGCCGTACAGCGTTGCCAGAGCCTCGTTTCTTAACTCGTATTTCTATTAAACCTACTGGTGGGACTAGGTTTTGCAAGATAAACTTTTGTCGTGAATTTCGACGAGGAACCGCATGCCGACCTCCACGCTCGGCATTTTTTGTTCACCCTGTATATGCATAAAAAATAATACACACTACAGGTAATAGTTCTTTAACAAGATACGAACTTCAGTAATAGACCTACAAGAATAGAAATCTAATGGCGAAATTCAATAATGTCCTTATAAAATTCTTTGGCTGTTTCTGGTATTTCGAAATGCTTCATGAGGTTTGAGACATATTTCTAATGCTTACTGACAATGTATTTCTTTGGCAAAACAGTTGCTTTCTTTACTTCCTGGATGGAGTTCTTGGATTTCATCTCAACCCCGACAGGACTTCCAGTATAAGTGTCCATTGCTGATGAAAGTATCTTATTTTTAGATCTCTCAGAGGCCATCACTCATTGGGCTATTATTCCGAAAGCCATCTTAGCTCCCAAGATCTTTTGTGTGCTGGATTTCAGGCCCTATTCTCGCCAAACTTTATTTAGTACATTGACGGTGCCACGTTATTCCAATACACCACAGTATTCAAATTGAATCATAATTTTTTCCTTTCTTCGGTAGACTTTATCTGTCAGGAGCCGTACAGATGTGGCCATGGACTGGGAAGTAATAGATTAAGTTATTAAATTTGAGGCTTTCTTCCCCAAAAGTAAGTGTGGTTATCATTGCAGTACTTCTCTTATGACTTTTGCAGGAGTCTGAAAACTGACTCGCAATATTTCGAAGAAAATCTAGTACACCAGGGGCAACTTATTTACATTCTATAGATCCTTCCATTTCGAGCCAAGAAGGGCGTTAAAATGAAAGACTTCCTAGAACTCGCAAATCTCATATCATCGTGGTCGGAAGATACCTATAGTTAGCGACGGGAGGTTGGATATGAAATGAGGATCCAGGCACAAATAAGCGGAAATCTTATGATGATGGTAAGACGGCTACTTAGCTGCCAACCGAAGTTTCCAATGTGAGAGCCCCTGGTGAGACAACCTTTTTAGGCACCTCTTACGTCAGGCAATAGATGCCGTGGAAATATTTTATGCCCTCGCCCACAAGGTAACGTTTGCGTCTCTAATGATGTAGAGGATTGAGGGCTAAACTACCGATTTGAACTTTACTTGGACGGCATGTTTTCTTCCAGCAGACCTTGATGTTTCTCTTTTGCATTTGATATAATAACTCTTCCTTCCTCTGTTGAAGGACATTACCAGGGACTCGTAAAAGAAAGGATATATCGTTCATAACTGTAGTTAATATTGGAACGGGAGCTAAATATAAGACCTTATTTATGGGTTCGGAGAAAAACACGCATGAATCCATTTGAACTCATGTTCAACATCAAGTGCTTGGAGCACTCTGCATAAATGCTGTCAGACTTGACTTCAGTATAGATAATTCGAACATTCACCTTTAAAACACTGCCCGTGGGACATACAAAAACAGAACCCCGTAATCAATTACAACGAGCACAGAATGCCTGCATAAGATTTAGGTGTAATTTGAAATATTCTGATCACTTTACCCAATCTACGCCTCGAAGACATACCTTGACTATACTGCACCGAACCCTTTGCCTATATTCCCCAACCTACCTATATAAGCGATTTTACAGAACGCCAAGACAAGAGTACCAGAGCGCTGAACGCGACAATGGCACTATTCCTAAATAGAAATCATGAACCTATAGCTCGTTTACTGGTGTGGCCAGCCGTGAACGGAACCTCCTTTCACAAGAGGTCAGAGGGATATCAAATTACGAAAGCTTTAAACTAGAGTGCTCACAATATCTCCATGAGATGAAATGTCGTATGGCTTTTAGTGTCGAGATAACCCAGGACGGGTTTGGCTCGCCAGGTACAGGTCTTTCTATTTGACACCCATTGGTTACCTGCGCGTCGTGATGAGGATGAAATGATGATGAAGGCAACACATACACCCTGTGCCATTGGAATTAACCAATTTAGGTTAAAATCCCCGACTCGGCCGGGAATCGAACCCGGGACCCTCTGAACCGAAGGCCAGTACGCTGACCGTTCAGCCAACGAGTCGGACATCTCCATGAGATGAGCTCACATAACGATAACAGGTCTTCTTCTTGTTTTTACCCTTAACATCGTAATCGTCATTGTTATTAGAATAAGTAGTAGAGCAGAAGTAGTGGCTCTACTCAGCTGTGATTCTCCGATTAAATAACCCTTATTGCAAGTCCTATTTGGTATCTATTTTTCACCCACAATTATAACATGGGTACAGAGACCCTCTTTAATGTGAAAGGTTCGAATACTTATGTAACAAAAACAGATAAATAATATAGAAGTTATCTAGGTTAATATTCCTGAACGAACGAGTTTCTATGCGATTTGAATAACAGAAATACAGTTTATTTAAAGTTAAATGCAAGTAGGATCAGAGGCCCCTTTGGCTGTAACTAACTGCCACTGTAACTTAAATGTAACAATTAACATACAAAATCTAATAACAAGAATACATCAAAAAGTGTGAGATACACTTTCCTACTGATGATAAATAACGATTAAAAACTAAACATCTAGCAGATTACAATATTACTTTTACCATTTCAGAAACACAGACTATACTAACAAGGAAGAGAAGACATAAGAGAAACCTAAGATACATTGTAATGCCGAGGGTGAACTAAGAATAAAACTAAACATCTAAAATGTATCCAGGAGATTATGATATTTCGTGATACAGTATGTAATTAATTTGGTTAAAATTCACTTATATAGATTAATAAGTGGAAATGTAGCGGTATTTACGACCTTTTTTTCTGAGTTTTAACACTACATTACTGTATTTAATATACACAGTTCAAAAAAAATAGGGGAACATGTTTTGTAACGTCTGGTATGTGAACGTTAATTTGGTAGATGGGCTTCCAATGGTCGTACAGCATACCTTGATACCTTAGCTACTCAGGGTATGTCAAATCGAAGTTATTCTCCATCTGTAGGCGTAGCCATGCATAAACTGTGACATGACCCCTCGAAACAAAGTGAATAGCGGTGCGTCCGTGTGTCGTTGTGAGGTACACAGACTACTGCGGTCATTTGAGCACGTTGTACGTCAACCAGCACATCCTATGAGACATGTTAAGGAGGTTTAAGTCGACTTTTCGTCGTGTTGCTGTGGATCTCAATGTTTCTCAGTCAGTTATTCAAAGCTTGTGGAATCGCTACAATGAGTCAGGCCAGTTCACAAGGAGGGTTGGACAAGGTCGTGGACACGTGACAACCCCACAGGATGAACGATATCTGACTACCTGTGCGTTGCGGCTTCGTTCAACAACTGCCAGAGAACTGCAACAAGACCTCAGGAGGGTCACTGCGGTCACGGTGTCTGACCAGACAGTAAGGGACAGGTTAAGAGAAGTGTCCTCACGACCCAGACGTCCTGTTCGAGTGCCCCGTTTAACGCAGCAACATGGAGTAGAGCAACTGGAGAAAGAAGAGAGAAAAATCCCCAGGAAGATACTGAGACCAAAAAGAAGAGGTCACAGATGGAAACGAAGATCAAGGGACGAGCTGTACCGAAACATGAGGACGATTTGAGAAGAAATACGACTCAAAAGAGCAAGAATTGCTGAACATGAGGTTGGACATGGGAAGAATGGCTAGAAGAATACGGGAGACAACGGGTAGGATGAAGAGGAAAGACGGGAACTACGTAGGTTGTCGATCTTCGGAAGGACTGGACTGAGATGGCGATCAAGGTGGAAGGGATAGATAATTGGAGAAATATTGTAATAAGTTGATGACTACTGATAAATAAAATCATAAATAAAAATATATAAATAAAATTACTCAAAAACTTAATAAAATTAATAAGCATAATTAACCGAAATGTCCGTAGTATGGGCGCCAGAGTTCACCAGAATGGATCCCTCGAATTTAGATAAGAGCATGATAAACTTTATATCCCAGGGCGTGTACATAATGCTGCGTACTGGTACATCTGCTGCAGGCCTTACCTAACCTCCTGAAAACGACTAATTAGGTAGGAACTGCACCTAGGTTCATCAATAACACTGATTCTAAAATAGCTAACTATATTCTGAACAAATTCCGTGCATGAGCACCTCATCAACATAAAACATTATACATATAATACACACATAAAATATTGCTGGAAGACTCCATATTTACAACAACAATAATAATAATGGAAACAGTGGGAAAACGAAAGCGAGAACTAAGCTACCATTTGTAGATAGTCCGATGAACAATGTACATGTATGAAGATAAATACCCTTCACTGTCTCTATATCAATTCGACTTACCGATTCACATAATCGGCAGTTATCACATCACACAGATACTGTACCTTGTACTACTGTGTTCACATATTTTAACACTTGTTGTAAAGATATATACACACGTCTGTCGATCCTCAACATATAAATTTATGGAAAGTCTGAGATAGCTTTCACCAACATATAATGCTAGGCCGCCACAAGTGCTACCATACTTAATGCGCAAGCACACTCCACAATCAGCCACTTTCCACGACCACAACAAGACTACGCTGCACGAACGTTTGAAGTCCAGTCCATTGCTGCCGTGTCACTCCAGTACCGTGTATCAGCACCACTTCCTTCCCGTAATTGTAGTTCAGTTGTAGTTCTCTTCCTTCTCGTTTCTTTACAATCACCTCTACAATCACCCTTACAATGTCCCTTACAATGTTTCCTTACAATGTCTTTTTCCCAATGTTCCTGGTTGCCGCCGTATGATCAACCTTTATAGACATCAACATCCCCCTCCTCTCAGATGAAACGTCTGGATTGGTGCTTGCCAGCCAATCATGAGTGAACCTCTTCTCAAGACATGCCCTGAACTTCTCCTTTCTCCCAAGAGATAAACAAACACTCGGGAGTTTTACATGAATCACCAAACTTTCCTAATACAACAACAAGCTCATCTCATCAGGCTGGGATATATACATGACTCATGAATTTCCCGACACAAGTACATCACAACAAACTCTGGGGCAGCCATATGACTCATTCAAATTACCAGAGTTATTAAAGCAATTTTTTTCCCACTCATGCAAAACAAATTACTCATACCTACATATGTGGATATCTTCCAGCTTACCAATATAAATGGCAAAATATACAAATGAAATACTGATAGTAATAATGATAATAATAAATCGAATACTGACAATAATATCTCTAACTTCTACATATAATTCGGGGGTGTGATATATGTACTATCACAATATATACACACCAACCAATATGCCAGAGCTCAATGTCAGAGAAAGGTACCGAAACAGGATAGAGAAGCACCAATGGGGGAGACAAGTGGGGAGGATACCGAAGAACGGGAGAGGAGAGAGAGGACAAAGAAGTTCTAGAGAGGAGGACGACGAGCAGGAGGAGGACGAGGAGCAGGAGGAGGAGAAGATGAAAACCTAAATCACGACAAAGCTACCCGTGGTCCTACAGAGGGCGTACCGGTAACGGAATAATAATAAGAAGAAGCAACAGTATCCACAAGAGGTAGTTGTACACTGAATAATGTACTGAGTTCTACCCACAACTCATCAGTTTCCATACTTATTCTTATTCTTCTTTTTATAACTTTGAATAGTAAATAAACTTATAGGTATTGACTAGGTGGAACAAATACACAATTTTTTTAAACTTACATAAGGTCAATTCAGCCACAATCGATCAATCAATCAATCAATCAATCAATCAATCAATCAATCAATCAATCAATCAATCAATCAATACTGATCTGCATTTAGGGCAGTCGCCCAGGTGGTAGATTCCCCATCTGTTGCTTTCCTAGCCTTTTCCTATACTCCGTACGGCTCTACTTCTAAATTGACGTTTTAGCAGATTTTGGCTCTGTCTGGTGGTTATGCGCTGAAGCATAGACATCCAACCAATCCCAAGCTGCCATTCATATCGATTTATATCGGCAGAGCACGATCTCGAAACCCAGTTGCCAACTCTAATATTTACATTTGCCACGTGGTTAACCTATCTCGCTCAGCGTGTGTGGTATTCGGTACGGTTCGCGATCTTTTGCATTTTCCTTCAATATTTAGTGTGTTTTTCATATTGTTGGAGGGTTCCAGTGACTCTGAGATCAATAGAGTGTTCCCTTTGTAGGCCATAACCTCCTTTCTGTTCCAGCCATTAGCCGTTAGTGATGTATTATTTCCTCATTCTCTTTTATTGTTAATAATATATTCTCTTTTAGTGCCAGATATTGTTAGAAAGTGTAGTTCTTGTGAATTTGTTGTCAATCCATATTCATTCGTTTTTCTGAGTATGTATTACAATTTAAAAGGGCGGTTTACCGCGGTCATATTGCAACAGCTGTTCTCGCAGGCGTAGCGCGCTGGCAACAGAGGGAAGGCGATGCTCATTTGTTTTGCGAAACTTCAATTTAGAAGTAAGGCCGTGCGGAGTATAAATGATTTCAAAGAAATTGGAAATTTATTGAACATCTCCCTTGGTAAGTTCTTCCAATCCCTAACTCCCCTTCCTATCAATGAATATTTGCCCCAGTTTGTCCTCTTGAATTCCAACTTTACCTTCATATTGTGATCTTTCCTACTTTTATAAACACCATTCAAATTTATTCGTCTACTAATGTCATTCCACGCCATCTCTCCGCTGACAGCTCGGAACATACCACTTAGTCGAGCAGCTCTCCTTCCTTCTCTCAATTCTTCCCAACCCAAACATTGCAACATTTTTGTAACTCTACTCTTTTGTCGGAAATCACCCAAAACAAATCGAGCTGCTTTTCTTTGGATTTTTCCAGTTCTTGAATCAAGTAATCCTGGTGAGGGTCCCATACACTGGAACCATACTCTAGTTGGGGTCTTACCAGAGACTTATATGCACTCTCCTTTACATCCTTACTACAACCCCTAAACACCCTCATAACCATGTGCAGAGATCTGTACCCTTTATTTACAATCCCATTTATGTGCTTACCCCAATGAAGATCTTTCCTTATATTAACACCTAGATACTTACAATGATCCCCAAAAGGAACTTTCACCCCATCAACGCAGTAATTAAAACTGAGAGGACTTTTCCTATTTGTGAAACTCACAACCTGACTTTTAACCCCGTTTATCAACATACCATTGCCTGCTGTCCATCTCACAACATTTTCGAGGTCACGTTGCAGTTACTCACAATCTTGTAACTTATTTATCACTCTATAGAGAATAATATCACCCGCAAAAAGCCTTACCTCCGATTCCACTCCTTTACTCATATCATTTATATATATAAGAAAACATAAAGGTCCGATAATACTGCCATGAGGAATTCCCCTCTTAATTATTACAGGGTCAGATAAAGCTTCACCTACTCTAATTCTCTGAGATCTATTTTCTAGAAATATAGCAACCGATTCAGTCACTCTTTTGTCTATCCAATTGCACTCATTTTTGCCAGTAGTCTCCCATGATCCACCCTATCAAATGCTTTAGACAGGTCAATCGCGATACAGTCCATTTGACCTCCAGAATCCAAGATATCTGCTATATCTTGCTGGAATCCTACAAGTTGAGCTTCAGTGGAATAACCTTTCCTAAAACCGAATTGCCTTCTATCGAACCAGTTATTAATTTTACAAACATGTCTAATATAATCAGCTTTATGTCTATCACCCTTTCCTTTATACACAGGGGCTACTACAGCAACTCTCCATTCATCTGGTATAGCTCCTCCGACCAAACAATAATCAAATAAGTACTTCAGATATGGTACTATATCCCAACCCATTGTCTTTAGTATATCCCCAGAAATCTGATCAATTCCAGCCGCTTTTCTAGTTTTCAACTTTTGTATCTTGTTGTCAATGTCATTGTTATCATATGTAAATTTTATTACTTCTTTGGCCTTAGTCTCCTCCTCTATCTCGACATTATCCTTGTAACCAACAATCTTTACATACTGCTGACTGAATACTTCTGCCTTTTGAAGATCCTCACATACACACTCCCCTTGTTCATTTATTTATTCCTGGAATGTCCTTCTTGGAACCTGTTTCTGCCTTAAAATACATATACATACTTCACTAAAATTCGTATGACTGCCAATTATGCTTGCCATCATGTTATCCTTAGCTGCCTTCTTTGCTAGATTAAATTTTCTAGTAAGTTCCTTCAATTTCGCCTTACTTCCACAGCCATTTCTAACTCTATTTCTTTCCAGTCTGCACCTCCTTCTTAGTCTCTTTATTTCTCTATTATAATAAGGTGGGTCTTTACCATTCCTTACCACCCTTAATGGTACAAACCTGTTTTCGCATTCCTCAACAATTTCTTTAAACCCATCCCAGAGTCTGTTTACATTTTTATTTACCGTTTTCCACCGATCATAGTTACTTTTTAGAAACTGCCTCATGCCTGCTTTATCAGCCATATGGTACTGCCTAACAGTCCTACTTTTAAGACCTTCCTTTCTATCACATTTATTTTTAACTACGAGAAAAACAGCTTCATGATCACTAATACCATCTATTACTTCAGTTTCCCTATAGAGCTCATCTGGTTTTATCAGCACGACATCCAGGATATTTTTCCCTCTGGTTGGTTCCATCACTTTCTGAATCAGCTGTCCTTCCCATATTAACTTATTTGCCATTTGTTGTCCATGCTTCCTGTCGTTTGCATTTCCTTCCCAATTGACATCTGGCAAATTCAGATCTCCCGCTACAATCACATTTCTTTCCATGTCGTTTCCCATATAGCTGACTATCCTATCAAATAATTCCGAATCCGCGTCAGTGCTACCCTTTCCCGATCTGTACACTCCAAATATATCAAGTTGCCTATTATCTTTAGAAATGAGCCTTACACCTAGAATTTCATGTGTCTCATCTTTAACTTTTTCGTAGCTTACAAATTCTTCTTTCACCAGAATGAACACTCCCCCTCCCACCCTTCCTATCCTATCTCTACGATACACACTCCAGTGCCGTGAGAAAATTTCTGCATCCATTATATCATTTCTCAGCCATGATTCAACTCCTATTACAATATCTGGTAAATATATATCTATTAAATTACTTAATTCTATTCCTTTCCTTACAATACTTCTACAGTTCAACACTAACAATTTTATGTGATCCCTACTTGATTTCCAGTTCTCTGTTCCCTTATCACCGCTCCCTAGGCCATCCCGTTTCCCTGAATGTACCTCCCTATTACCCTTCCAAACAAATTTCCTAACTTATACGTACCACTGCGGTTTAAATGAAGGCCATCTGAGCGAAGATCCCTATCTCCTACCCACCCATTAGGATCTAGAAATTTCACGCCCAGTTTTCCACATACCCACTCCATAGTCTCATTTAAATCCCCAATCACCCTCCAGTCAGTATCCCTTCTACACAGTATTCCACTAATAACAATCTCCGCTTTCTTAAACTTCACCGGTGCTGCATTTACCAGATCCCACACATCTCCAACTATGTTGGTACTTATATCAGCTTGCCTTACGTTGTTGGTACCAACGTGAAACACTACCACCTTCTCCTTCCCCTCCCTCTCTTCTACTTTCCTCAACATCTGCCTCAACCTAATTCCTGGATAACACTCTAGCCTGGTACCCTTTCCTCCACACACTTTCCCCACGTGTCTAACGATGGAATCCCCCATGACCAGAGCCTCAACCCTACCCACCTCATTTGATCCCCTCCCCACCTGGTTAGCCCTATCTTTCCTGATAGCTGCAGAAGCTACTTCCTCCTCCCTTTTCTCCTTCCCATGACCCTGTTCCACCTGTCTTTTCCTATCCTCTACTCTATATTTTTCTTTCCTACCTTTTCCCTTCCTCCTACTTCCACACATCTCAGCAACAGTTCCCTGTCCCTCATATTCCCTCTGTTGTTCTACCTGGAGTGACTCGTACCGATTTCGCACAGACACCTGTCCTGAATTCTGATCCTGAATAGAGCCCGTAGCCTGCAATCTCCTTCCCCTTAGAACATTAGACCACCTGTCTTCTACAACTCCCCCCTTTCCTTCCCGTCCCTCTTGTACAACTACACAATAATTTACACCTTTTGATTTCCTCGTGAATTCTTCTACTTTCACCCTGAGTAGAGGTTCGACTTCGTTAAAGTCATAATATAGATCATAAAATACTTCGGTTCTTAGAAAATCTTAATCCAAACTGAGGTTTATTTATTTACTAGCAAATGTACCCATGCTTCGCTACGGTATTCTATATCGTATGCGGATATCGAAGTAAATTACTGTACATGCAGTGAATAAGTTCTTTTAAATTGTATGTCTCTTAGCCTTATCCAGAAATAGCAGGGGGAGGTTCCCATACGTTGTTTCCAATGTAAAGTGCGAGTTGCGGAGTTGTGATGATAACGGCAGGCTCCCTTGCCTACTGCCATTCACAATCGAGTAGGTAAGTTTGCATTATAATGGAAGGCCAAATTACCTACTGCGCATTACAATCGATTTGGGCAGTTTTCCTTACAATGGCAGGCGCCCTTTCCTACTTCCAGGCAGATTACTGTTGAGAAGTTTTTATTATAATAGCAGGCACCTTCCCTACTGCCAGTCAAAATTGAGTTGTGCTGTTTTCATTATAATGACACGCCCCTTTTTTAATGACATTCCCACCGAGTTGGTGAGTTTCCATTATAATAGCAGGCCACTAAGCCTAATGCTAGTCACATTTCAGACGACTAAATTTGTTTATAACAACCAGCACACTTACCTACTCCCAAACACAATCGGTTAGGGGAGTTTTGAACAAAATTTCATGCCCCCTTGATTTCTGCCAGTCAAATTGAGAAGGGAATTAATCATTACAATGGTGGGCCCTCCTTACTAATGCTAGTTACAAAGGAGTTGGAGAAGGATCCCATTCCTACTGACAGTCAAAGTCGATGTGGGGAGTAATGATTACAATAGCAGACGCCCTTCTGCTGAGAGTCACTATCGATGTAAAATATTAATTGTAATAGCAAACGGCACCCTTTCTACATCACTACAAATCGACTTCAATAAATATACAGAATATAGATCGACATACGAAGTATATCCATGTTTACAAGTCTTCATTTACAAATTGACCGCTGCTAAACGATACATCATATCGACAAACGGATTGTACCATAAGACGCTTCATTTAGCGGTCTAAACGGTTGGTCTTAAGATATTTTCTCCTGTCTCATCTATTTATGGGTAAAATTGAGTTAGAAACGTTGAATAGGGTGAAATGTGGGTAAGGTTTTCTCGCAGTCCATTATTTTGGGTACTAATGTGACAGCTACAAACAGAATTTGGCTCGCGTACGGATACTGGGTGGGCCAATATTCGTGTAGAATTAGATTATTCTTTCATATGAGTGATTCGAACTACGAATTATACGTGTACAAAGAACAAACTGTAGGTATAATCGAGAAATAGAGACGAATCTAACATATAAGGAATAGAGATACGACGAAACGTCACAGAACCAAAGTTGTAGATCACTCCAAATTGAACTCAAATTGTGCCATCCGTTTTGTGATACGAATACCGTTTAGCCGCAAAATATCTCGAAACGAAGGTCTGCACCACCATTTAAATTGCCTCAATATTCTGATATTTTTTAGGGATAAAAAAGAAATATTTAAAGATCTTGGAAGCTTTCCGTCGATTACAGGCTACGACATATAATTCTGCCGAATTTCAATTTTCTGGCTTGTCAGGCAGATTGTGTCTCAATCTTGTTTCGGGGTGGGGGGTAAAAATTAGGACTTTCAGGAAACTGAAGCTAACAAATATGCAGATGGTCATTATTACACCTGAAACTGATTTCGCCAAAATAGTCAATGTACAGACACACGGTCGTTATGATTTTATTTAAATAGATAAGGAATTTGCTCTACGTACAACACCTTTTGGGCTATGTCCGCTGGACTTAGTCTGAAAAACCGACCGTTCATGATATCTCCCTTATTAATCCTCTTATTTATTTATTTATTTATTTATTTATTTATTTATTTATTTATTTATGTATTTATTGACTTATTTTATATGGCGTGGCTCCGGCTATGAAGCCTGCTGTTATGGCAAACCATCTTATATGTGCTACATTGTATAAACTTCAGAGTATTAAGATTCCTAATTAGATATAATTAAACGAAAACATTCCATGAGAAAAAAGTTTTAGAAACGGATTTGCATCAAGGTTGGTCGATTTCCGGTCAGGTTGGTCTTATATATATTCTGGGAGAGTAAAATCACTATTTCGGTTCCCTATAAACCCCCAGTCCATTTCGGGAATTTGACATGATATGGACCTTAAAACCTTCCTTTTGGACAGATGGATGCTAAATATGAAGTTTGGTTGAAATATCTCCAGTAGTTTTCAAGTTATAAGAAATACGCTGTACACGCACCCACTCTTTGAGTTAAGTCCTGTGGGACTTGTACCGAAAACGATCCGTTAATGATACCTCGCTTATTAACCCTCGTATCGAAATGATGGATATAGGAAAAAAGGTTTAGGAATTGATTTACATTAAGCCAGGCAGACTTCCATTAAGTTTGGTTATGTATATTTTGTGAGAGTGCAAAATCACGGTTTCGGTTTCCTATAAACCCCCAGTCAGTTCAGGGATTTAGAAACAATATTTGCCCTAAATCCTTCCCAAGGACAGGTGGATTCTAAATATGCAGTTTGGTAGAAATGTATCACGTAGTTTTGAAGTTATAGACAAACAAACAAACAAACAGACACCGAAGCTAGACCTGAAACGGCTAACTGTACGGAAATTTCGCCAAAACGGTCGTTACGATTTTATTTATTTATTTATTTATTTATTTATTTATTTATTTATTTATTCCTGACATACATTTTTTTTGCTATTTGCTTAACGTCGCACCGACACAGATAGGTCTTATGGCGACGATGGGACAAGAAAGGCCTAGGAATGGGAAGAAAGCGGCCGTGGCCTTGATTAACGTACAGCCCCAGCATTTACCTGGTGTGAAAATGGAAAACCACCGAAAACCATCTTCAGGGCTGCCGACAGTGGGATTCGAACCCACTATCTCCCGGATGCGAGCTCACACCTGCGCGCCCCTAATCGCACGGCTAACCCGCCCGGTAACTTACATTTGTGGTAAAGTTAGGGCTCAAGACCATCTCTTACACTTAACCACTTTCAATAATATAATTTAAAAATATAAACATACAGTAAAGTAGAAGATACAGAAATTCTACGGACAGATACGCTAAGACAAGGTTACAAATCAGTAAGGCAATAAGAGTGATAATACTAATAATCAGAATAAGAATAGGAAATATACTACTACTAATACTACTACTACTATAATAATAATAATAATAATAATAATAATAATAATAATAATAATAATAATAATAATTGTACCGGGCGGTACACCTCCACGCCGCTAATTTAAAATGTGCGCCAGTTGAAACTCCTCTGCTGGAGGAAGTCTGAACTTTATTGACGGTATTAATTTTCTACTTTCACAGAAGATGTCACTACCTGTAAATTTCGGAGTTTTAGAACTGTGTCATTTTTGATGTGTTTTTGTTTTGCTTGAAGTAAGAAGTGTGAACTTTCTCTTCTAGAGGACACTACTGAAGAACTAGAATAGTGCATCCTAGTGCGAAGAAAAAGAACTGTTCTTTGGAGAAATTTTTATTTCAAAAGTTTGTTTCTTGTTAAATTTCCTTCTGTTATGGTTTAAGTTGGCTGTATACCCCTCTCTTTCTCCTTGTTTTGTATTCAACCAATCCCGAATTTCTTAACTTAATTTTCCACCAATAATGTGTTTCTTCTTCATCTTGTGTAGGGGTTTCTCTTTATTCTCCAATAAAGTTATTGTGGGCGGGTGTTCTCATTCCCCTAACGCCTAGAACCTTCCGCGAGAGTATATAAACTGCTGATTTTAGGGTCTCCGCGCCACTTCTGTTCCATCTTTCTGTGTGTAAAGTACATAGCAGGGGGCGGGAAGCGCCTCTTTCTTCGGCAGCGGTCAACAACAAGGTAATGGCCAATTAATAACTTCTTTCTTTGCTAGCTCAGCAGTTTAACTCTCGGGGCGGGTCCGAAGTTTTTCCATTATGTAACCTTCCGTAAAATGTAAAGAAACTGGTATCTATCCTATCTTTTAAACTGCATATCGGGATAGAGAGTGCTTAACCCTCTCGAGCTCCCAATCATATTGTTTTGAGGTGAACTTATTTTCTCAACCTATTCTTCGTTAACGTAAAACAAATTGTTCTTTTCTAAAGTCACCTCTGTAGTATGGGATTAGCCCTTGCATTAGTGGCCTAGAGCCGGATTAGGTTTTAAAAACAAGTGTATTAGGAGTGCAGATCGCCTCCTCTCAAATTGTTATTTTAGAGGTCATGTAATTACCCCTTTTCATTTAATAGACCTCAGTACGTTGGGTATTTTACCCCTGTGTCTATGTCCAGTGAGGACAACTTGAAGGTGGAGTTCGGTGTGTCCTTTGAGAGGCTTAAAGTTGAGAGCGAGTGGCTCTTTTTGTAAATTGAGTGTTGTATGCCTCGTGGAGGCTTTTCAGTGTAATTTGGAGCTAGGGCTCCTAGGCATGAATGGGGTTTTCTGCCCCTCTGTTGAAACTTGTGTTTGGGGTAAAACTGAGCTGATTGCCCAAGCATTGTGTTTTCAGGGCTCGAAGCCCAAATCCTGTAAATATTGTAACTACCCTTTGACTTGCTACTTTGTACCTGCCATGCTTGTTATTTCTTTGTTTTTGAAAAGAAAATATAACCTTGTTAAATTTTAACTTAATTTTACTTTCGTAGCTTGAGACCCGTTCACACCCGCACCTTCTTTCACGCATAACTACCACAAAAACACGGTAACAAGTGGTAGCAGAGCGTGGTTGAATGGGTCTCAATTTAGCCCCTTTTGACGGCTAAACATTGTTTTGTTCCGAACTCTAACAATTTTCTCAGTTGCTGGAATTTTTTTTTGAGTTTTTCAAAATTGTTCTGTCATCATGCCCGGACCTCGCGATGTTCTCCATCTTAACTATTTGCACAAGGAGGAGTTGATCTATGAGTTAACTATCAGAAATGTACAATCTGGAGGCACGGTTGCAGTAGACACAAACAAGCTTAGAGAGTCCCTAGATTTGCCCATTTCCATCCTCAATTTGGGAGAGAAAGAAATTGACGACTCTCTTTCCACGATCACGGAGAATATTACTGGGCTAGCTTCTGTAGTTAGTTTTTTTGATGAAAATGATCCTTCTCCCAATCAAATTAAGCGTGTGCAAGCTAGGCTGTTTCATTTTTCAAATAGAGTTAACGATCTGTTGTCTCTAAAGTTGAATGACGTTCAGAAGAAGGAAGCTAGTACGCTGCTTGAAAATATGTCTGAATTATCTAGCAAGGTCACTCAATTGTTAACTGGGGAAGTTCCTCCCAAAAGCGACCTACCCACCACAGTGAATGCAGGTAGTGAGGAAGCGCCTCCCAAGGGAGAAGTCAATAGGATAACCGTTGCTGCTCAAACTATCCCTGCCCCATTGGACAACGAATCTGAACGCCGTGCATCGTTGAGTAACATCCGTTCTGAATTAACTTCCTTGCCATTGAAACCTTTGCCTACTATGTCACCCGGGTTCAGTAGCTTGCCTCATCCATTGGCAATGTTGCTCAGAGGTATCTCTAAATTTTCCGTTAACACCACTAGTGACGTAATTTCATTTTTAAGATTTCTAGTTGAATTTCAGGATCATGCCCTTGTGTTTTCTCTTTCTCCATGTCAAATTTTGCAAATTATCTATCGTTATGCAATTGGTATTCTCTCTGACAAAATAGTAAGAGCCATAGCCGAACAGTCATCTATTGAAGATTTTCATGCACATCTGCTTGCAAATTTTATTCCCGCCCGCGCGAGGTCATCTCTGATTCAGAAGTACTATTATCGTGTACAGCGTTTGGATGAAAACCTGGCTGACTTCATCCAAGATATTAAATTCTATACTAGGGAGTTTGCTCTTCACTTTCCGGAGGATCAGATTGTACAGGCTATTGTAGAGGGAATTTCACCTCCCTATAGGTCATATTTGTGTTTCGCGAAGTGCCCGCAAACTTTCTCTGAACTTGAAGCATTGGCCGTCTCAGCAGAAGGAGTTAGATACGCCGATTCTTTGCGTGTAGCGAAAGAACCCCCGCCTTCCTTTAGTAATACTCGGCCTCCACCTCGCCGATCAGTCACCCCTCGTAAATGTTATGCTTGTGGGTCGCCTGACCACCTGCGCAATAAGTGTCCACTGATCAAGTCGAGTGGGACAAGGAATGGGGCTGGTTCATCACAAGGCTGTTTTAAATGTGGGGCTTTCTCACATATCGTAAAGAATTGCCCAAACTCAAATAGCACCCCCTCCTGCTCAACTTCTGGTGCAAATTCCACCTATGCCAATAATAAAAAGTGACTAGTGGCTTCGGCTGAGTCGACTAATCCATCTTCCCGGGACTCAGCCCCTGGTAAACAGGTTGTAAATTCAGGGAACGAGCAGTCTTCAAATTCATCTTTTGAATGCCCTAAAGAATGTCTTAGGATTGCGGCGGATACCCCCGCACCTATTCCTTTTCTTAAGATTGAGTTAAATAACGAGACTATAACCGCTCTATTAGATTCAGGTAGTGTTTGTTCAATTATTTCGGACCAATGGTATTCAAAATTTAAGTCTGTTTGCAAACTACCTGACTATGTCTCCTCTCCTGTTCAATATGTTTCGGCTAATTCATCCCCATTAGAAATTCTAGGTTCCTTACTGGTCAAAATTCGTATTTTTAAATTTACATGGAAAACCAAACTGTTTGTGGCTAAGCACTTGTCTTGCCCCATCATACTGGGAGCGGACTTCATTTCTCACACTGGTCTTGTGCTCGATCTTCAGAGTAAGTCGTGCACATTCAAATTTGCGTCCAAATGTAAAATTCCCTTGTTAAAGTGTAATTCTGTGTCATGTTCATCTATTTCGCCTACCCAGGATGAGATGTTGTTAGACCTTAGACATCTACCTGAGGAGCAGGCTGATAGTATTCGTAAATTATGTCAGTCATTTCCAGAGGTGTTTTCTGATACTCTTGGTGTTACTGACCTTATTGAATACAAAACTGAGGTCACGGATTCGATTCCTGTCCGTTTTCCACCATATAGGCTATCTCCACCTAAAATGAAGGCATTGAAAGAAATCATCGATCGAATGTTGAAGGATGGTATTATTAGGCCCTCTAAGTCGGCGTATTCTTCGCCTATTTTTCTAGTCCCGAAACCCCAAGGAGGCTTCAGGCCTGTCATTGATTATAGGGCTCTCAATCGGAAGGTGGTGTTACAATCTGTGCCCCTTCCTGACCTTCATTCTTGCTTTTCATGGTTTCGTAAGGCCAAGTTCTTTACTATCTTGGACTTGAATCAGGCCTATAATCAAATTCCCCTTGCCGAAGAGTCTAAACATCTTACAGCGTTTGCCACGGACTGGAACTTATACGAATACAACCGCGTGCCTTTCGGGCTCCCCACGGGAGCAGCTGTACTCACTAGGCTACTAGATAGGGTCTTCTCCGACATCAAATTTGAGTACTTATATCACTACTTGGATGATGTAGTCGTATTTTCAGAGACTTTTGAAGAACATCTAGACCATCTGCGAGAAGTTCTCAATCGCCTTCGTAAGGCTGGGTTAACCGTTAAGTTGTCCAAGGTTGCCTTTGCTAAGCCATCTATGTCTTTCCTAGGGCATATTGTATCACCTGATGGTGTAGCAGTCGATCATTCTAGAACACAGGCCATCCGTGATTTTAAACCTCCCAAGGACATTAAAGGTATCGCCAGGTTCATTGGTATGGTGAATTTCTTCAGGAAGTTTATTCCTAACTTCGCTAATAGAGCGGCGCCCTTAAACCTTCTTCGTAGGAAAGGCATCAAATTCGAGTGGGGACCTTCTCAACAAGCCGCTTTTGAAGATCTGAAATTAGCTCTCTGTAATGCCCCTGTACTTGCTATGCCTGATTTCTCGAAGAAATTCATCGTCCAAACCGACGCGTCGTCGTCAGCAGTAGCTGCAGTCCTTCTTCAAGAGACTGAACTAGGGAGGCGACCCATCGCCTATGCATCTAGGACTCTATCGGCTCAAGAAGCCAAGTATTCCATCTATGAGCTCGAAGGTTTGGCAGTCTTCTTCGCCTTAGAAAAGTTCCGTCTCTATCTGGAACACGTCAAATTCGACCTGGAGACAGATAATCAAGCTTTAAGCTGGGTCTTAGGTAGGCCGCGTCGTACTGGTCGTATAGCCCGTTGGGCCATCCGTATTACTGCCTTCCAATTCGATGTCAGGCATATCAGAGGTACCGAAAATGTTGTTGCTGATGGACTCAGCCGTATGTTTTCTAACGACGTCGAGACCCACGAACCGGTCGACAGTTCATCACCTCCCGAGTCCATACTATCTGGTGTTAATGCCATCTTAACAGATGCTCCTATGCTTTTTAGGGATATTGAGAAATACCAACGTGAAGATCCGACGCTGGCTCCGATAATGGAAACCCTTTCTTCTGGGGAACATGTCGTCCCTTATGTTCTGAGGAATGGTGTTTTATGTTGCCCTTCGAGGCATGACAAGATGATGAAGGTTGTCGTTCCAGCTGTTCTTGTGCCTATGATCTTCAAATACTATCATGAGATCCCATTGGGGGGGCATCTGGGAATATTTAAAACTCGTGAAAAGATTCGTGAAATGTTCATCTGGAAGGGTATGGACGGTGAAATCCGTGAACTTGTAAAAGCGTGTAAATCTTGTTTGCTTAGTAAACCCACCATGTCCACCAAGGTAGGCCTTCTGTCTTCGCATCAAGCGTCGCGCCCCATGGAACGCCTGTATATCGATTATGTAGGACCCTTCCCCCAGTCGAAGGGAAATGCCAACAAATTCATCTTTGTATGTGTAGATGGTTTTACAAGATTTTCCTGGTTATTTCCGACTAAGCTGGCTACCGCTCAGTCCACCATTACTTGCCTCAATTCTATTTTTGCTTCTTTTGGTCCGTGCCAATATGTTGTGTCTGATAATGCTAAGGCGTTCACATCTAACCTTTTTCGTAAATTCTGTTTTGACTTGTCTATTTCTCATGTAACTACTTCTGCTTATTACCCTCAACCATCGCTGGCTGAACGGGTTAACCGTAATCTCAGGTCCGCGCTTATTGCCTATCATCATGAAGATCATTCCAGGTGGGACACGTCCTTGCATTGGTTAGCTTTTGCTTTGAATTCGGCGGTTCATGAATCACATAAATTTACTCCAGCCTCGTTGATGTTCAAGTTTGTTCCCAACACGCCGCTCTCTAACCTCTGGTCTCTGAGTGACATTCTACCCGAGACAATAGATCCGGACAACATTAAAAATCTTTGGAAGAAGGCTAAAGCCAATCTTAAAGTGTCTCATGAAAAGGTTAGGGAAAGGTATGATCGTGGACGGAGACCCACCCCTTTGAAGGTAGGTGACCAAGTTATGGTCAAGAACTTTGTTCCCGCGGGTAAGCTTGCCCCCAGATTTCATGGGCCTTGTATCATTCTCGATTTTCTTACGCCGGTTACATTGTTAGTAAGCAATCCAGCCACCGAGAGGATATTTAGGGTTCACCTGTCCCAGGTGAAACCGGTGTAATTTCTGTGTTAACTTGCTTCATATAATTTGAAAGGAATATGAAGGTTATATTTTTTTTTTGAGTTTCGCTTTTAAGGCATTCTGCTCCTCCTATTATATTTTGTTTTATATGTAAGCTTTTGTAAGACCTTCCCCGATCCGTTAAACTGCCATTCTGTCCTTACCACGGCCATTACCACGCTCCCGTCTCCTGCTATACACACTGTGGCTTGCGTATATTAAATGTCATGGATATCTGCACGCCGCTGGCCCCTCAACTTCTCCACCAAGTCTGTGCCCTCAAAAAATGATGATGGTCCAACAATTCTGCCGCCTAGTTTTAATGTTTCAGTGCCCCCGCAGCCGCGTGGCGCCGTGCCGCGCCTGGGCTCGAGGAAGGGCCCCCTCGACCCCAGCGAGGACGACTTGTGCACGGCGAGCCGGAGCTCTCCTCCCGGCCAAGGCTGATGTGCGGCGCACGACCTGCTACTTGCCCGCAGCTTGTATATGTTCACCGCGGGCGCGGCGTGTTTCAACACCACTGCTCCCCTCATAGTGCGGGCGAGCGGTATCTCAGGGTACTTGAGGGGTCCGGGCGGCCTCCTCTGGACGCAAGCTGCAATGGCCGGTCTGGCCATCCAACGTAATCAACATCAACTATATGGACATTCCAGATCAACTTTAGTACCCTTTCTTGGGTATTCTACGGCAATTTTTGGTGGACTTAGAAACTTTCCTCAACTTTAAAAACTAAAGTTTTCCTTCTGAATTCAACTTCTACAAACATAAAAACCTTTCTTCTCCAGTTATAACAAAAATTTTTGAAACTGAATCAAACCACATTAAGAAAATCTTATAAATTTTTCGGCAATTAATCTCCATATCTACATCAAAACTTGGACCTTGTTTTCAAACAAATTTTATGTGTCACCTCTGGAGGAACTTTTGGGGGGGGGGGAGGTCTGTACCGGGCGGTACACCTCCACGCCGCTAATTTAAAATGTGCGCCAGTTGAAACTCCTCTGCTGGAGGAAGTCTGAACTTTATTGACGGTATTAATTTTCTACTTTCACAGAAGATGTCACTACCTGTAAATTTCGGAGTTTTAGAACTGTGTCATTTTTGATGTGTTTTTGTTTTGCTTGAAGTAAGAAGTGTGAACTTTCTCTTCTAGAGGACACTACTGAAGAACTAGAATAGTGCATCCTAGTGCGAAGAAAAAGAACTGTTCTTTGGAGAAATTTTTATTTCAAAAGTTTGTTTCTTGTTAAATTTCCTTCTGTTATGGTTTAAGTTGGCTGTATACCCCTCTCTTTCTCCTTGTTTTGTATTCAACCAATCCCGAATTTCTTAACTTAATTTTCCACCAATAATGTGTTTCTTCTTCATCTTGTGTAGGGGTTTCTCTTTATTCTCCAATAAAGTTATTGTGGGCGGGTGTTCTCATTCCCCTAACGCCTAGAACCTTCCGCGAGAGTATATAAACTGCTGATTTTAGGGTCTCCGCGCCACTTCTGTTCCATCTTTCTGTGTGTAAAGTACATAGCAGGGGGCGGGAAGCGCCTCTTTCTTCGGCAGCGGTCAACAACAAGGTAATGGCCAATTAATAACTTCTTTCTTTGCTAGCTCAGCAGTTCAACTCTCGGGGCGGGTCCGAAGTTTTTCCATTATGTAACCTTCCGTAAAATGTAAAGAAACTGGTATCTATCCTATCTTTTAAACTGCATATCGGGATAGAGAGTGCTTAACCCTCTCGAGCTCCCAATCATATTGTTTTGAGGTGAACTTATTTTCTCAACCTATTCTTCGTTAACGTAAAACAAATTGTTCTTTTCTAAAGTCACCTCTGTAGTATGGGATTAGCCCTTGCATTAGTGGCCTAGAGCCGGATTAGGTTTTAAAAACAAGTGTATTAGGAGTGCAGATCGCCTCCTCTCAAATTGTTATTTTAGAGGTCATGTAATTACCCCTTTTCATTTAATAGACCTCAGTACGTTGGGTATTTTACCCCTGTGTCTATGTCCAGTGAGGACAACTTGAAGGTGGAGTTCGGTGTGGCCTTTGAGAGGCTTAAAGTTGAGAGCGAGTGGCTCTTTTTGTAAATTGAGTGTTGTATGCCTCGTGGAGGCTTTTCAGTGTAATTTGGAGCTAGGGCTCCTAGGCATGAATGGGGTTTTCTGCCCCTCTGTTGAAACTTGTGTTTGGGGTAAAACTGAGCTGATTGCCCAAGCATTGTGTTTTCAGGGCTCGAAGCCCAAATCCTGTAAATATTGTAACTACCCTTTGACTTGCTACTTTGTACCTGCCATGCTTGTTATTTCTTTGTTTTTGAAAAGAAAATATAACCTTGTTAAATTTTAACTTAATTTTACTTTCGTAGCTTGAGACCCGTTCACACCCGCACCTTCTTTCATGCATAACTACCACAAAAACACGGTAACAATAATAATAATAATAATAATAATAATAATAATAATAATAATAATAATAATAATAATAATAATAATAATAATAATAATAATACCGGGAGGTACACCTCAACGCCGCGCATTCAAAACTAGCGTCTAAATGAACTCCTCTATTGGTGAAACAGTGAAACTGAAACTACACCAACTTGGAACTTTAATCAGAAGATTTCACCACTAAAATTTTGAGTAATTTTGTTATTGTAAAGTTTCCTAAACTGAATGAATTTCTCCTAGTTTTGTTTGCTATATATCAAGAAGTTTGAAAATTTCTCCACAGATGACACTACCAAAAAACTATGATCACGCACCCTGGTGCAAAGTGTAAGAAGTTATAATTTAAAGAAGTTTTGTATTTCTAGGTTTTTGTAATTGATTGATGTTCATTTATTTTTGGGTTGGCAATATTATTTCCTTTTTCTTTCCGCCAGTTTTGAATCTAGCAAATCAATAATTTCTATAATTAATTTTCCACCTATCACAGGCTTCTTGTTCGATTTTGAGTGCTACTATTGAATTTAACCAAAATTGAGAGGGTGTGCCTGGTTTATTCTTGAATGATCTCGAACCTTCCCTGAGGGTTTATTAACTGCCGCTTTTCACGTTTCTTGACCAATTCATCGTCATCTTACTGAGAGTGTGTGTCAAAGCAGGAGGCGGGCGGCCTCTTTCATCGGTCTGCAGAATATCCACAAGGTAATGGTCACATAACTTCTTTCTTTCTTGCTACCTCCGCAGTTTAACCCGAGGGAAAGGTCCGACTCTTTTGTTATGTAACAAACTTTCCTAAAATGTAAATCTTCTTCGGCTAGTGTAAACATTTCATAAAGCTTTGACTTTAAATCGGGGATAGAGAGTGATGTACCCTCTCGAGCTCCCCTTCATCTTGGTTTGGGGTGATTACGTTTTTCTATAACTGTCTTTCCTACTGTTATGTGTTAACGTAATTTCTATACGAGTCACCTCAGTAGTTTGGGAATAGGCCTAGAGCCCCTTAGGTTTTTTTAGTGTTATATCTAGGAGTGCTAGTCTACGCCTCAATTCATTTTGTGTTCGGGCCATTAATTCATCCTGTTATTCTTATTCCACGAAGGCCCAGTAGGTTGGGTATTTAATACCCCTGTAAAAATAAGTTCCATTTGTAAATGTTGGTTTGCGAGACCCGAGATTGATGCTATGTTGCCTTGAGTAGGCAGTACGGAATCGAGAGCCTGTTAGCTGTTTTTCTAATTTTGTAACTGTAAGGTGTGCCTCTGGAAGGCTAGATATTGTAAATTTTAGGAGCAAGTGCTCTTTGAATTAGGGGATTTCTGTCCTTTACTAAAGTTGTTCCTTTCTGAATTGTAAATTTGAGGTGGGAGCTCAAGAATTGTAAAACGAGGGGCTTGAAGCCCAAAATCTGTCACGTTCACTAATCTTGTATTTTTCCTTGACTTGTTTTATGATTGTCATTGTATGTGATGCATCATTATTATGAAAAATTGTTAAGTTTAACGTTCTGAAAATATAACCTTCAGTTTAAGTTTTAAATTAATTTTGATATTGTAGTTAGACCTATTCAAGCCCGCACCTTCTTTCATCACCTCTGCGTTCCACAGATACCCCGGAACAATAATAATAATAATAATAATAATAATAATAATAATAATAATAATAATAATAATAATAATAATAATAATAATAATAATAATAATAATAATAATAATAATAATAATTGTACCCGGCGGTACACCTCCACACCGTTTATTTAAAAGTTGCGCCAGTTGAAACTCCTCTTCTGGAGGAAGTCTGAACTTTATCTACGGTCTTAATTTCCAAATTTCTCAGAAGATGTCACTACCTGGAAAATTTTGAGTTTGTGAACTGTGTCATTTTCGACGTACTTTTGTCTTGCTTGTATTAAGAAGTGTGAACTTTCTCTTCTAGAGGACACTACTGAAGATCAACAATAGTGCACCCTAGTGTGGAGTCAAAGAACTATTTTGTTGGAGAAAATTTAATTTCAGGAGTTTGTTCTTTGTTAAATTTCTTTCTGTCATTGTTTAAGTTGGCAATATTTACCCCTTTCTTCCCCTTGTTTTGAATGTATCCAATCACGAATTTTTTCAATTAATTTCTGACCAATCTGGTGTATCTTTCCCCAACTTGAATCTGTTGCGGGGTCCTACCCAATAAAATCTTTGTGGGAGGGTGTTTTCTTTCCCCTAACGCCTAGAACTTTCTGCGAGAGTATTTAAACTGCTGATTTTAGGGTCTCCGGGCCACTTCTGTTCCATCTTTCAGTGTATTAAGTACATAGCTGGAGGCGGGAAGCGCCTCTTTCCTCGGCAGCGGTCAACAATAAGGTAATGGCCGATTAATAAATTTTTTCTTTGCCAGCTCAGCAGTTTAACTTTCGGGGCAGGTTCTAAGCGTTCCCCTATGTAACCTTTTCCTAAAATGTAACTTCTCCTTTCTTCTATTCTCTTGTAAAGCGACATACTGGGATAGAGAGTGTTAACCCTCTCGAGCTCCCACTCACATTGTTTGAGGTGAACTTATTTTTCGCAACCTATTCTTCAGTAATGTAAGTTAGTAGTTTCTTAAGTCACCTCTGTAGTATGGGATTAGCCCTTGCATCAGTGGCCTTAGAGCCAAAATAGGTCTTAAAGACAAAGTGTATTAGGAGTGCAAGTTCGCCTCCTCTCAAATTGTGATTTTAGAGGTCATGTATTAACTTTCTTGTCATTTAACAGACCTCAGTAGATTGGGTATTTTGCTCCTGTGTATATGTCCTTTGAGGACGGCTTAAAGGTGGAGTTCGGAGTGGCCTATGATAGGCTTGTATTTTAAGGGGAAATTGCCCTTTTTGAAAATTGTGTTTCTGCCTCAAGGAGGCTTTTGGATGTAATTGGAAGCCGGTGTTTCTGGCATGTTTGGGGGTTTTCGGCCCCTTTGTTGTATGGTGTTCATTGTAAGGTTGGGCTCATGGCTCAAGAATTATGTTTCTGACCTTTTGAAGCCCCAAATGGGGTACCTATGTAAATGTAATTGTCAATCGTGTTTCGGCTACTAAGTACCTGTTCTATTTGTTGTTACCTAATTTTGAAAAGAAAATATAACCTTGCTAAATTTTAAAATTAATTTCACTTTAGTAGCTTGAGACCCCTTCACCACCCAGCACCTTCTTTCATGCATAACTACCACCAAAACACGGTAACAATAATAATAATAATAATTGAAGTGCATAACAGGTAAAAGCAAACCCATTCACACAACATACACACGATTACTCACACAACTCAGTTATATGTTCCCGGCAAAAACTTTCGGCAGGCAGATTTAAATTTATGAAACGAAGTAAAGTGCCGAATGTCCGTTGGAGTGTATTCCAGAGTCTCGATGCAGTAATTAGAAAATAATAACTGTCGGAATTCATTCGATTTAGTGGAATTTCAAGTTGAAAATTACGTTATATACTAGGTAGACACATACATCTTTGTCTCTTTAAGTAAGGCTGAAAAAACACTTTTCTAATGAGGAATATGTTGGTAGCTGACGCTACAGACGAGGTGGCATTGAAACCATTGTCGCTACAACGAAGTTCTACTGCGTTTGTATTAAGACAAACACAATCAGCTTTTAAAAGCAGCTCAGCTTTTAAACATGCCTGTGTCGAAATACTAGGTAAACATGCATGCATCATCAATTCTGACCTGAAAACACCTCATCCTACTTCCTCTTCATCATTATTTCTCTCTTCCTTTCCCATATCTTCTTCCTCTTCCTCTTCCTCTTCCTAATCCTTTTCTTCACCTCTCAATTGAAGGCGATATCTCGGTATCTTCTTGAGGTGTATTCTATTGAACCATTCATTTAAGTAGTATATCTAGTACTTATTATTCATATATTTTTCACTAGCTGATGGACCCGTGCTTCGCTACGGGATTCTCAGAAAGACTGACATGGTGGTTTTTCTAAATGAATTCAACATAGGTCATTACAAAAACGTCAGTAGGAATGAAGCGATTGAAAGCAATGTTATCATATAAAATACTCGATCAAATGAAAAACCGCACACTTTCTCACTTTCAACGAACAGTACTACGGTGCCGATCTAACAGTCCAAAGTTCCAGAGCTGGAACAACCAGGTCGCAGACTGCCATGAACACTCCTCCAAATATCCTGTAGTTTGCTTATAATCCCAGTACCGGTTTCGCTTTAGCGATCCTCACCTGGGCTGTTTGGGAAATAGATTTAAGAATAATAAAAATATGTTGTAGGGTGATAATAATAATAATAATAAACGGCGTAGGGATGTGGCGAACCCATTGCCCAGTGGTAAACCACTGCAATCAGCCACCCGAGTATTGGCGGGAAAACCATAACTATTCGGGTAAGGAGGAAATGCCTGCCCGCAGCCGGAGAACATCTTGAGGCCCTCCAGGGCTAACAACCTTGGTTGTATGTAGAACGAGCAATTTGCTCCAAGCTAAGCTAAAGCTTCTCAAGCATGACGGTAAAACAAAGACATGAAGTTAATACCCCAGGTGGCAACTTTTCAAAGAAATCCATCGTCGCCGACAAGCGACGCATGCATCCCGTTCGGATTCTGGGGGGGATGCAACATCATGCTAAAGACGAGTCGGAGCGTCTTGGAAATCCTGAACAGTCACGAAAGCTGAAACCCATATCTAAGACTTTTTTTGGCAACGTTCAACATAAACAGTTTAATACAAACTGGTAAGATGAAACAGCTGACCAATGCCCTCCACGAAAATAAAATCGCAGTAAAGGCTCTGCAAGAAACTCGCTTCACTGACGAAGATACGTTTGAGTCTGAAGGGTATCGGTTCTTCAAGAGCAGATCCCATAAGAGAGTAATGAAAAACACCCCTATCTTCGGTACAGCTTTTGCTGTCAACACCAGAATTCTTAAGTCAGTCTCAAATTTTGAAGCTGTTAATGATAGGTTATGCCTACTATCCCTGCGTTGTGCAAATAAAACATATACGCTAGTCAATGCACATGCTCCAAAATGAACAAAACAAAAAAGACCTGGAAGGCACAGATAGATTCTGGAACATCCTGGATGCCAGATTAGCGAAAATCCCAAAGCACCACGTCAAGATCATATTGGGTGATTTTAATGTGCAGGTAGGACGTGAACGGAAACACAGGAAAGTTGTTGGGCTCTACCCAGCACACAAAAGAACCAACAAGAATGGAGAACGCCTCGTTGAACTATGTGATAACCACAACCTCCAACTGATGTCAACACACTTTCGTCACTTACCAAGAAAACAGATGACATGGAGATGCCCAAACAAAACAATAGGAGAATTCCAAATAGACCATGTTGCTATATCTCGAAGATACAGTCCGGAAATCATGAACGTTACCGTAAAAAAGGGAATAAACATAGACTCAGACCACTATGTATCAGTAATCAAGTTTCGGCCAATCCCTCTCAACAAAAATAAGAACGAACCTACCATAATTCGCTTTGACACAAAAAAGCTCAGAGAATGAGAGAATGAATTCAAAGAACTTGCCCAACCAGTGGAAAAAGACTTCAACAGCACAAGAAAGCAGATGATACAAGCTGCAAAAGGAGTGGCGGAAATCAAGAAGAGGAAGAAGCACACGTGGTGGAACGATAACTGCGAGAAGACCTTAGGGGATCGTCTGAATGCCTGGAAAAAGTATTACACCTCGAAAAAAGAAGAAGATTGGAAGATGTACAAAACACAACAAGCACAAACAGCAAAAATAATACGCAGTGAGAAACGCAAGTATGAAAAGGAACTACTGGACAAGATTGAGCAAGACTTTCATAGAAGTGAGACCCGTGAATACTTCAGAAATTTTAATAAGAAGGTACAAGGATACAAGGCACCTTCCCTTTGCTTTCTAAGGAAAGATAGAACTCTTGCAACATCAAATGAAGAAAACTGCAAAATCTTAGCTAAGTATTTTAACGACCTTCTAAACTGTGAAAAACCAGCCAACCCCATCAAAACAAACAAACCAGTGAGCCAAAACCTGCCATCTTCTCCACCAAATCGCGATGAAATCAAACGCCACATAAAGAGACTGAAAAATAACAAGGCTCCTGGTGAAGACTCCATGATTGCGGAACTGTGGAAACATGCCCCGGAAGAAGCAATTGACATCCTACACCAAACCATTGTAGATATATGGGAAAAAGAAGAACTACCAGAGGACTGGAAGCTAGCCTTGATCCATTCTTTACACAAGAAAGGAAATATAAGAGATGTGAACAATTACCGTGGAATTTCTCTTCTGCCAGTAGCCTACAAAATCCTGTCACTGTCCATCCTTGAAAGACTAGAACAGCAAATTGAGCACAAACTCGGGGAATACCAAGCAGGTTTTCGGAAAGGCCGATCAAGTGCAGAACAAATACTTAACCTAAAAACCATAATAAGATATGCTGAGAGGTCGAACCTATGTATCTGCATTTGTAGACTTCAGGAAAGCATACGACTCCATCGACCGTGATGTGTTGCTTAATATCCTTGCAGAAATGGGAGTCGATGAGAAACTGCTGGCGATAATAAGGGCAACACTAACTAATACCAAATCCAAAGTAAAATTCCAAGGATGTCTCTCTGAACCCTTTGAGATCAAGACAGGCGTTCGACAGGGAGATGGGCTGTCACCTCTTTTGTTCAACTGCGTACTTGAGAAGGTAATACAGGAGTGGCGAAAGACGTTAAAAGAAAGAAACCTTTACAAACCCGTAAGGATTTGGACAAAGAAAAATGGAGTGGAAATAGATTGCTTAGCGTTCGCTGATGATATAGCCCTTATGGCAGAAAATTTCGAAAGTGCAACAGAACAGATCAATGTGTTGAAGGAAGTAGCAGAACAAACAGGTTTACAAATTTCCTTTCAAAAGACAGAAGTAATGTCAAGTATCAAAGATGATACGGCACAACTAAACACCAAATATGGAATGATAAACCGTGTTAGTAAATTTAAATACCTTGGGGAATGGATTCAGCAAAATGGACTTGACAAAGAGGCCATAGCAGCAAGAATCAAGAAAATGGAAGTCACTTTCCAAACCACCCGCAACATTTACAACAAAAAGTGCTTTTCCCTGAACACAAAAATTCGTCACTACAACACTGTCATCAAACCAGTATCACTGTATGCATCTGAATGCCTTATCCTGTCCGAGAAATGTTTGCTTGCGGATTTAGAGAGGAAAGAAAGAAAGATCTTACACACCATACTTGGTCCAAACTACAAAAATGGCATCTACATTAGAAAATCCAGGCAAGAAATATACTCTAAAATAGAGAAGATCACGGACACAATGCGTAAAGGCAGAGTTCGCTTCTACGGTCATATACGACGGATGATTGACTCTCGATGGACGAAACGTATCTTCAGTATATTTGACGCAAACCCAAAAACGGCAATGCCATGGTACGTTAATGTCAAGAAAGATCTTAAAGAACTGGGCCTACAAGCAGAAGATGCACAAGACCGAAATCTTTTCAGAGCAGCCATCAAGACTTTTGGGACTTTCCGGGACGAAAAACGGGCAACTGGTGCTAAATGGACAGAAGAACGTCGTGCTAAACACAGTGAGCTAATGAAGACGATGTGGATCAAGCGAAAGACTAACAAATGCCAGAATGTAAAGTGAGGCTTATCGTGGTCCCTAGTTGGCCGATTAGCGAAGTTGAATGAATGAATGAATAATAATAATAATAATAATAATAATAATAATAATAATAATAATAATAATAATAATAATAATAATAATAATAATAATAATAATAATAATAATAATAATAGGTGTATTGAAATATTTAATTTCGTATGATAAAGGTCAAATAAATTGAGTATAATTTGGCGTGCGAATTTGAGGTATCGTGCCATGGCTGGTGGGAATAGTTCCTGTTAATATTTGTTTCAAGGACAGGTAGCTGTCTCGGCGGTCACCCATCCGGGTACTAGCCATGCCCAATGTTGCTTCACTGTTGAGTTTGTCAGTGTAAGCGCCAGAGGGCCCTGTCATTGTTGTGTACGCTACATAATTTATTGCGTGTGCGAGTTCTGTCATTATTCCATTAAATATGCACACTACTCATTCCAATCAGTGCCTCAGAGTAGGGATTGAATAGCTCGAATGCTATGATGAACCAGAGGAGTGGCATGCTGAAGAAGAAAGTTTTCTAACTCCCTAGCTATTTCCCGCCAATGTTCAGTCAGGCTGTTATACTCGGTACGCAGTAGTAATCCCATCTATCGGAGTTGAGCGGCACGAAGAACATCTCAACAAACAATGGTGAATGTAAAGTTATTGTTGATCAGTGTTATGCGCTTTGGATATTGTAGGCCTTCTGAAATACCACTCTTATCATAGTCGGTACAGTAAAACTGAATGAAACATAAATGATCGGAAATTGTATTGTTTATAACTTTTGTTATGTAGTACCGTACTTTTCGATTGCACCAATAACATAGGTACCGGTATTTAAAAATTAAATTTCAGGCGCCTTCCCCTAAACTACCATTTCATCTCGGGAAAATAAAATTATTTACAGCTTAGACTGTAGTTTCTTATTCCCCGACTCCATATAGCGGTTTTCATTAAATTCTGTTAACCCATTTTCTTGTGGCTCGGCGTTGATATGGACTTAGCAACAAAAATACAAATTCATTAATATCTGTGTTATCAGAGTCGGTACGGTAAAAATGTATAAGACATAAATGATTGGAAATTGAATTCTATATAATTTTAGTTATATAGTATTTATCGATAATTCGATAATTACATTTAAGGCCTTCCCCTAAACTACCATTTCACTCAGCGTGAATAAAATGATTTATAGCCTAGATGGTAGCGGCTCATCCCCCGACTTTACATACCGATTTTCATTAAATTCTCTTCAGCCGTTTTCTCGTGATGCGTGTACAGACAGACAGACAGACAGACAGACAGACAGACAGACAGACAGACAGACAGACAGACAGACAGACAGACAGACAGACAGACAGACAGAAATTACGGAAAAGTAAAAAGTACATTTTATTGTTACTATGGACATGACCGATACAGAAATACCATTCTTTTCAAATTCTGAGAAATGTACAGACAAAACTCTTATTTTATATATATATATAGATGTAGGCCTACTCTACGTACGATTTGCATTATGTAGATGATATCACTTGTTTTTTGTGTGTGGTATGATTGTTCCTTAATATCACTAACTGTGATTTTTTATTAATACTATTACTGTTAATATTGTTTTTATATTATTGTCAACAGTAATTATTTTTAACAGTGTTCTAGGTTGAGACTGGTTAAGTGTACGAAAGGGAGTACATCCCTAATTTTGCTAGAATAAATCAAAGGTATTATTATCAAAACTCAATCCCCGAGAGAGAGGAAGTAACTAGATGGGGCTAAATCCCATGCCCTGGCCGAGAATCGAGTCCGGGACCCTTTGAACCAAAAGCCATTACATTGATCATTCAGCAGGTTCCATACTATTTTATAGCTTAGCTGTCAATTTGACAGAGACATCAGTGGAATGTCATTTTACTTTAGCCTGTACCAATGGAGAAATGTAAATACAATGCACTCACCAAGAGAGAAGAACCTAGCCAATGTGGTTAATTATATCAACGTTTACAGCGGAAGACTTGCATGCTAGACGGCAAAACTAGGTCGAAAAGTCGTGTCTCTCAGAACATAGAGGATGCAATTCAACCTTCATGCTTGTTACCTGTCAGTACGTTGATTTTATCGCTTCGGCGATTTTTATAACAAGAAAAATAATAATTAGAGGACAACAAGTCTGCCTGCAAAAGCCAAGCTTGTAATGAAACTTTCCTGGCCGACTTGGTATGTAGGAGTTCCGTAGTTTGAATCTTGGCACTATCGGTTGGCGGTGTTCACCAGTGTCCATAATATAAACGAGATACACAACACGAAAGTTTTTGCTTCTCGATACACTTAATTTCCGTTAGGTTGGTATAGCTGGTTTGCCTGTTACCATTTCTTGTTGGATGTCTCAGTCTCATTTACAGCTTTTTTATTTATTTTTTATTTTACAATTTGCTTTACGTCGCACCCACACAGATAGGTCTCATGGCGACGATGGGCTAGGGAAGGGCTAGGAGTGGGAAGGAAGCGGTCGTGAGCTTAATTAAGCATTTGCCTGGTGTGAAAATGGGAAACCACCGAAAACCACTTTCATGGCTGCCGACAGCGGGGCTCGAACCCACTATGTCCCGGATGCAAGCTCACAGCTGCGCGCCCCTAACTGTATGGTCTACTCGCCCGGTATGTCTGTGATAGCATGGAAGCTGCCGTGGTATGGGTGGTACTGAGTAAAGTCATTTGGAGCACGGCTCGTGCGCCTGGATGTTTTGACAGGTGTCGGTCATACTGCAATAACACTTACTGGTCCAGTGAGGAAAGCAACAGCAAACAACCTTATTCATCATGCTTTGTACGCCTCATTATGGCACCACCTTCGATTTTAATGGTTTCCCTATAACAGCATAAACTTCGGTACCGGTAGTGCTATTTGAAGATGCAACCAGCCTTCGGGCTGCAGACTTAACAGATACGTATGGCTAAACGTATAACAAATTTTCCACTCTGAGTTTGCCGAGTGGGCACTATTCGTTTTACCCGACGCAATACAACAAAATCAAACATTATCATGGATTACTGTATCGAAGCCAACGGCCGTAGCCGTGTTGAAACACTGGATCCCGTGAGATCTCCGAAGTTAAGCAACATTGGGCGTGGTCAGGAGTTGGATGGGTTGCCACGCGCTGTTGTTGTTGTTGTTGTTGGTGGTGGTGGTAAGGGAATGGAGGAGCGGAAAGGAACTGGCCACCCTACCGCACGTAAACTCCGGCTCAGGAACACCTCTGCGGAGGTTCGGACCTGCCTTCGGGCAGAATAACCCTTACCTTACCTACTGTATCGAATATGGATCTAAATGTCCTACTCCTTGGCTGATTGGTCAGCGTTGAGACCTTCGGTTCAGAGAGTCTCGGGTTCGAATTCCGTCCGGGTTGGGTATTTTAATCGCGTCTGATTAATTCTTCTGGCTCGTGGACTGAGCGTTTGTGTTTGTCGCAACACTTTATTCTTCATAATTCAGACAACGCACTCCACTACCAACCACCACAGAAGTACGCAATAGTGATTACATCCCTCTATATAGGGTTGGCGTCAGGAAGGGCATCCGGCCGTAAACCACGGCCTTATCCACCTGTGTGACACAGTTCGTACCCGTGACCCACAGATGTGGGAAAAGCGGTATAATAATAATAATAATAATAATAATAATAATAATAATAATAATAATAATAATAATAATAATAATAATAATAATATCGTATGGCTATTTCTAGCCGAGTGCAGTCCTTGTAAGGCAGACTCTCCGAAGAGGGCAGGCGGCATCAGCCATCTGTAGGTAAGTGCGTGTTATTGTGGTGGAAGATCGTGTTATGTGTGGTGTGTGAGTTGCAGGGATGTTGGGGACAGCACAAACATCCAGCCCCCGGGGCATTGGAATTAACCAATGAAGGTTAACATCCCCGATCCGGCCGGGAATCGAACCCGGGACCCTCTGAACCGAAGTCCAGTACGCTGACCATTCAGCCAACGAGTCGGACATAATAATAATAATAATAATAATAATAATAATAATAATAATAATAATAATAATAATAATAATATTTATTTATTTATTTATTTATTTATTTATTTATTTATTTATTTATTTATTTATTTATTTATTTATTTATTTATTTATTTATTTATTGCACACTACAGGACTTAGTGTCCCAATTACAGTGGCAACTACGACAGATAAGCTATAATTAACATGGTGAAACTTATATCTAAACTATATTCTACAATTTTATCTAATCTCCTATACTATTGATATAAAATATGAAAGTATTTTTCTAAAGACTAAAGAGGCTTATGTTAATGCGGTGGAACAACACACGACAAAGTAAAATGATAGAATACATAAAGCAATACATTATATTGCATAGTATTATAGAACTTCACCTTACAATTTCCCCTATTTTTAGGACTTCATATAATTGCGCGATGAAGTTCAGTTACAAACCCACTCAATGGCAAACTGAAGTCAAGGCCATTATTTTTCTGAATGGCACTGTTGAAGATACTGCAAAGTCTGTTTACCGGCGAGTTATCATGGGCACACGTCCTGGATTTTACATTTAAAAATGTTATGTTATTTCTGGAATTGAAGCGAGGTACATGGAAATTTAGGAGAGAAAGTAATTCAGGATTATCAACAGCATAGTTCACAACTTTAAAAAGAAATTTTACTGCATCCTTCCGTCTGCGAATTTCTAAACTCAAAACTCCGAAATTTAAAAGGATATCACTATAGGGTACCATACGGGGATAGCAGCCAGTTTTTTTATAAACATCTGTTTGACAACTAGGGCTCCAAACGATGCTGGCATATTCTATTTTTGGTCTTACTATGGTATTGAACAGACGAATGCAATTTTGTGCGTTTTTGAAGGGTTTTATATTCCTGATAATGAATCCTAGGGTCTTGTACGACTCAGCTACCATTTTCAGTATATGCGAATTGAATGTAAGCTCGTGGTCGAATAAAACCCCGAGGTCTTTCATCTCGCAAACTGATCGCAAATCAGTCACCTAGTTTTTAAGTGTAGTGGACGGGTGTTTTCCTTCTGGTGAACGACATCGATACACATTTTTCTACATTTAAGTACAGTTTATTTTCAGTCGCCCACTCTAATACACTTTTCAAGTCTAGCTGAAGGTGTTCACAGTCGTTCATGTTTTCAATGGTTTGAACACTTTGAAATCGTCGGCGTATAGCAGACAGCTGGAATATTTCACTTGTTCAGGCAAGTCATTGATGAATGCGAGAAAAACCAAAGGGCCTAAATTTGACCCCTGAATTATTCCTGAATTTACAGGGTATTCCCGAGAAGAATGTCTCTGGAAAGAAACGAACTGCTTCCTATCACCCAGATAGGAACTGAAAAAATGCAAGAGTTGTTTCGAGAAACCGAACAGGTTTAACTTACTTAGTAGAGCATCGTGATTAATTTTATCGAATGCTTTTGCGGAATCTGTAAATACTACGTCCATTTGTCCGCCCGTGTCAAGTTCTGTGGACACTCGCTGAGTGAAGTTAACCAAGTTTGTGACTGTGGAACGTCGTGAAAGGAAACCATGTTGTTTGTCTGATATAAGAGGTCTTAAATATGTTGTTAGTCGATTACATAACATAAATTCGAAAACTTTTGCTATCGCGGATAAAATAGAAATAGGCCGGTAGTTGCTTATTAGTGTGGGATCCCCTGATTTAAGTATGGGGCACACTCGCGATAACTTCCAGACGGATGGAAATATAGATGTTTTAATAATAAAATTATAAATAAATAGAAGTGGATGCTTAAGAACTTCTGAACATCCTTTTATCACATACGGTGGTACATGGTCTGGTCCTGCAGATGCTTTAGGTTTCAGCTTTTTAAGTGCTACTTCAACCTCTTCTAAAGCAAAGTTGTCAATATGCAACGTATCGTTAGTGTAGGATGGAGCGTTAGGTATGCGATATTGTGCCTTATGCGGGGAATATACTGATTGGAAGTAGTCCGCAAAGCCTTCTACAATTTCATCTTTAGTATCTAATACGTTATTTTCATATTTGTAAGTGTCGCAATCCCTACGATTCTTTCTCCTATTTTTAACGTATGCCCAGAAAGATCTAGTGTCATTGTTGATACCTTGTTCCACTGTCTCAACGTATCTTCTGTGTGCGGACTTAATTTCAGATTTAATTTGAGCTCTTAGAATTTTATATTGACTATCATAATGTTCCGTAATGTGCTTCCGCTTTCTGTAATATTCTTTTTCTTTCACTTTTCGAATTATGCTATCTGTAAACCAAATGGGGTATGTTTTGCCGTTACCTGTTTTTTTCGTGGGAACCGATTCGTTTATAGCTGAATAAAGGTTGCCGTAAAAACAATCTACTGCAGCATCAACTTCAGTGCATTCATAGAGAGAGTTCCAATTCGTGTCCCTAAGCTTCAGGAACAGTCGTTCGTAGTTCGCTTTTTAAAAATTATATGAAGTCTGGGGAGTAGTGTTAGGTTTAGCCCGATGCAATGTAAATCGTAGCTCTATTTCTAAGGCTGGGTGGTGTACATCCTCTGGCAGTAGCGGGTCTGTGCTCCTTGTGCATTCAATATTTGAAATATTTTGATTAGTCATTACTAAGTCTAATGTTTTTCCGTTACAGTTTGGAACTGAATTACATAAGAAGAGATTATGAAGATTAATAAAATTTCTTAATTGTTGACTTTGCGTATTTGTGTTCAAATCACTGTTCATGTTACTTATTGACGGTATGTTGAAATCACCGACAATGACGACATTACTGTTGTGTAGCTCGTAATGAGATTCTAGCCATCCAAATATTTCACTGTAGACAGCTGATTTTGAGGAAGGTGGTACATACACATTACCGAAATACCATACCTTTCCTTGAATGACAACTTTCAGTAAGAGCCCCTCAAAACTATTAATTTTGTGACCTGTTCGGCCTTGAGCACAGTTAATCCTCTCCTGACAGCAGTGAGCACACCCCCACCCCTCCTAGTGCTACGATCAGCCCTGTACACTCTGTACTGCTCACTACAGACCTCACTATCGAACACAGTAGAGTCCAGCCAAGTCTCTGTTAGGGCCACGAATTGATATTCATTGGCCTGAATGTTCTGACTCAGTTCATCAAGTTTTGTTTTTAACCCGCGCACATTTTGATAATAAATATTAAGCCTAGTGTCATCCATTAATTTACAGCTTATTTAGATCATCTTGGTTGTTAATTGCAACTACTTTGGAACCCTGAGTTTTAAGCATTTTAATGACTCCGTTTCTTACCCATATGTACGCGTAGTCCTTCACTCTGCGGATTGCTCGGGCCTGGGCTAGCAGTTTTCTTCTCTGCGGTGACAGGCTCTCGTTGATGTAGATGACATTGTCGCCTGGAAGATCTGCGTGCCTGGTGGAGAGGTTTCTCTTCACTCGCCGTCTTTCCATGAACAGATCTTTGTCCATTCGCCTTACCAGCTTCACTATAATTCCGCAGTGTTGTTGATGCGGGGCTTTGGGGAGGCGATGTGACGCGTCCACCATTTCTTCTTTCACCTCTATGTCCAGAGCCCGTCCAATCTTCTTAACTGTGTCCAGTACACTTTCGTTTTGGATATCAGGAACCCCCTGGATTTCAATTGTGTTCCTTCTTGAGTACATTTCCGCGTCATTCACTCGGCACTCTAGGGATTTAATTTTTTCCCTTAAATTGCAGTTTTTTTTTTTTTTTTTGCTAGTTGCTTTACGTCGCACCGACACAGATAGGTCTTATGGCGACGATGGGATAGGAAATGGCTAGGAGTGGGAAGGAAGCGGCCGTGGCCTTAATTAAGGTATAGCCCCAGCATTTGCCTGGTGTGAAAATGGGAAACCACGGAAAACCATTTTCAGGGCTGCCGATAGTGGGGTTCGAACCTACTATCTCCCGAATACTGGACACTGGCCGCAATTAAGCGACTGCAGCTATCGCTCAAATTGCAGTTTTCCTGAGTCAGGTTTTCTATGTGATTAAAACACTTATCGAGATCAGTTTGTTGCTTTGAAATAAACTGGGCCGTATCGTCCAACTTCTTATGACACAGTTCGAGTGAGTTCCCTAAATCAGTCTCTCTTGTCTTTTGGTCTTCTTTCATTTGCCGAATTTCTTCGGTTAGTTCTTTTAGAAGAGAAAATATACTATCTAAGGATGGGATAGTGTTCCCCACTGATTTCCTTTTACTGTTGTCTCCTTCATTTACACTGCAACTTTCACAGGACCACACACTATATCTATTCAGGTTGTTCACACAATTCTTGTGGTACCACTTTTTGCACTGAGCACACTGTACCTTAAGGGCTCTTCCCAGCTCCATTCCACATTGGTCGCAAGCGCCCATAATATTTTTTCGGGGATTCTGTGGAACGCAGAGGTGAAAGAAGGTGCGAGCATGAATGGGTGGATATATACCAAATGACTGAAGATTAATTTAAAACTTTAAAAGTGGTGATTATATTTCTTTCTCCTTTTTATCTTTTCCTTTCAAACTTTACGCTTTGCTAAGCAAATAACAAAAATCAGGTATAAGTTCTAGCTCGTGAGCTTGAGTAACAATATGAGAGAAATCTCGAATAATCAGCTCCCTAGTTACAACTTCAACAAAAGAGCACTACTGCTCCCTTCACTCAAGGAGACGGAACTCCAAATTTTACTTCAGTAGGAAGAGCGTCATTGCTCTACACAATTACTCTTTAGGAGACTATTCTCCAAAATTTTAACGTTCCAGGCTCATCAAAAGCGCGACTTACTTTTAACAATACAAACAGTAGACACTGTCTTATATGTTCAACAGTCTGATTTACCTTAAAAGGAAACGAAGGAAGTTGACCTTAACAGGGGTAACAAGGACACATACTTTGTGGCCTTGGTTAAAAACAAAAAGTTAAAGTTGCTGGCCGAAAATCAAAATGTTAGGAGGCGAACACTTGCACTTCTTGAAATTCACACGAAAATACTTAAAACCCTATTTGGGCTTATGGCCCGACTATACAGAGGCTAGGCCTATACTACGGAGGTGACTAGATGAATAGAAATCATTAAGTTACAAAATTATGAGATCTGTTCAAGTTTTATGAAAACATATTCACCACAATAATAAGTTGAAGGGGAATAAAATAGGGTACCACTCTTTATTCCCTTAGTTAGACTAGAGTCCTCAGACTAAAACTGAAATTTACATTTAAAGGTAGAAATTTACATTGAGAAAATAAATGTTACATTATAAAGAAAATTAAACTTTCCCCTCAAACTACCTTTGTGAGACTATTACATGTTTACACAGAGTCTGCCATTACCTTGAGCGGGTGGACCTCCCGGAAATGGACGAGGCAGCCCTGTTCCACTGCCTCCGTTACGAACACACTCTAAACCTCTTGACTGGAGTGACCACAAAGACAACATGGTGCGAACGGTCCCAGCTTTTATAGCGGAGAGGAAGATTCCAGATTTATCTGGGCCGAAACCCTGACACGCCCCAATTGTCATTGGACAATCAAATAAATTTCAAAAACTCTGATTGGTTACTTAAATAAATGTACAAAATTTCTTATTGGCTGAAATATTAAGTTAGAGGGAAGAGATAGAAGTGTTGATAACTTTAGAACACCAAAAACAAACTATAAACAATTCAGTTTAGGAAACCTTAAGACACAAATTATTTTGAAAATTAATTGTTCATCCTCACCCCAGGGGGCGCACATAAGTTGATAGTAGCGACATCTGTCGATAAATCTTCAAACTATTTCCGAAATGAGTTTCAGAGTTTCTGTTATACATGTGCTTCTACAAGGCGCTTATTTTAAATGCACTGGGCGGGTATACCTCCTGCGCAACAATGATAATAATAATAATAATAATAATAATAATAATGATAATAATCGTTTGTTAAAGGAAATGGAAATATTTTAATCAAAGAGGTAACATTTGCTGAAGTTTAAATGGCGGTCACTGGCTGCAGATTAACGAGCTCTTTCGGGACAAAATTCCGGGATTATGGTGTCTCTTAACCTTTTCAGATTTGTTTTTCAACCAAAATAAACACCGTCGAAAAATAAAATGCTTCATTGACACGTATGACATGTCATGATCATGATCTGATTTCAGTGAATGCTGTTATGCCCTATTTTTTACTACTTTTTTCTCTTACTATTTGGTAGAAGCTCAACTTGTAGGATTCCAGCAAGATATAGCAGATATCCTGGATTCAGGAGGTCAATTGGACCTTATCGCGATTGACCTATCTAAGGCATTTGATAGGGTAGGTCATGGGAACTACCGGCAAAAATGAGTGCAACTGGACTAGACAAAAGAGTGACTGAATGGGTGGCTACATTTCTAGAAAACAGAACTCAGAGAATTAGAGTAGGCATATCTTTACCTGACCCTGTAATGATTAAGAGGGAAATTCCTCAAGACAGTATTATTGGACCTTTATATTTTATTATATGTATTAATGATATGAGTAAAGAAGTGGAATCAGACATACGACTTTTTGCAGATGATGTTATTCTATACGGAGTAATAAATAAGTTACAAGATTGTGAGCAACTGCAAAATGACCTCGATAATGTTGTGAGATGGACAGTAGGCAATGGTATGTTGATAAACGGGGTTAAAAGTCAGGTTGTGAGTTTCACACATGGGAAAAGTCCTCTCAGTTTTAATTACTGAATTTATGGGGTGAAATTCCTTTTGGGGATCATTGCAAGTACCTAGGTGTTAATATAAGGAAAGATCTCCATTGGGGTAATCACATAAATATGATTGCAAATGAAATGTACAAATATCTGCACGTAGTTATGAAAGTATTTAGGGTTTATAGTAAAAATGTAAAGGAGAGGGTATATGAGTCTCTGGTAAGACCCTAACTAGAGTATGGAATAACTTACTAAGAGGATGTTCAGTAAATTTCCAATTTCTTTGCAATCATTTAGGAAAAGGCTAGGAAAACAACAGATAGGGAATCTGCCACCCGGGCGACTGTCCTAAATGCAGATCAATAGTGATTGATTGATTTAATTGATTGATTGATTGATTGATTGATTGATTGATTGATTGATTGATTGATTGATTGATTGATTGATTGATTGCATTGTGCTACGTTGCCAGTTTGAATAATAATATTAATTTTACTTCCCACTAACTACTTTTGCGGTTTTTGGAGACGCCAATGTGCCGGAATTTTGTCCCACAGGAGATCTTTTACCTGTTCGTAAATATACTGACATGGGGCTGACGTATTTGAGCACCTTCAAATACCACCGGACTGAGCCAGGATCGAACCTGCCAACTTTAGCTCAGAAAGCCAGCGTGCCAGTTTTAAAAGTAACCTGCTGCACATATGTTATTGGCGGCACTGAATTGTTATGTTTTGCGGTACAGAGCTGTCAATAATAATAATAATAATAATAATAATAATAATAATAATAATAATAATAATAATAATTTGTGGTTATGAAAAGAATAAGACCGAGGGAGTTGACTACATGGAGCTGTTAGCCTGCATTCGGGATATAGCGCGTTCGAACACTACCATTGGCAGCCCTAAAGGTGGATTTCCGTAGTTTCCCCATTTTCACATCAGGCAAATGCTAAGGCTGTACTTTAATTAAGGCCACGGTCGCTTCCTTCCCACTCCTAACCTTTTCCTACCCTATCGTCGCCAGAAGACCAGTCTGAGTCGCAGCGACGTACAAAAATGCAAAAAGAAAAGAAAGAAGAAACCAGCACGTTTTGCTGTAAAGTCATACCGTTTTTCGCAAAAGCAATCCAACCGAAACACCAAGTGGAGATTTCAAAACATACAGTATCATAAATCAAAAGTCACAATCAAAAATAATTAATAAATGCTATTTCGAAGTAAACTGCAACTGATAACTATTAATTCATTTCATTTTCAGTTTCGCAATTAAAGAAATGCTTATACTACTGCTGGAAGCCTTATTTCGAATAGTACTTTAATGCTGTTTAGTTTTCAAGTGTATGGCTACGTCTGAGCGATCACTTTGTGAAATGCAACATTTTTTTTACAACTCGCTTTACGTCGCACCGACACAGATAGGTGTTATGGCGTTGATGGGATAGGAAACGCCTACCAATGGGAAGGAAGTGGTCGTGGCCTTAATTAAGGTACAGTCCCACCATTTGCCTGGTGGTAAACCACAGAAAACCATCTTCAGAGCTGTGACAGTGCAGTTCGAACCGACTATCTTCCGAATGCGAGCTCACAGCTGCGCGACCCTAACCAAATGGCCTACTCGCCCGGTTTTGTGAAATGCAAAATTTAGAATTGCGTAAAATACATTCCACATTTTCATCTATACTCAACGCCACATTGCTATACTGCACTTACGTTTCGGCAAGATGAACACCGATACGATGTTCTATAATCTTTTCAGCTACATGAAATGAAATGTCGTATGGCTTTTAGTGCCGGGATATCCCAGGAAGGGTTCGGCTCGCCAGGTGCAGGTCTTTCTATTTGACTCCCGTAAGCGACCTGCGCGTCGTGATGAGGATGAAATGATGATGAAGACAACACATACACCCCGCCCCCGTGCCATTGGAATTAACCAATTAAGGTTAAAATCCCCGACCAGGCCGGGAATCGAACCCGGGACCCTCTGAACCGAAGGCCAGTACGCTGAACGTTCAGCCAACGAGTCGGACTTTTCAGCTACGATACTGGTGTTGTACGTAACCGGAAACTGGCAAGTAGCACTGCCAGCAGAGGCATTGCAAAAATTGGGAACAATGTTCTTTGAATTAGCTACCAGGAACACTACATATAAACAGAATTAATTCCATAATCCAGAGTGGGTTTTTTTCAGGAAGAACGATTAAAAGCGGGATATCTGATATCCAAGTCGGGACAATGGGACCAGTCATATTTATAAATTGTGACGACTCTGAATCCTACTCTACCCTTCAACTACTGCTTCACAGGAATCGTAACGAAATTTCTAACCTGTAACTTCTGTGACAGAGAGTAAGTGCACAAGTGTTTACAGTTCTTATGGAAGAGTACGTAATGTAGGTGACAATGCGACAGGAAAGTCCCGGTCCATTGACCACATTCTGTTTACGGTTCGCGTCACACAAGTAACGAGTGCATTCAGTTAACCTTGTCCAGGAGACAGTAGCACTATGCTGATTTTATCAGCTGAGTAATCCCAGACCATTCACCCTCGTGAAAGAAGGCGTGGCTGACAACCAGCAGCGAAGTACGAATTCTGAGAACGTCGATAGTCAATGGAAGGATATTGCAGAGGAGACCCTTTAAACTGCCAACAAGGAGCACTATGCTCAGTACATCATTGGTTTATTTGCATTTTGGAGAGATGAAGAGACACGTCTAATGGTTTAAAGCAGTGGTCCGCAAAGTGGGGACCGCGTCTACGGTCAGAAGTTGACAATACACATTTCATCTCATTTTTGAACAATTTTATTGATATCTCCAGACTCTCAGGACAGTAAGCCAGACAAGAGGCAATTCCATTCATATTCGAAACCGATATACAGTAAATACTTTCACGGAAACACACTACCTTACTTACAATTTCACAAGTGCTGAACAAAAAGGCTGGTAATTAGACCTTGCCAACACGAGTTAAGAGAATCAATCAATCAATCAATCAATCAATCAATCAATCAATCAATCAATCAATCAATCAATCAATCAATCAATCACCACTGATCTGCATTAGGGGAGTCGCCCAGGTGGCAGATTCCCTAACTGTTGCATACCTAGTCTTTTCTTAAATAATTGTAAAGAATTTGGAAATTTATTGAACATTTCCCTTGGTAAATTATTGCAATCCCTAACTCCTCTTCCTATAAACGAACATTTGCCCCAATTTGTCCTCTTGAATTCCAACTTTTATCTTCATATTGTGATCTTTCCTACTTTTAAAGACACCACTCAAACGCATTCGTCTACAAAAGTCATTCCACGCCATCCCTCCACTGACAGCTTGGAACATACCACTTAGGAAGGAAGGAAGGAAGGAAGGAAGGAAGGAAGGAAGGAAGGAAGAAAGGGATATTTCACGATGGCTAAAAATGGTGTAGTCTCAAGTAAGCCCGTGTCTTACGGCACCTCATTGCTACGGCGCAGGAATCACATTTTATGAACTTGGGTTTGAAACACATTATCCATGAAACTTGTTGTATTTAATTATTATAATGTTTGCTCTATATTATGTTTATATGTGTTTCAAAACTACAGTATTACTATCAAAGTTCATTTCTTCTTTTAGAGTACTTTTCAATTTTTTAACTAAAATTTGTTTCATGATAAAAAAATACAGTATGCAATGAACACAAACACAAACAATATACGAATTTGTATAGATTTTTTTATCAAATGACTAGTGCATTTTACTTTATTCTATACATGTTTTACTGTAATGCATATACAAATATACAAAGCATAGATATTTCCTGGACGATGTGCAAAAATTGAAACCTTTAATAATAATAATACAGTAATTGGGAAACAAACATGAACATAATAAAGAGCAAACATTATAATAATTAAGATAAAAACATTCGTGGGCAATGGGTTTCGATCCGGGTCCGTAAAATGTGATTCTCGTGCCCTAGCACTGAGCTGCCTTAAGACATAGGCGTAGCGTTTCGTAATTAAATACTTGAAACGACACAATTTTCAACAGTCACGAATATCTATCTCTAAAATAGAGAGAGGGCTTTTGGTGCCCTAAACTATATAACACTTTACACGATTAAAAGTGTCTTTTTTTATCTCTCCAAAGTGCAAATAAACGAATGGTAAACAGAGCGTGGTGCCTCCTTGTAAGTGTAACGCCGATTCTTACTCCTGCATTACTTTAGTAGGTAGACTAAGGTAATGTCGGTTGGAAACAACATGTGATCAAGAATGTAGTTCAGCTCGTGGTCACCTAACTAATAGAGCTTGCATCCGGGAGATAGTAGGTTCCAATCCCACTATCGGCAGCCCTGAATATGGTTTTCCGTGGTTTCCCATTTTCACACCAGGCAAATGCTGGGGCTGTACCTTAATTAAGGCCGCGGCCGCTTCCTTCCAACTCCTAGGCCTTTCCTATCCCATCGTCGCCATAAGACCTATCTGTGTCGGTGTGACGTAAAGCCCCTAGCACAAAAACCTAACTAATAACCATTTTTCTTTGTTTTACAACTTGATTTACGTCGCACCGACACAGATAGGTCTTATGGCGACGATGGTACCGGAAAAGGATAGGAGTGGGAAGGAAGCGACCATGGTCTTAATTAAGGAAATTACGGAAAACCATCTTCAGGGCTGCCGAGAGTGGGATTCGAACCCACTAGCTCCCGAATACTGGATACTGGCCGCACTTAAACGACTGCAGCTACTGAGCTTAGTAAACTAAGAACTAACCAGACTCTGTGTTCATAAAAGTTTATACTTTCACGGCCGGCGTCCAGATGAACCTAGAAGAAATTATTTTCAGAGTTCATTTGTTGCAGTCGTACTGGGTTATTATCTCCCAACGTTTCACATAAAACTGCGCCCGGCATTCTCTAGAGCAGAGGTACTTAGCTGGGCGCCCGTTGAGGCTAGCCCAGTGCGTCCGGGCTGGCGTGACGTAAATGTGGGCAGCTTACGTAGCAAGCACACGTCACAGTGGAGCGAGAGAGGGATGTCGAGCGGTGACATTCGATTGTCACTACGAGCCTCTCCTCCACTACTCAGCGAAATGTTGATTGGGGTCCATTATTTAACATAAAACTTTATAATCGCAACAAGATATTCCGGTTTGCTTTACAGTATATTGCACTCGATATAAAGTGTCAGTTTTATTTTCTTATATTTATTCATTCAAAGAAAACTGTCACGTTATAATTTTTGTGTTACAGTCTATAAAGGTATAGAGTGTAAGCGTACAAGCTACGATTTACAATTCCTTGGATGGGAAATTTTAAAAAAAGAGTCAAATTCCTGTTATTCATTAATCAAACAGTCATCAATCAATCACTACTGATCTGCATTTAGGGCAGTCGCCCAGGTAGCAGATTCCATATCTGTTGTTTTCCTAGCCTTTTCTTAAATGATCGCAAAGAAATTGGAAAATTATTGAACATTTCCCTTGGTAAGTTATTCCAATCTCTAACTCCCCTTCCTATAAACGAATATTTGCCCCAATTTGTGCTCTTGAATTCCAACTTTATCTTCATATTGTGATCTTTCCTACTTTTAAAGACACAAAATTCGTCTACTCATGTCCTCTCACGCCATCTCTCCTCTGACAGCTCGGAACATACCATTTAATCGAGCAGCTCGTCTCCTTTCTCCCAAATCCTCCCAGCCCAAACTTTGCAACATTTTTGTAACGCTACTCTTTTGTCGGAAATCACCCAGAACAAATCGAGCTGCTTTTCTTTGGATTTTTTCTAGTTCTTGAATCAAGTAACTGGTGAGGGTCCCATACACTGGAGCCATACTCTAGTTGGGGTCTTACCAGAGATTTATATGCCCTCTCCTTTACAAAGGTATAAATATATAAAGCAACAATGATTTTGCACAGGGTTTTAGTGTTGTTTGACTTTCCCCGTTCACTGAATTTCTGAAAAAGTATTTAAAGTTTGGCGAGAGGAAGTTTCAGCATGAGAGGGGACATCGATGTAAACTATCCAAGATTAAAGTACAACAAAAATGTAAATATATCTACCAGATAGATGTACAGTATGCCTTCAAATAAATAACCTCACTGATTTTATTCCCGGTGAACATGATTGGCATGTTGGTGAGTTTATCAGATAATTTAAACCCAAGCATCCACAAGCCAAAGCTTATCCACCTTAATTCCGCATTATATTAGAACTGTTTGTGAAGAACCTCTTAAGATGTAATATAAAAATTGTAATTCATTAACGTACATAATAAAAATTTTGGGGTTGTGGGCGTAACTCTTTACTGCATCCTGTCAAAATGCATAAACTGCAATGAACATAAATACCTTTTTCTTACAACGTAAACTGAAAATGTCATGGATTTCTGCGTTATTTCTTTCATTGCTTTCTGCCTCCATTTCAAACTCGGGAATCGGAACAGTGATTGAGAGTGACTGGGACTTCGCCCAACCTTCTCGGCCTGTGACGTAGCCACAACGTCACTGGTTGAACAGCATACGCTCGTCGCCTGGCAGCCCGCGGTACGCAATGCCCAGCGTGAGCACCTCATCTTTAGAGGTTCGCTCTTTTCGAAGGTCAGTAGTGGGCTGTGAAACGTTGGGAGCTAATCATTCAATTCGACAAGGCCTAAATGCCCAGAAAATAATTTCTTCTATATTCATCAAGATTCGGTGTTGTTTAGCTTCATAAATCACGTGTGATTCGGAATTTAAATGCAGGGACCCTTGGCATAATAAATCTATGCTCACTTCTAGAGGCTAAAAGGACCGTATACAGGACGCATACGGAATCTGAGGAAATTTAACTGTGCCATCAGTTATGTGCGGATTAATTAAGTTTATTTTTATTTTATTTTCAAAGCATCAGTTAACGCAACGCAAGAGATGAAAAGGCACGCAGTTACTTGTGATACATGCAAAGCACAGCCATGTTGAAAAAGGACGTTTTTTTTAAAGACTCACCAGGTCATTTGTGCACAAAGTTCAGAAGTAGGAAACGTCCATCGGGGATGTGTCGGATGTAGCCAAGTGCAACTACAGTCCGTACAGTAGGCGGAGAACATGTGTATGAGCACCTCAGATTATCCTTGAGGACCGATGTCAGGGATCTCCAGTTGTCTGTGTGCACAATCCGCACTATGGTGCATGAGGACACTTGATCTGTAAGACGTATATTACGAGGAAAATGAAGTTTATGTCGGCTCACACACAATAACAACAACGGTTGCTCCGAACAAAGCGATTACTAAACAAGCTGAAACATCCGGAAGAACCTGGCCGGCTCTGAATTTTTCCAATGAAAAATTCTATCAGGATCAAAAGTTAAACAAAAATTACAGATCGTAATGTGCGGATCCTTCAGGCGTCCACTGGGTTATGTACACCAAATTTCCCAATTAGTAAAGTTTTAGCTTTATTCAATGGAGGTAGAATATCACTACATTCCTCCAGTGAATCTATTTGATATGACCTACCTGAGGAAGATATGAAATTCACAAGCAATGTATTTATGTACTTATGTGAAGCGAAGTTCTTAGAAGAGTAGAAGGTAAAAGGTTTCCACTATTTGTAACCAGGCCATTAAGTGAGATAGAGTAATTAGCCCCAGTGTATTAACATGGTACTTAATTCTAGTGTAGGCTCAGGGAACGTCAAGGCAGAAGTAATAACTCCATTGTATAGATGACTTTTTCGTATCTTCCATTACGCTATCCTTCCATCTTGTCCTTGGTCGTCTTCTAAGTCTTATTCCTATATATCTATAGTCATACTGTTCATAATATACTCTTCTGACAATGCGATTAGCGTCTATTCTTTTAACGTGTTCGAACTATTTCATCCGCATTACTTTGACATACAATGTACCGAAAGGTTGGTTCTTTGTCTCCAAATACCATGCACCTGAATTGGGCCCAATACCATTTTTTACAACTTTCCTTCGAAAACACCTCATCGTTACAAGACTGCTTATTCAAAACAGAGGTATCACTTCCACACGGTATGTCACCACTGAAGGTTCTCAGTTTTGTCATCCAAGTCAAAATGTTATCTTTCATCGTATTACTCAGTGAACGAAAAATATGCACTACTCATGGAAGCAATCCTCTGATTCACCTCTTTCCCTTCCTCTGCTTTAATGATAAATCATCGAGTCCAAATATACAAATGTTTCTATATTTTAAAACTATTTTGTCTGATGTAAAAGTCTCAATCAGCAAGGCCAATATCGCTGACGTAATTCCTAGGGAAGAACTTCTCTTATTATTGTTTAAAAGGCACTATAACAATAGGCGAGGTCCCTACTGTATTGCTAAACAGATCTAAAGCCATTTTTATGGGTAATAAATTACAAGTAACGCAGACTATGAAAAGAGTAATCGAAACTGGCGTTGAGTCATATAATTTTCATACTTCTATGTATTAAGGCTACGTTCCTTAAACCGGTTTACAGATGAGATATGCGCTATGTCCATCAGTGATGCACAGAATGCCAGCAAAGGCCGTTCGCTGGATGTCAACAACCAGGTTTCTTCATTATTTTCTTCTTTTGGAGATTATGTAGGACAGTACGAGAACCGGTCCCAAGCCAACAATAACACAACAGAACAAAGAAATCCACCAGTACCAACCTAACTGCACAGAATGAACTAAACAAGTGAGATAAGAAAGATAGCCTGCTCTCTACACCAGGTACTTCACATGGAGGGGCATTATAGCCAAGATGCTTATGCTTAGCCGCTATTGTGGTTCACACAAAAGCAATGGGCCATGTGATCAAACTCTAGTTTCTCCTACGCGCACTCGCTTCATAACAGTGCTATATTTGTGTGGATTGTTCTGCACCGAATTGTAGTAATGTCTCTACTGCGGCATACAGGTCGTTTAGAATCCCTTCTGAAAATTCTAGGAGAGCAATCTGGCTTCAAAACTGTAGACGTGACAGGTAGAAACCAACATCAACTTCGAGGCTTTGAGAGGTAAGTTATTTACACAAGTATGAAGGATGAGTTTTCCACATAATCAAACTTTATTTACAAAATGTTTGAAATTATCTACATTAAAACTACCGGTTTCGACCCGTAAATAGGTCATCATCAGCTGTTGGTGAACCTGCTTAATAGCGATTGTACATAAAACATTACTAAAAGCTAATTTAACAAGAATGCCTTATTCTAATATAATACTACTGTTAAGATATATACGTATGGTACAATTATAGGATTTTGACTTCTTGGAGTTCCATTCAAAAATCTTTACTGTTGCCAACATTATAGGTAAGTTATTTCACATTAAATATTGGGTTAGAAGTACTGTACATTTTAAATGATTAATACTGAGAAGGTCATTTACTTTTAGCGCTGTAGCTTGCCGTAGGCCTCTCTGTTATCGGTATTCTTTTCAAGTTTGCAGAGTACGAGCAATTATCACTTCTTATGCATCGACATTCTGACACAGCTTTGATCTAATAGCCGCATAGGTTTAGTAAAAGGCTATTTACATGGGAATAATACCAAACCAAACCAAACCAAACCCCATGGCACTACAGCCCTTGAAGGGCCTAGACCTACCAAGCGACCACTGCTCAGCCTGAAAGCCTGCAGATTACGAGGTGTCGTGTGGTCAGCACGACGAATCCTCTCGGCCGTTATTCTTGGCTTTCTAGACCGGGGCCGCCATCTCACCGTCAGATAGCTCCTCAATTCTAATCACGTAGGCTGAGTGGACCTCGAACCAGCCCACAGGTCCAGGTAAAAATCCCTGACCTGGCCGTGAATCGAACCCGGGGCCTCCGGGTAAGAGACAGGCACGCTACCCCTCCACCACGGGTCCGGCACATGGGAATAATACCTGATCATAATATACTGAAACTTCCTCGTAATATGCCTAATTCAGAAACAAATTTTATTTTATGCCGATAAAAAAAATAGCACAATTAGAAAGGTCCATCCAAGTAAAGACTTGAAACTTCACTTAAGGAGTAGTTCATTAAAAATTATTATGTGTACTCTACCACTATGTTTTTTTTTTTACATATTGTCTCAATAATGATAAGCCATTGATAGTTTCAATGTGGAGGTAGGCAAGGTGTAAGACTTAAATGTTTGAGGATTTCGTTTTGTTAAAAAATTGGCCTACACTTCAGATTTTGTGGTACCTGTGTACATAACTGCAAATTTGAATCAGGGTTAAGGAATACAAACTAGTACAGTACCTCTAAACGAAGAATATTTTTCTTGTTATTTCGACAAACTTGAAAATAGCACTGAATCAATTTCACCCAAGTATGAAATACCGGCTGAGATCATCTGGTATCAAACTCTTTTATCACAATTTATATATCTTCGACACTGATCGATTACCACGTCAAATTCCACGATTTTTTTTTTTTTTTGCTAGGGGCTTTAAGTCGCACCGACACAGATAGGTCTTATGGCGACGATGGGATAGGAAAGGCCTAGGAGTTAGAAGGAAGCGGCCGTGGCCTTAATTAAGGTACAGCCCCAGCATTTGCCTGGTGTGAAAATGGGAAACCACGGAAAACCATCTTCAAGGCTGCCGATAGTGGGATTCGAACCTACTATCTCCCGGATGCAAGCTCAGAGCCGCGCGCCTCTACGCGCACGGCCAACTCGCCCGGTGTAATTCCACGATTTAAGAATGACTGTAGCCTATATCAACACCACGGTGTCCCTCATTTCATTTGACTGTACCAAGGCGTATAGCTTACGTAAAACCTGTTCTGCTTATCAATAATAATAATAATAATAATAATAATAATAATAATAATAATAATAATAATAATAATAATAATAAACCAATTGTTAGTAAGATAGTTTTTATAATATTTCTCCAGTGAGAATAAATGCCTAGTTTATTTCTTGAAAGGCAAATTATCATCGACCTTGCTTTTTCAATCAACGTCTCGAGTAAAAAATTACACAGTCTTTCTTTCTTTCTTAATCTGCTTACCCTCCAGGGTTGGCTTTTCCCTCGGACTCAGCGAGGGATCCCACCTCTACCGCCTCAAGGGCAGTGTCCTGGAGCGTGAGACATTGGGTCGGGGGATACAACTGGGGAGGATGACAAGTACTTCGCCCAGGCGGTCTCGCCTGCTATGCTGAACAGGGGCCTTGCGGGGGGATGGGGAGATAGAAAGGGATAGACAAGGAAGAGGGAAGGAAGCGGGAAGTGGGAAACCAC